>NW_024581129.1:5732946-5918776 GCF_017639235.1 Corvus kubaryi
AAGTCTTGAATTGTCCATTTTCACAAGGTTTTGTACCAGGCACATTGTGCAGACCTGCTGGGTGCCTCCTGCCTTGCCCCCAGGCAAAGGTTATCAGGAGGCAGATACAGCATCAAAACTGTCTTTGACCAAGTGGCCAGCATGGATTTTCCCCATGGGACACCTGGTGGGAAAGGAGCCGATGCCTGGAGGGGGTAGGAGGATGGTCTCCTGTCCTTACCCAGCCCAGACAAACATCCCTCAGGGATCATCCTGCCTGGAGCAGGAAAGAAACACCATCACCACTTCTTTTCACACAAGTTTTTCTCTGGTATCTGCCCCTAACAGGACCACTGGGAGTCTGGAAGTGGCAGCACAGAGCTGAGTACCCCCAGCAGCTGTGCCAGCCCGCGGGACCCTCCGCAGGCGGGAAAACCTCCCCACCACAGTCCCAGGGAGCTGGGAGCGAAGTGTGTCCTCGGTGCAAAGCTGAGCACCCCCAGCACCTCCCCGGTGCCCATCTGGCTGAGCAGCACCCGGTGCCATCTGACTCATCCCGGCCAGCCGGGGAGCAGAGGGCTGCAGACGTTGTCCCCATGCCACCTGCCAGCTTCCTCCTAAAGGCCACATCTGATCCCGCAGCAGCGCGTGTGGCCAAGTACCCTCTGACTTGTGCTCAGCAATCCTCAGGTTTCCCCCTGCACAGGTAACACCGTGAGGTTTCCTGCTACACCTGAGCTTTTAAAACAAGTCCCGGCTGCTGCTGGAAAACCTCCCTGGGGATTTCATTGAGGGAGAGAAGGATCCACCACCGGTGCATCCCATGGGAACCCTGTTGAGCCTGGGGGTCCGGGCTGGGAGAGCCACCTCGAGGGGGTTTCACTTGGGTGCAGCTGGACCCTGGACCACACTGGTGCCTCCATGGGGGGTTTGGAGCCAGCGCTGGGGTCTCTTCCCTCGGGAAGGCAGGATCCTGCTCCCCCGGCAGCGCTGAGAGCCGCGGTGAAGTTAGACCCAGCGAAAGGCAGCGAAGGCTCCCAAGGATGCTGAGAATCCTTTAAGGATGCAGAAAAGCAGGTAGCCAAAAGCCCAGCCCGCACTTGCCCTGTGCTTTGAGGCACTCAGCAGCTTTTGAAGACCCTTTCGGGCTCCATCCCAGCGGAGCCGAGCCCGGGGAGGGGTTGGGGCTGTCCGGGGGCTCCGCGAGCACCGGAGGTCGGGGACCGCCGCACCGACGGATTTACCTGGCGTAGCGCGTCTTCTGGAAATCCAGGAGCCGGGACACGAACATCGCGGCGGTGCCATGGGGGTCCCGGGGGGCGGCGGCTGCTCAGCCCCGGGGCGGGGGGAAAGTGCCGCCCGGGGGAACGGCACCAACTCGGCGAGCTCCGGCGAGCGAGGAGGAGAAGGGGCGGCCGGTTCAGCTCAGCCCAGCCCAGTCCGGCCCGGCCCCGGCCCCCTCCCGCTCCCTCGGTTGCTCGGGAGAAGCGACACGGGGAAAACAAAGGCGACCTCCGGGAGGGGGGAGCCAGCCCCGCTGCCGCCCTCAGATGTGCAACGAGGAGGAGGAGGAGGAAAAAAAGGAAAGGGGGGTGCTGGGGGGGAATCCCTTCTAACTCTTCCCGGCGCCAGCAACCTGCGCGATCTCCCTCCGCCCCCCGGCAGCTTTAAGCACAGCTAAAAATATCCCCCACCCTCCCCGCTGCCACCCCCGAGGGATCAAATAGCAGTAGATTTGAATTGAAAATGTGATTAAAGCATCGGGGAGGAGGGGGAGCGGCGAGTGCCGGCAGCCGGCCCGCAGCCCCGGTACCCACGGCCGGGTCCCCCCGAGGGTCCCCGGGGCATCTCTGCCCGCGCCGGGGCAGCACCATCCCCAAGGAGCTCGTTCGTTCGGCTTTACTTTTATTTATTTGGCTTTAATGATTTTTTTTCTCATTATTTTCCAGAGGCCCCAGCAGGGATGGGTGGCTCTGCCTCAGCCCCATCGCTGCGTGGTGCCCCTAGGTGGGGACACAACTCCAGCATCCCACCATCCCTCCCTGCTGGGGAGAAGGGGGGACAAAGACGCACGACAACAAGGCAAGGACTAAGGACCCCACAATCAACTCATCTCCATCCTAAAACCTTCACCCCTCCCTCCACTACATCACCCAAGGAGGATCCTACAGGAGGTGACATCCCGAGGTATATCTGAGGTTGGGCAGCTCAGAGAGGGGATACAAAAGGTGATGGGGGCTTTTCTGGGGGCAGATGGGTGTCATCCTTGCCCTCGCTGTGCCAGGGACTGCAGGCACCCTCAGGCCAGCAGCTAAGGGACAAGAAAGGAGAGGTCAGCAACAACTGGAGGAGCAGAGTCTTGGTCACCCCGACACAACCTCTCCTTGCTGAAGCTGTGGTAATGCTGAAGGTGGAACAGCTGAGGACATCTTGCCAAGAAGGGTTGTACTCATATGGCCATTTCCATGGGAGATCAAGCACACATAGATCTTCGAAAAGACAAAACAGACAAAAAGGAAGAAATCCTTTAAGTCTAGACATGAATTAATCCTGGCACCCTCTGCAACTCCTTCCAAAAGCAGCTCAGTCAGGGGATGCAAAAGGTGCAGCTGCATTGTGGGGTGTCCCCAAGGCACACAAGAAGCACCCCAGGAGCCAGCAGCAGGTTCAGCCTTCCTGCACAATTCCCATTGTGAATGGAAGACACCAGTGGGGACCAGACTGGTGACAGCAGGATCCAGGAGGTGTGGGGGCAACAAAATAAACCCCATCTTTAGTAGGATATCTGGGACAGCCAAGCCCTGGCTGAGAGTGGCAGGTCCAAGCTGAGATGCAGAGTGAGATCATCTCCGAAAACCTCTCCCACGCTCTGCCACTTAGCCGGGAAGATATTTTTCAAATTCCTTCCCCAGATGATGAGCTTTGGCAGAGACTATGTCATGATTCCTGTGCCCTGCTGTACCTGTTCTCTGGCCCTGAAGAGGGGAGGAAGAGGAAAAGATGATAAATCACATTTAACAAAAGAATCCCCATCCCCAAAGCCCCCAGCCAAGGGTGCTGGCAAGGGACACCTGAAGCAAACCATCCCTCCCAAAATAGATCCATCTCAGAGGGCAAAAGGCAAATTGAATGAAAAATAAGTTACTATTTTTGAAGCCTGAATCCAGTTGTTATGGCAACCAAAGCCTCGAGCATCATGCTGGGGAATGGCTCCAGCCCCAGCAATGCCTCCAAACCTGGCAGATGGAGAATCACAGGCAGCCAGGGGCTGCTCCAAGGTGGGGTGTGGAGATGTCCACGCTCACACCACCTGTACCCCACTGGGATGGGTCCCCTCCCTGCACGGCAGCTCTCCTCATGTACTCTGCCCACCAGCCCAGCTTGCTTTTCTTCCCTCTCCCACCCCTGGTGCTCTCCTCACCTTGCAATGATCTGAGTAATTGTAAGGGCATTAAGGAGAAATTCCAATATTCTGGGCTACCCTGAATGCAGCCGGGTTTTTTTAATGTCACCAAAACAGGGGGGGCTTGCAGAGTTTTCCTTTAGATGAGGAATGGCTCATGAAGCCCAGGGATGTTTTCTTCCTTCGTTCTGATCTCTTCTCACTGGTTACAGTGACAGGACCTGAGGGAGCAGCTGGAGCTGTGTCAGGGGAAGTTTAGCTTGGGTATTAGGAAAAAGTTCTTCCCCCAGAGGGTGGTCAGGCACTGAACAGACTCCCCAGGGAATGGGCACAGCCCCAAGGCAGCCAGAGCTCCAGGAGCATTTGGACAACACTCTCAGGCACAGGGTGGGATTGTTGGTGCAGGGCCAGGAGTTGGGCTCTGTGATCCTTGTGTGTCTGTTCCATCTCAGGATACTCTGTGATTCTCTGCAGAATTCCCACAGCTGGAGACACCTCTGTGCACTGCCCCCAATGAAGGATTCCAGGGGCACCCCAGCAGCGAACAGTGTCCACACCTTTGCAATGATGGCAGTGTTTGGCTCTCCTGGCAGCACATGCTGTGATCCCATTTCCTCAGGGAGAGAAGTTTCCCTGCACATGAAACTGCCAGAGCCAACAGGTAAGAAAAGAGATAATTTGAGATTAAAATCTGCCATCAGCAGGGAAAGTCTCCCTGGGAGAAAAGAAGCTTTGGATGGATAGAAAGAGCTACAGGATATATGGATGTGTTGGCAGGTGTAGTGGAGGCAGAGGAGAATGTGGGGGGCAGTGTGGGGGACAGGACTGGCTCTGGTGGCCATGGCAGGGTGGGCACAGGGCAGCAGGGAGCTGGGGAATGGCCACTTGTGTTGAGCCATTTGGAGGGGTCTCCTTGCCAGCAGCTAGAGGTTCCTTTTGCCTCACAGGCTCGTGAGGGGGAGGCTCCATCACTCCACGCTGCCCCATGAGCATCACTCATGAACCCTCTGGAGCCAGCTGGACCCACAGGCAAAAACCCAACACCCAGTGGCTCGTTTTTGTGAGATTTACCCTTTTTCGTACTAATCCCTTGATTTTGATCCCATTTCCAGACATCCCTTGTTCAGTTCCCTTTTTCTTTTTTTTCCCTGCAATTTGTGTTATCTCCTTACAAGTTGTTCCCTGAGTCACGGCTCCCCTTGCTCTGGAATTCACAGAATGGGTCAGGTTGGAAAGGAACACAATGGGGCATCTGGTCCAAACTTCCTGTTCAAGCAGGGTCACCCCAGAGCACACGGCACAGGAGTGTGTCCAGACGGGTCTGGAATATCCCCAGCGAGGGATACTCCACAGTCTCTCTGGGCAATCTGTTTCTGCAATCTGGGGACCCCCACAGGACCCCTCGAATGGCCAGAACAATTGAGATCTCCCTGGAAGAGACTGTGCCAGGAGCAGTCATAGAATCATAGAATGTGAAGGGGTTGGAATGGACCCTAAAGTTCGTCTAGTCCCAACCCCCTGCCATGGGCAGGGACATCGTCCACTAGAACAGGATGCTCAATTCGGCCTGGCTTTGGACATGGCCAGGGCTGGGGCCTCTGCGATCTGTTCCAGCGCCTCACTGCCATCCCAGCAAAGAATTCCTTCTGTGTAACCATCTTCCCTTTCAGAGCGAACCCATTACTCCTTGTCCTATTCCTACAGATTCTGGCCAAGAGCCCCTTCAGATACTGAAGGCTGCTCTGAGGTCTCCACGCACTCTTCTCCAGGCCGAACAGCCACAACTTCTTTTTCCCTTTTCCCAAGTCCGGAGCCCCCGCCCGCTCATCTGCTGAGCCTCGGGGCCATCCCGTGGCACGAAGCGGAACTGCAGAGGCCCGGGCGGGCGGGAACGGCGCGGGGCGTGCCCGCGGGGCCACCGTGACAGGAACGCGGTGGCCGCGCTCAGCCTGGGGACAGCGGGGGCGCGTCCGAGCCGGGCACCACCGGCCGCGCCCCGAGTCTCCCATCCACCGCCGGCCGCGGCGGGCCCGGCTTAGCTTCGGAGCACGTTCCGCGCGGCGCCGCCGCGCGCGCGCAGGCGCGGTGGCCGTACGGCGGCCGGGAGGGGCGGGAGGGCGCAGGCGCGGGGGCCGCTCCGCCGCCCGCCGCGTAAACAAGGGCCCGGCGGGGATGCGGCGGGGTCCGCGCGGTCGCGGCTGAGGGGCGCAGCCTTCCGGAGGTGTTTCCTCGTCCTCCCCCCGCCGGACGGGGGTGGCGAGGGCTGTCCCGCCATGAACTTGGCCGGTCAGAGCGGTGACGCCGGCAGCGGCCATCTGCTGTTCGCCAACTTCAACCAGGACAACACGTACGGGGGGCTTAAGGGGGCGGGCTGAGGGGGCCCGGGCCGGGGAGGGGGCAGCTGAAGGGAGAGCGGCCTGGGGGGCCCTGAGCAGGCCTGGCCGCGGGGGGGGGGGCGTGGTGGGGTCTCCCCGGTGCCGCCCCGTCCCATGGCGGGGAGCGCCGCTGGAGCCGCCCCTTCCCGGGGCCTCGGGGCTGCGGTGAGGCCGGGGTCCCCCGCGGGGAGGAGGGCCGGGAACAGCCCCCCTGTGCCCTTGGGCTTCAGTGCGGAGCCGCGGGGACAGGCCGCTCCTCCCGCGGGGACACGCGGCTGTGGGGTCGTGGCAGCGTGTTGCCCTCTTCCTCCCCCGGATCGCTGTCCTGGGGAGCTTCTGCTCCTGCTTGGGAAGCATCGCTCGCTGTTCCTTGGGGGAAGGGACGGGAGGAGGGCTCCTGCTGCTCCTTGATGATGTCCAGCCCTAGGAGGGCCTGACATGAAGCCCCAGGTCTTCCAGGACTTGCAAAGACTTCATCCAAAAGTTCCTCGCAGCTGTCTTTTCATACAGCTATTTTATTGTCACCTGCTGTGTTAAAGAAGTGAGACAGGCTTGAAGGTATTTTTATGAGCCCATGCTACTTTTAGTTTTGCTTTTGAAAAGAGGCCTTTCTCTGATCCTTGGAACTGCACTTACTTGGGCTTCAGATGGTTCAAGCTGCACGTCTCACAAATTACTTAATCATTGCAGCATATTTAGATCAATTAGTGCACATTAGTTTTTATATGGGGTGTTATAAAGCAGTATTTTTAATTTAGGAACCCCCTATTAGTTGGGATTGGAGCACCGAGTATCATTTAAAGAAGGATTTGACTGTGTTAAATACCTGAGAGATGAAGCTGGGGAGTAAGAACCGAAAGAACTCGTACTCGAGAAAGGAGATTTTTTTTTTTTTTTTTTTAGGAAGTGAGTAAGAGGAAATGATCTCAGGTTGGCATCACAGAGTATAACCCACGTGTGTGGTGGAGGGTTTGTTTTTTAACAACTTGTTCTTTTTGCAAGCAACAATATCTTGCCCTCACGAGGGAGACCTGTGCCTGTCCTCAGCACGTCCTGTAGCATATGGGAGTTGTGAAGGTGAGAGGGTTATTTCTGGTGACTGCCAAGCTTGAGCAGAGTTACATCACAACAGGAGAGGCTCTGTTTGCTTTTGTAGGTTTTGTTGGGGGTGAAGAGATGAGCAATTGAAGCTGGATAGACTTGAGACAAGAGACTCTGGCAGTAAATAAGTTGTGGTAAATGATGGGGGGAGCAGTAGTGCTCTGTGTATTTGTAAGTAAATTATTATCCATATATTGATTCAAGCCAGAGACTTTTGCAACTGCTTTTCACATTTTTTCAGTGAGTGCCATATAGATCTCTCTCTGTCCATGTAAAACATGCCCAAGTTTTGCTCAGCTACCATTCATTTTTTACCTATTACTGGAAAAAAATCCCAAGTCATAATAACTAGGAGATTTGTCACCTCTTTAGTCTGCAGTTTATGAAGGTCATTATATACATTTTTGAAGTTCAGCTCTGCTCTCCAGTGTGGCACTTCTGCATTTTCAGTTGCACCTTAGCTTTGTGGAGAGCTTTATGTACCTGAAGATCACTGAGTTGTGATAAAAAACCCCACTTATTTTGAACAAGACAGTTGCAGGTTGACTTGAGAACAAAACCAAGACAAATAAAAAGAAAGCAAATATAACATAAACTTATGTAAGTGGGTTTTGGCTTGTACACCTTGAAATCTTTCTTGTAGGAGAGTGGAGGTGATTCATTTATAACTTTGAGTTTATAGGGAGAAAAAAGGGACACCTGGCTAATGATTTCTTTCCTGAATTGTGTGTGTTACTGCACTACTTTTTCCATTTCATTTTTGTAAATAACCAAAAAATCTTTTTTGGTAGCTGGTTTGGGTTGGTGGTTTTTTGGTGGGGTTTTTTGTTGTTTTGTTTTTTTTTTTTTTTATTTGGTGTTCTAATATCCATTGTGAATAAATGATGCTTTTAAAAAATGATTTATATATAAATCACCTTGAGATTAGCTGATGGGAATTTTGGTAATGTATCTTTTATGTGAGGCAGGCCTGGCCCGTAGATCTTTGCAATTACAGTTCTTGGACTACTTCTGTGTCATTTTTGAGTATTTGTGAATTCAGCTATCTGTTGTAGAAATGACAGTATCAAAAGGCTCCTGTTCATATTTTTGCCTCAAAATTCTGAGAATAATTTAAAAGGCCACTTAATTTGAGATTAATGAGGTGGTTGATGATGTGGAATAATCTTTTCTTACTAACAGTGTCTTAAATAAAACTCTCCAAGAAAAGTAGTAAGTATAAAACAAGTCTTGCAGATGTGTTTGTTAGCAGCTTCTCAGTGAAACACTTGTCTGATGTGGTAAGAGGCCCAAACAACCAAGTTGCATTCAAGTTCCTAAACTGAGTAGAATTTAGTGGTTGTGTATGTTCTTTAAACTGAAGTTTATTTGACTTTTTTTTCTTTTTCCCCACCCATGATCTCTCCTAGTTTCTTGTTTGAGTAGAGAAACAAGAAGGCAGCTCTCTGGGTTTATAGTACACTATTCTATGTATCTAGGAGATGACAGTTCACCAGGTGAGAAGAGCTGAAAAGAACTTACTAGGAATGACTTACACTTTCCCATGCTGGGCCTCAGCTCACCTCTTTTCAACTTCTACAGGTAACTGGAGCCCTTCTCCAGACAGGCAAGGTAAACAAATGTATATTCTTTCAGGCAGTATATGAAAGACAGGCTTTGTTTATGTCTGCCCAGTCAGTAGAGCTCACATCATGCTTTCAGGTGCTTCAGTAATTAGAAAAATTGCTGACAGACAAAACTGGAAAATAAATGACATGGGCTCATTGTTGTTACTACATTTAAAGCTTTTAACTTCACCTTAACGAGGTGCCAGTTCCACTCAGGCTTAACTGTGTCTTGCTTACCTCCACAGCAGAGCCAGTTCCTTGCCTTAGGAAAAGATGGGGCTTGTTACTGCTGAAAATAAGTGTCAAGCTAACTTTTCCTTGGTTTTATGAAGAGTTGGTAATTAGTTACTCTCTCCTGTAGGAAGATGAGCTTCATGGTGGCTCTCAGTCTTGGGAAATTGGATTGCTGGTAGTTAGGAGAATGTTGTCATAAAAGTTGCTGTTGCTTTTCCCAGTTGTTGAAATCCCTGGTGGCTGAAGCAGATATCCTCTATCCTGCTGGGTTTTCCCAGACTTGGCTAATATTCATTCATGTGCACCGTGTGTAGTGACATTGTCTCTTGGAATAGTATCTACATTATTGCAAGTGTTGTCTTGCCTGTTTATCCCACATTGCCCTAAGCTTTATTTACATGAGAGTTTTGAGTTATTGGCTGGGACTGGAACTCTGCCTGAAAATGCTTCACCTATAATGCAGCAGAAGCGGTTGGTTTGTGGCTTCTCTTTGATATAATGTTTTCATTAAGTGAAAACACAGAGAAGGGTATTCTCAGAAGATGTTAGTGTGCTTGTTTTGGACGTAGCCCTTTCCCCCAGTGAATCAATCATTGCACAACTCGGCATGACTGGCATTCCTTGATTGAGAGGCAGAAGCTCCAGCTTGCAGATCAAAGTGGTGCAACCGATCGGAATTCGGGTGTCCCAGCAAAACCCGGCAGTGGAAGCTTGTGGGTGGCCTCAGTGCTAGGTAGGTTTTACAGCTGTAGATCTTTAACAATGGATACTTGAGAAGAAAAACCCGAGTGCAGTTTGTATTACCTCAGGGAGAACTGCTAAAACTGAGCACAGATACATTTATGAAAAACTAAACACTTCACAAACTCATAGAGCTTTAAAACTCATAAGGGAAATGCTAATGGATTAGAAGTTTGTGACTTTTTAAGCAAAGCATAACTTCAAGAACCCAAAGCTTGTATGTATCTATATAATAGGTAAAACTTTCAAGCTTTAAACTGTTGCGCAGGTGTTCTTTGGAAATAACTTGCGAGTGGTGTTCAGGTTCAATTTACAAATACGCACCTACTTCCCCCACCCACAAAAAATAACCCCACCAAACAGCCTGCTTGTGAAATAATGCAAGTGGGCAGACTAGAGTAGTCACCTTTTTTTAAAAAATAAGTAATCGTGTGACAGCATTTGGAAACAAAGTAGTCACTGCAGTTTTAAAAACAGGCTCCTGATGAAAGGGAAGAGGAAACCTTGTGTTTGGACTTCTGAGGAAAACACTGGTGTGTACCTTATTGCCAAGGACTTCTTCAGGCTCTGCTTTCATTTATGTCTGGAGTTACACAAGCCATGTATCTGTCCGTATATTTCTTCTTTCCAATTTAATTCTGCCCATTATTTCCCAAATAAATCAATTTCGTTCTACATTGTGAGCAAATGCTGCTGTCCCTATATACAACCAGCATGCTTTGTGTCCCAGAAGTTGTATTCTCATTTCCTTATTCTGTGATGTTTGGGTCTCTGTAGTAAACTGCTTGTGGTGGGAGGAACAAGGGTTAGGTGCTGAGCATTCACTCCTCTGCCTTTGTTTCTCCTAGGTTCAGGAGAAAACACCCGTGATCCTTGAGGACAGGAGAGCTCTCTATTCCAAGGAGACTTTAAAGCTAAACACAGACCAAAAAAAGGAAGGACCGAGCGGTCACGTAGCTCCTACACTCAGGGAGGATAGCTGAGAGAGACAACCGTATGTTGTGTTTCTTGCTGTTGTTGCAGAGGGCACAGCAGCTGAGGGGGGCTGGCCAGAGGATCTGTTCCTCAGTGTGTGACCATTTGGATGGGGATTTGGCCCGAGAATAGTGATATTTACTTGCATTATGGACTTTCTGTTGTCCCAGCCTGCATGTTAAGTGATGAGCAGGCATGGTCTCCTTTTGCTGTAGCAGATTTAAGTTTGTGGGTTTTCTTTTAATACAAGAATAATGGGAAAATCTCCTGTGGGTTATCAGAATGTTGCTGACAAAAACATTGAATGTATGAAGTTCTGTATCTCTTTTCCAAATAATGACCTTTGATATTAAAATATGTCCATGAGATGTTACAGCTTTGGTTTCAGCAGATATTTTGGAGGGGGAAATAAAGCAAGGTACATTTCCATAGTAATTCCTTAGCAATTCTTATGTCTTCATTGATTTTTCTTTTATTACTATTATTTTCCGCCTCTTCATCGTAAGCCAAAATGTTTTGTCTGTGGAAATTTACATTGGTTTTGAAATGAGGTGGAACATTAGTATAATGAGACTGTATAATAATGAAAGTAGGCTTAATTAACCAGTTATTTAAAGTAGTAATGACTTTTAGAGTCATGTTTATGCTGCAGCTGCAACTGATTTAATCTTTGAGAGAGCTGTCCTTGTTAGGAGCTTTCTGATTAATGTAGAATATTTCTGATTAATAGTTAAGGTCCTCTGCGATATGGAAAGGGAAAAACTGGTTTTCTTCCTTCTGTATGTATATTAAAGAAACAAAAGAAAACCTTAGGATTCTAATCCAGCTGAAAAAACTTGTTTCTAAAGAGCCAGAGAGATTGAAGCAGCTGATTTCCCCCTTTAGGTGAGTGCACTTAGAGTGAGTGTCAGCATCTTCCAATGAGTGTGTGAAATCTCACAGCACTGTTTGCTTGATGAAGATAGTTTTAATTATTTATGACAGCCACTCTTGAAAATACTATCAAGATTTATGTAGTCTGGGATCAGACTGCAGCATTATCTCTGGAAAAAGTGGGTAAACACAGTTCCATGAATCATGGCTATATTGATAATTTTGTACTGAGGAGACAACCTTCATGATGAAATAGCTCAGAGTCTACAGTCTAAAGTGTCTAATAGAGGCTACATAACAGAGCTAAAAACCCACATGTCTATGGCATAATGTTAGAAGAAAAAAGGCAGTTTTAGAGAATATTTATTTTATTTTCAATTTCAGTCTCTCATCAGCTTCTGAAAATTAGGTGTTATAAAGCATAACACCTACACTGTGAAAGGAGCTTCTGATAAACCACAGCAGCTTCTTGTTAGCCACTCTCTATCTGAGCAAGAGCTGAATGGCTTATTGATCATATTTCTTCCCCATATGCTTGCACATTTTTTTGGAGGTGAGGTAATTTTGGCTAAGTCCTTGTTTTGTGGATTTGGCCATTTAGGTGGCTGTGGGATGTCTTAAGGGCTTAAGTGTAATATCAGTGCAGGGGAAGATGGGAGATTTAAATCACTGTGATTATGCTGGTATAATTCAGCCTAGTGGGTTCTTATTACATGTAAAAAGCCTTTTTCCAGTAGTTTCATAAGAAGTAATTTGAGAGTACATTTAAAAATACCAAGCCAACAAAGCAAACCCTCCAAAAGCAAGACAGCTGTTCTAGAAGAAAAAGGGGTTATTTTGCAGTTACACTTGTACACTGAAATGGGTTTAATTATCTTGACTTGAACTGCTTCGTGTAAACAAATAATTTGTGACTTCATCGCTTCAATCCTGAAATAAATAACAAAAAACAGTTGTCATGGATGGAAAGGTCCATTCTATGCTGCTGCGTTTTGGGTTCTCCTCAGTCTAATGATTTTTATCGTGTACACAGTTCTTTTTTTGCCATTGTCTTAAGCTCATTTGAATGAGGTGTAGTCATAGGACAAGAAAAATGGGCTTCCTTACTGCTTTCAGTGATCCTGTCAGTAAAACAGTGATTCAGCAGTATTCTGTATTTACTGTAAGTACAATTCAGGAATCAATTCTGCCTAGTAATACAGATAGCTGCTGTGTGGAGTTCTCCATGAGGAAATCATCCTGTGTCTTTTGGGGATCGTTCATATTGCAAGGAGTCTTGTGACTCCATTTATTTTTAACTCTGTGGACTGCTTGTTTACCTTTGAAAAGTGACAGTTTTAATGTCATTCTTTGTCAAACTTTCTTTTGAGGAAAGCAGTATATATAAGAAAAGCTGACTTACTGCTTTATTTTACCAAATTAGAGTTTCAGGAGGTTTTTTGCACAGAATGTCAGTTTTCATTGAGTTGTACAAAAGTAGTTGAGCAAAACCACTGAAGTGTCTTTGGTGATTAATCAGATAGAGACTGCTGAACATACTGATTTTGTCTGAAGGAAAATTAAATTCAGTATTTCTAGGGTGAGTTAGAGGAGAAGCAACAAAATTTTGTTTTATGATTGCTTCTCTATCTTTAAGCCTAATATGTTTTTTTAATATCTTGGTTATTGAATCTGTGGAATCGAATCTCTTGCCTGCATGGTGCATATTTTAATTTGAAGGTTTAAACCTTCTCAAATATTATTTCCTAACCAGATTGTGCCAGTTGTATTTTCTTCTAGAAGAGGAGATCACACCATCCTACAGAAGTTGATTTTGTAGCTTGGGATGTTAATTTCACAGGGTGAACTATTTGAGGAGCAATTTTTAATCTTCTGGGTATGCTGAAGTTTAAAAAAGACTCACTTTGGAGCCACGAGTGGAAAATACAGAAAGAACGTGAAATGTAGGAATCTTCATTGTATTCCAAATGCAGCATTAATTGTTAGTGCATCTGAATCTAGAGAATCATCTTGCTGAGTTCAGGAAGGCATTTTGGCAGGCTGACTGGCAGGGTTGGATTGGAGCTCTGTGTTGAATGACTTGCCACAATTTAGTGTATCAAAATGTATTTTATTGGAATTTAATTAGTTTTTCCTTCATGTCTCTTGGCAGTTAGAAATATATGGACTATAAACATACTAATGCGCTTCTGTAGAACTGTATTGACTGTTAATTTTCTTTATCTGTGGCATAAAATCGTCCTCCACATGGGGAGGGGAAACAAGAATGAGCCATTGTCTGCTGCCTTGATGTGTAAAGACCTGCAAGACAGGCTAGAGGTTTTTCTAGCTTAAAATTTAAGACCTGCCTTTGACTCTGGCTGGAAAAGCAATTAACTGGTCTGTGAGCTAAGTGTGAAAATTGAGTAATGGAGGAAAGAAGGGGTTTTAGTTAGTTTTTTAGTGTTCTGCTATTGTTAAATCTCTTTAACATCAGTGACTGGCACTTTTTAGAGGGTGCCTCTGATCAAAGATTCAGTATGAGTATTTGTAAGACTGAGACCTAACAATGGAGGTGCTAGAACATCATCACCTAAAGCCAGAGAAAATTAGAGTTGGCAGTTTTTAATTACTTTTTTTTTTAATGTGAAAACTCTTTTGGGATGCTTGGGGACAGTTACCCTGTGAAGAACAAAAATCCCCAGACAGCTCAGTTTAAAAGGTCTTGGAGGTCACCTCTAATGATGAGACAATGATGTAATTGGTTTGCATTACATTATTCAAGTCATCATCTTTCCTCCACACTGAAGCTTTTAGCCTGTGTGAAGAAATCACCGGTGAGAATTGGGCAGTAGGTTCACTTTAGGCTGTGAACTGTCATTTCGTAAATGTGAAGCAGAATTCCACATCCAAATTCTGTAATTCTGAAGCTGTTTGGTCTAATCAGATTTGAGGACGCTATCTGTGTCTGTTGTGGCTTTTTTGGACAAACTTTTCATCGCTTTCCTTACTGAGCTAACCCAGCTGGAGGTTTAGAAAGGGGTAAGAATCTGTCCAAGGGTAATCACAGCTGATGTCATTCGTGTTCCTGACTGGCTTGTTTCTTTTGCAGATCCCTTGCAGTTGGCAGTAAATCAGGCTACAAATTCTTTTCTCTTTCTTCTGTGGACAAATTAGAGCAAATCTATGAATGCAGTGAGTATCTTTTTTTTTTTCCCTCTCTTTTTTAATCCCCTCAGTTGGCTTAATGTGGGAAGAATAAGAAATGTTTCATTTTTTCACAGGTTGTTTGAAATTGGCCTAAAAGGAACCTTGAATGTAAATATGACACAAATACAAAGCAGTGATTGAGGGCAGGGTACAATTATAAATCAGTTCTGTATTTAAATTTAGCTGGTATAGTGTGAAATTCGAGAATAACGAGAACTCTGCTTTTCTAATTTTGAATCCATTAGACAGGTTACATAGCAGCTGGACATAAAAAGAATAATTTACTCATGAGAGAGTGTCTTTTGGGTCTTTATACTGGGTGTTGGGGCATGGAAGCACTGATAATGCTTTTATCAAATAAGAAAACAAAGACTTCATTATATATTTTTCTATCCTAACATTTTCTGGTAGAAAATTATTCTTTAACGTGATAGCTGCAGGCTTGCTCATCCGAAAGGGTGAATAATTCAGATTCCCATAACTTCTCAACACTGATCACCGTTGAGTAGGATCTGAGATGAAATGGAGGGAAGCCTGAGGGAGAAGTGGTATTCCCTGTTCTGCCAGCAGTTCATAGACTTCCCTTTTTTTTGGTGCTAATAAGTCAACTATGAATGCTATGCATGCTTTCTTGTAAACTCCATGTGAGCAGGTGGTACCAACTGCTGTGATGTCAGCATTTATAGTGGGGATCCCATGACAGAGTTGTCCTCAGACTCCATTCCCAAAGTGACCTGACCCTGTGGCATCTTAAGTTTGGAAATGGGGTGTGATTCAGATCACCTATTACCTGGGATGACAGCCTGCTTCTGTACACAGTCAATGGAGAGAAGTAATTGTGAGGTTCAAATTAGGTACCTGTGGTCAGGTTAAACTGTGTTGCAGCTACATCTTCCTATTTGAGTCATGGTCTGGTTGTACTGGTTAGTAAGTGGCTTGGATTCCATTTTCTGCCATGTAGTTTATGTGCCTGACCTCTGCAGTATGTCAGGCACTTACAGTATCTGGCCTGGTATCACCCCAGGAGACTCGGTGAAGATGATTCCTCTTACACAAGACACTGAAAAATATCCCGAGAGGTCGGCTGCACTGTGCAGGACTGCATCTTCTGGGTAGTCCTTGAGAGAAAAAGTACAGGTTGGATAAAGTGCCTTGTTCAACATCTCACAATAACCTGATAAAGCAGTTGGAATTGGAATTTTGACCTGCTGATTGCAGTCTTGTCTTCAAATGGCTCTGGGATGCTTGTGTTGACTTAAACTCTTTGATATTTTAAGTTTTCTGAATGTTAAGTCCATGAAAGCTGAGCACAGAGTATGAGATAACATTTAGTAGAATGTTTTGGGTTGGAAGGGACCTTAAAGATCATCCCGTTCCAGCCCCTGCCATGGGCAGGGACACCTTCCACTGTCCCAGGTTGCTCCAAGCCCCTTCCAACCTGGCCTTGGACACTTCCAGGGATCCAGGGGCAGCCACAGCTTCTCTGGGCACCCTGTGCCAGGGCCTCCCCACCCTCACAGGGAAGAATTTCTTCCATATGCCTAACCTGAAGTTCCCCTCTATGAGTTTGAACCTGTTACTCCTTGTCCTCTCACTATGGAAAATTCAATGGTTTGGCCTGTGGAAGCCAGACAGTCTTGGCTCAGAGCAGGTCGAAATATTGAGAGCCGTTCATTTTCTTTGTATGAGTCAAATAATGTTCAGTCTTGGACTTGCAAACCATGCCTGTTAAAACTTGATATGAGGGTGGAGGGCTTCCTGTGCATTGGGTACCTCCTTTCCTCAAGGAAACATATCTTGAGGCCTCCCAAACATGGTGCCTCCCACTTCCCAATTTAGTTTAAGTGGGTCTAAAGACTTTTTGTGTTGAGTGAGCACTGTTAAGGACCCCTCCCTCTCTTCTGGAAGATTGATCTGCTAACTCTTGTGTAGGTGTTTAAACTAAACTGCAGAATATGCCTCAGCTGTCTTGGGTTTGAGAGAAATAAAAAAAGCCATGGGAGATTTGGCTGCTCCCATCACTGACTTCTCCTGTGACTGCAAATCTCCTGACTCCCTGAGCAGTTGATCCCACTGTAAAAACAAGCATTAGATTGGAGAGTGCTTTAAGGCTTAATGAATGCTTCTAACATGCTTTATGTTCTTGGATTAAAAATGGAATAAAGGCACAGCTGATCATAATCTAGCTGGCTCTAACTAGCTCTTGTCTGTGATGCTACATGCTTGTGTTTATGAAACTAATCTTGTTATGTGTTTGCTTGTTCTCCCCTCGATGCTGAGACTTAATTTGTTTTGCAGTTCTTTTTGTTGTTACTCTGTTTTGAACCTGAGTTTCTGGCAATGCTCAATTGTGTAGTGTAAAGGAGATAATATTAACAGAAGAAAAAACCGTGAGTAGCAGCATTGCTATAGGGCTTTAGTGCTGCTAAAGGTATGATTAATTCAGGTCAGCTGAATGTAGGATGGGCAGTATAGCCTGGTACTCTCTTGAATAGGTGCTGTTGGGAAGCATAAATTACTTGGCAGCTGTGAAGAGATTTTATCTCTTCTTCCTGTTAAAGGAAGACAAAGGAGCAGAGGTGCATCCTGTATTTTTAAAGTGAATTTAATTAAATGCCCATCACAATGTCTTTCTGTAAAGCTAACTGTCTGTATTGTAGTCTTTTATGGTGAGGCTGAAGGATTATCAATACCTTTGAGGCATTTTGCTTATTGAAAATTTTTTCTTCTGTCTGGTTGCTTAGTTGTTGATAGTGCTCTTCCCTGTGTGCCTTCCCTGCTGCCCACCCTTCCCATCACAGCAGCATAGGAGAGCACTTTTTCTATATGAATCCCTGCTGCTGTTCCTCTTCTGAAATACCAGTTCTCCTGCCTGCCTGGGAGGGTGACAAATCCCAGAAGCTGTGTCTGAACACTGCTATCCCTGGATGGGGAAAGAAGCTGTGCTCGCCCTGGAGCAGGGAACAGTCAGACTGTGGATTTTGGGTCTCTGTGTGCTGGTCTTCTGACTCTTGTAAAAGGATGTCATCATTTTGAAGGAGTCCAGGCTTAGATGGAGAGCTGATAACCCATCCTGTAAAATATTTGAGAGTCTTTTATGTAACTACTCTGATTCAAGGAACACAGACCTCTGCATTTCAAAGTCTCTACATACATTTATTGAAGCAGATTTTTGTGTTTCTTTTTCATGTGTTTTGTGTAGTATCGGGAAAATGGAGAACAATTCCTTGAAAACAAAGTAATTACTAAAATGCATTATCTCTGTTGCTCAAGAAAATTGAATTTTCAAAGCCTCTGTGAGCTATTATGTCTTCTCTGGAAAAGTACTGTATTAAATACAAGATGCAGATAAAAGTCAATTATGTTGCATGGAGTACTGAAAGCGCATAGTGTAAACCTGCTCCTTTTTCATAAGCAGGCTGTTTCTCTCAAAAAAATGTAGAACATTAAATATTTTGTGTTCATTTTCTTGAAATAAACTGCCCAGAAAAAGCACTTTGAAAGCAGACACGTCCCACACTGATAGCAGTGTCATATTCTGAGAATGTTGAACAGAACTTTTTCATGGAATTTCTGTCACTGCTGATGGGAACAGTGCAAATTAATTACTTAATGTTTCTCTTGGCCAAAACAGAAGCCTTCAGAAACAAGCTCTTTTGGGTTGTTTGGTTTGTGTTGTTGTTTGTTTTTTTTAACTGGCAGTTTTATGGTTTGGAATGTGTTAAGCATTGAGCTAATCCAGAAGCTGACTCCTGAAAAATTTGTTTTGATGGATCAAGGCCAAAGGCTCAAGTCCCTTGTCTTGATTGGGTTCTGTAATGAAAGGGCAGGTGTAGCCCATGGCTGTGAAAGAGCTGCAGAGCATGGTAAAACCCTCTCCTGCTTCTTGCTGCCCTGAAAACTGTGTCTGCTGTGTCCCTGGGGCTTTTGGAGAGGAGCTTCTGGGGATGGGAGAGGGAGGCACAGATACCAGGATAACTGGTGGTGGGACTTGGCCTCCTGCCAGCTTGGTCCAGTGCTGGGGTATAATCAAATGCTGTGGAAGTGCTTCTTTGCCAGAGATCCTGCACTCTCCTCCCTCCTGCTGTCTTCCTCACGCAGGGATTTGTGTTCCTCCTTTGCTTTCAGTGCTCCCATGGTAGAACACTTGGCAAATCTGATGTTTTATGGCTCTGCATGAATACTGGGCATCAGTGATTCCTGCACAAATTGCTCTTAGGGCCTGTCAGGTAAAAGATGGTATGTGTGAAAATGCTAATTGGTGGCTGCAGCAGTCTTGTGGCAAATGAGGTTTACCAGCTTTTTTGAGTACTGTAACCTTTCTTTCTTCATGGAGAGGTATATGGAAATGCCAGGGGTTTGGGTCATCAGAAACCCTTGCATACTTTAAAAACAAAACCCAAATACACCCACAAAAAAAGCCCAGGAAACATTTGCTTTCCTAGATTTCTGCAGAGATAAAAAAAGACTGCAAAATTCTGGAATTGACAATTTTCTGGGTTTCGTAGCTTTGGGGCTTTTTTTCTGTTGGATTCTGGGCATGGGGGAGTAGACACTGTTCTGAAACATTAACTTGTGTGACACCTTGGGGAAGGGGGAGGAAATCTTTGGAAATCAGCACTCACTGTGTAGATTTTCTGCTTTCAAAGCCTGTCCCGTCACCCACTTTGACTCTGAGCTGTTGTGGCAGAATGTTTGTGGTGTTAGGCTGTATTTTTACATAGACTGAATCTATGATTCTGTGATTTTCTTAGACAGTATTTCCTGTTGATGTGCATCATTCTTCCTCCCCTGAAATCTCCCTCTGTATTTTTCCCTCGTTCCTGTGATCCCCCAGCTGATACAGAAGATGTGTGCATTGTGGAGAGGCTCTTCTCCAGTAGTCTGGTGGCCATAGTTAGCCTTAAAGCTCCACGCAAGCTGAAAGTTTGTCACTTTAAGAAGGGGACAGAGATTTGCAACTACAGTTACTCCAACACCATCTTGGCTGTCAAACTCAACAGACAAGTGAGTAGTGATTTTGCCTAAGTGGAAATGTGGGAAAGGGGCTGTGGATCTTACTCTGGCACTTCCTCTGCTGATTGGTGTCTCTTCCTTTGGTGACAGAATTGCTATTTGAAATTTACTTTTGCTTTTCCAACTGTGGCTTCTGTATGGTATCTCAGTACTTGTATTTGGTTAAGCATTTTTGGTTCTATGCTTATGTATTGACATAGGAAAAGACCCTGAGTAACATGGACATGCTTTGAATAGGAGGTTGGACTAGAGACCTCCTGAGGTCCCTCTCAGTGTGAATCATCCTTTCATCCTAAATGTGAAAGTATGTGAGACTAACAATTTCTCTTCAGGCCAAAATTTAAAGTTATCTATTAAATTCTTAACTTTTTAAGTACTGTTTGCTGAATTCTTCTCAAAAAAATAAAATTTTTTTAAAAGGCACTCGGTGAATTTTTTGAGTTAAGTAGCTGGAAGTATAGTTCACTGTATTAATAAATCATTAGTAGGCTCTTCAGCAAATACAGACTTCTCTGTCTTTAGTCAAACTAGAGAGAATGGCATCTGAAGGAGAAAATCTTAATGTCTGTCTTTGCCCCCAAAAACTGAGTGTGGGAGGAGGGGTTTCCTGTTTAAAGTCATGAGAGAAATAGCGGCTAATTTGATTTCTGGCACAGGGAGTTAGTGTTAAATGAGTAATGTCTAGTTAGTCATCCGTATGTAGTCTACAAAGTGTAAATGAGATTATGAACTTAATAAGAGTTTAAAAAAAAAAGCCATTCACAAATGGTTGTGGAGACATAATAGGCTTTATGAATGGTTAAAAAGTCTTGTCTGTTTTCCCTGTTTAGCAGAAGCAGAAAGTAATTTCCATTATTTACACATGTAAATTGGTACAGAGTAAGAATTAAGTGAAGGTTTCTGGCTTGCTGACTTAAACTAGTAATGGGAATGACTTCAGTTTGCACTGGTGAGATTGAGGGAAGTGGGGTGCACTGGTCAGTTCAAGTGACCACATGCAGTGTGTGTGTCAAGAGCTGGATCTTGTGTATCCTCTGTCAGACTCCTACTTCTCATCAGGTGGTACAGCCTCTTCTCTTTTGGAAGGTACCTGCTGCATTTTGGCATAGAATTTTTTTAGGATTGATAAATACATATAAACTCCATTTCCGTGTCAGCATTTTGTCCTCTTTCCCTTTTCTAGAGGCTGATAGTATGTCTGGAAGAGTCTCTTTATATACACAACATACGAGACATGAAGGTATTACATACAATCAGGGAGACACCTCCCAATCCTGCAGGTAAATACAGTGGTAGAATCAGCAGAACTCTGAAAAGTGCTTTCTGTGTCAGTGTATGAGGTTCCCTACAGGGAACTGTTGTGTTGTTAATTCTGCTTTCAAATAAAATAACAAATACGAGTGTTGTCTGAAAGCGTACTTGTTTGATCCAGCTGAGAACAAGTAGCAGACTCTGCCTTACACTGCATCTTCCCAGTATTTTGGTCTCCTGGAGTAGTTGTGTTGAAATGTTAGAAAAAAACAGGAGAGAGAAAAACTAGATTTTGACAGCACTTGGTCTGTTAAAGACTTTGTCAGGTTAATGCTTTAGGAATCATGGCAGACACTGGGAAGTTCTACTGTTTAATCAGTTATTGTAACTCTCTTGCTATTCTTCCTTTTCTGTTTTATATTAAACTTATGGTAAATAGTTGAATATGTATTGCAGGTTGACTCTGAGATTACTCATCTTTGGTTCTATTTCTGTTGATAATTTGAGTTATTTTTGTGACACTTAAGCACAGAATCAGAAAGTTTTACTGCATAGGTCTTGGAATTTGCCTGTTTCTAATTCTGTTTCTGCATCCCTTCTAGGGTTGTGTGCTTTATCAATAAACAATGATAATTGCTACCTGGCCTATCCAGGAAGTGCAACTATTGGAGAAGTACAAGTCTTCGACACCATCAATCTAGTAAGAATCTTTGAATGCTGTTTTCACCTCTAAAGATGCAGATTTTGAAAGTTACTTAACTTGCTCAGAGAGGAATTACTGGACGCTTAAGTTTCTGTGCATCAATTTGCAGCACCTCTTGCTTCACAGAATGTCAGCAAAGAAAATACAACTGCTAATACTAGATTTGATGAATAGAATTGGGCATCTGGGTGGAACCAAGTAATTTCTATTTGAATTGTCTTCCTGCTGCTCGTACTCTCTATGCATATGCTGCAGTGATAATTTTATGTACTTAGCAGTTACTGAAAAAGTATTGAATCTGTTGTCCATAAAGTAAGACCCATATTTGCCTTGAATGTGCTTAAATATGCAGTCTCAAGCTGCACACATGTAGCTTTTAACCTGCACTGTTCTAAGGTTCTATTTTGTTGATTTGCTGCAGAGAGCTGCCAATATGATCCCAGCTCATGATAGTCCCTTGGCTGCTTTGGCATTTGATGCAAGTGGTACTAAACTTGCCACGGCCTCAGAAAAGGTAAGGGAGATTTTGATTGCCTTGCCAATATTGATAAAAATCAAATTTGTTGTTAAGTATTTTAAGTTTGTGTGTGCCCTGTTCCATGTGCAAGTGCCAGAAAAGAAGGCTTACAGTTACAATGGGAAATCTGAGTTAAGATCTGTTAATGATATTTGACACAATTTCCGTGCTGTGAAACGTTGGATAATAAGGTTATTTAAATAAAACATTTTAATCTGGCTGTAATTAGGGCAGTCCTCTGAGTGTTCCTCCCTTTAGTGCAGGATGCTTATTAGAAATTAGTTGTCTTGTTTTGATGCTGCCTTCCTAATGAAAACAAGACAGTTAAAATCCAAATAGAGAGAAGTGCCTCGCTAGTCTTTGGCATGCGATGACAAATCGTTCATGAAATGTGTATAAATTAGAGAGTCTGAAGCCTCTGCTCTTTGAGTAATAAGCTTAGACTATAAAGGTATAACTGATCGCATCTGATAAAGGCACAAAGACATCTCCAAGTGACTGCACTCGTGGTACTTGTCTAGTGTGGTCGTTTTCATGATCAAATATGGTGAGAAGGGCTGGTTTTGATGCACAGCTTGTTCTCTACATTAGTAGCTCCCACCTCTTGTTTCTGTACTCTTCAAACACATCCTACAAACAAGCTCCATAAATACTTCATATAGTATCTGGGGTGCATCGCAGCAATGAGTCACCAGCAAAGTGGTTTGCTGCTTCTAGTTGTACTTTGCTTGCTAGAGCTAATACACAATGAATGAACTTGAAATGAAAAATGATTTTTTTTTTTTTTTCTTTACAGGGGACAGTAATAAGAGTGTTTTCCATTCCAGAGGGACAGAAACTCTTTGAATTCCGAAGGGGAGTGAAGAGGTAAAGTTCAGCTGGGTTAATTACCTGATGCTCATTCCTTATGGTTGATTTCCAGTATGTTCAGCAATTGAGCTGGCATCCTGATTTTTTGCTTGTTTTCATCTTCATTCATCCCTGCATGTATGCTTATAACAGTTTTCAGCTTGAATGTTTTCCAATTTCATTCCCTTGGACTTGACTATTCTACAAATCAATCCTGTCAGAACTGTACTCCCTCTTGCCTTTTAAAAATTTATTGGTGAGGGAACTTGTTTAGAGTGGGTCACCTTTTGTAGGATATATTGTATTCTTAGGGCAATTGGAGGCAGTACATCTAATATTCTCACTCTCTTCTAAATCCTTCTAATACTGTGGCCATTGATAGCCATTGTAAAATGGTGGTGTGGTTTGTGGTAACAGTAACTCTCTAGTTCTACTCCATACAGGGGTAAGACTGAGTTCAGATTGTTACTAATTGATCCCATATCTGGTAAACATCAGAGCTGAACATCATTAATCTTATGCTTGAGTAGCCTCAAGAAATTATCAGAGAATTCAGAATACTAATTATTTAAGAGTTTTTTTCTTACTTGCAAAGTAGTGGTGACTTTAGAAACCTGCTTAATTAAGCCAAATACTTTTACTTCATTGTTTTTCATCTCTTTTTTTTTCCCAGGTGTGTGAGCATCTGTTCATTGGCTTTCAGCATGGATGGCATGTTTCTGTCTGCATCCAGTAACACGGAGACGGTGCATATCTTCAAACTTGAGACTGTGAAAGAAAAGTAGGTTTCAAAGGTGCCTTAGATTTTTCAAGGAAAAGGTTTAGAAGTTGACTGTACTCAATAGGATGAGTTCTCCAAAGTGTGGAGAGACTTCCTTTGAACACTTCTGTAAAGTAAAGGGCATAAGAAGTCACTTATGAATCAGCAACTGCAGCTGAGCTGTGTACTGTTCTCCCACTGAGTAGAAAAGGTGGTTTTCTGCCAAAGAGAACTTGGCCATCCTTCACAGAGGAGTGTGGAGCAGTTTTAACGTTTTCAGTTACATTTGTTTCACCTCCCCTGATATCCATATGGGAAGAGCTATCTCAGCAATGCCTTCCAGCTGCATATAGGGGGCTTTAAAAGGCACCAGGTTGTAAAATGTTCCTATTTATGATTTGAGAGGACAGTCTTAATTACATTTCAGTGGAAGTTATTGGAAACAATGATTTGCTTAGTGATAAACAGATTAATAAAATCCTGAAGCGTGGCGCTTCCCAGTAGATTCTGCTCTTGTATAATGAATGTTATAAAATGCAGTCTTAAATGCAGAAATATCAGTTTACAATCAAGCATGCTTAAATAACAGGCTGAGAGTATTGGAGGACACATTTTGTCCTGCAGCACAAATGAAGTGCGTTAGAATTCTCAAGGGTGTTAGTTATTTCTGAAGAGAAAGAAGCTGCTTAATATCTTTAAAAATAAAATGTTTTCAAGTGTTTGCACACTTTTCTCTCTAAGGTGAAGGCAAAGTTGGTCACTTTTCTCTTCTAATTTGTAGACCTCAGGAAGAGCCTACAACCTGGACAGGTTACTTTGGAAAAGTGCTGATGGCCTCAACGAGCTATCTGCCCTCTCAAGTAACTGAGATGTTCAACCAGGGTAGAGCCTTTGCTACAGTCCGTCTGCCCTTCTGTGGGCACAAAAACATCTGTGCACTTGCCACGTGAGTACAGAAATGGAGCCTGCCCTCCCCACCCTGCTGGCTTGTTTGGGCTCTGGAGAGGCAGCCACTGTAAAACACAACTTCATCTGCAGCAGAGCACCTGTGATCATTCCAGTTTAAGAGCAACGTGTCAGAGCTAACACCTCACAGTCATGAGAGAGGAGGAGGAAAGGGCATAATATTTGGATAGGAATAGCCCATTTCTAAGTGTTGTTTAGAGATGTCTTCTAAAGGTGTCTTAATTTTGGAACAAGAATACTGAGAACAGACCCATGGGCTTTTATGGCATTTGCTTCCATTAGTGCTGTGGGGAATGATGCTGTATGTTGTTAGTGAATTGCAAAATTAGGCAATCCAGCCTAACCATTAAAGAAGTCTTTGAAAGCAAGTTCATATAATTCTTGTCTCTAAAACAGCGTAGCATTCATTAAAGTTAATTTTGAGGACTAAATCTAATCTTTTATGCTGTCTTCCTCAAAGGCAGGTCCCATTTGGCACAGCTACCAAAGCAATAAGATGAGCAGTAGTAAACTTATTTTGTGGGGGGTTTATAATTCTTATGCTAAATTGACTTCATGTCTGTACTCTCACTCCTCTGATCTCAAAGCACCCTTTAAGCAATAATTAAGCTTTGTAACATTTCTCAAATAAGTAAATCCTTCCCGTTAGAATATTCGTCTCTGGAGTTGCACAAAGCTTGATAACTGGACGGTAACTTCTCAATCTATTTTACTGAGTCACATGTAATTGCTTGATTCCTGTGGCATCCTGTTAGCCCCAAAATGTGGTTATGCTGTAATTTTTTTACACACAGTTCTTTCCTGGGTGCTCTAACTGTTAACAGCATTCCCTGTCTAGGAGCAAAAGTGCGGAAAAT
Organism: Corvus kubaryi; assembly: GCF_017639235.1. Classification (NCBI taxonomy): domain Eukaryota; kingdom Metazoa; phylum Chordata; class Aves; order Passeriformes; family Corvidae; genus Corvus; species Corvus kubaryi. Next base: position 5,758,343 of record NW_024581129.1, read on the forward strand.
AATGCCTTAAAGTCATAGAATCGTTTAGGTTGGAAAAACCCTCTAAGACTGAGTCCAGCCTTTAAATCATGGGAAGGGAAGGGAGTGTGTATGCTATTTAATAATCTGTTAATTAATAATCTGTTAATTAATAACCTCTCCTCTAAACCTTTCTAGAATCCAGAAGATCCCTCGTTTGCTGGTGGGAGCTGCTGATGGGTATCTCTACATGTACAACCTAGACCCCCAAGAAGGAGGCGAGTGCACACTAATGAAGCAGCACAAGTAAGTCCACATTAGCTGAGAGCTGTTGTATTTTATTTCTTCTCAAAATCCAGTTTGTTCTCAAACTTAGTTCTGTTCTAGAAAAGTCTAATTTACAACAGCTCATTTCTTCAAACTAATCTTTTTCCAGACCTCTGATATGAATGAGTAACTTCAGAATCCCCCTGAGCCTTCCTTCTAGGTATCCACTACACCAAGCACCGCTTTACCAGCAGAAATTTAACCCTGTCCCAGTGCAGGGAGGGATCAATCGCTGTTCTCTCTGTGGTCCTGTTTCCTCTTGGCACTTTGAGTTGAGTTACTTAAACAAGAACTTGAAACGAGTGACACCGTCCTTTTCATCAATAAATGAAGTGGTTACAAACATGAGAAAGATCTTACTCTGACTTCACAGAGGGGAAACTGGCCTATGAAATTATCCCTGTTCTCTCTCTGCTGGTGTCCTTATTAAACTTCCTTTTGCATATAGGCCAGGCAGCTGCTGTTCTGTAATAGTACTGTAGAGCACTTAGAGAAATAGGACAATGCACTGTTTTCCAGTAAGAGTTGGCAGGAAAAGCTGGGGTAATACTGTCAAATTACTTGATCAATCATAGAATTAAAGATAATAACTCATGATGATAATTCAGGTTTGCAGCTTTGGTCAACCTACAATTATGGTCAAAAATCATACATTTATCTGAACATTTTAAGGCATGATCTCTGGTTAGGGATGAAGTAAAGCCTCATAGAGGGAAGCTTTTACCAAGCTGTTAATCTTTGAAGTGCTCTAATTTTTTCTCTAGAGGGTTTTCTAGTATCTGTGTATGAAGCAACCACTTCTGCTGTGGACAGAGCTCGAGGCAATCTATAATATTGCTGATTGGAATGGGGTTTTTTAATCATGCAGTCTGTTTTGAGTCGTCTTTTCCTACTATGAGCTACTAGGACTTAGATCCTGATGCTGTGTCAGAAGCAAACACGATGCTGATGAGTCTTCAGAGAAATACCAAGTGTTATCAGGTGCCTTCTTGCCAGGCCTCTGAAAAGGAGGGACCAACTTCCTCCTGTTGCATTTCTCTATATATTATTCTTGCACATCAGATGAAATATTTTCCTGTAGCTGCCAGCTCACGCTGCCTTGTGCCCAGGCGGATCACCTCTCCAGCTAACCCCTCTCTCCCTGGCAGGCTCGATGGCAGCATGGAGCCCGCCAACGAAATTCTGGAGTCTGCATCCCACGACCGGCCCTTGGTAGCGCAGACGTACAGTTCCGCTGTGACTAAAGGTACATACGTGCCTTCCTCACCCACCAGGCATGGTAAGGAGAAGGCTGGGAATGGGGCAGGGAGCACCTCTGCCTGTTGCTTCCTTCTAGATGGCTGCATGAGCTGGTCCACGTCCGCACCGAGCTTTGCGTAACCGTGCGTGTGAGGTGGAGCCTTGGTGAGCAGTAGGAAAAGAGCACTTGTGGTGTGCAGTAGCTTTCTGTAGCTGGATCACTTGTCTTTGCTGCTTTCTGGGTAGAGCTTTTTCTGGAGTTGTGGTTGATTGCTGTAGTGATAGTTTCAGTACTTGCCACATGGTTCTTGAGGCAGTTCTGCACCCAGACCTTGTGCAAAGCATCTGAATTATAGCCCTGCTCCCTTTTTAACATTTTTTTTTTTACAAAAGGTTGATAAATTCTGCAATTGTTCCTTTATGGGAACAGCAACCTTTTAGCCTGATTCACTGCTCTGTTAAATCAAGAGGATGAGAACTTGGTTAATGCTGCAGCTCTCCAAGTCAGTGGAGCTTTTGCCACGTCGGGCACCCCAGTTAGTGCCTCGCTGCAAAGGGAGGACAGTCAGCACATATCACGTGTGTACTGCACTGCGTCAGTGGAGACTGAAAACATCAGCCTGCCCAAAGCTCCAGTATGCGTTGCACACACACAGGAGTTTAATTTTGATCATGAACTGCTCTTGGCTTTGGAGAAACACAGTAGTGAAACAGAGTCATGATAAAAGCAAACATAGGGTGGCAGTGAAACTATTTCAAGTAATGCCTGGTACTTCAGCTCTCCTCATTCACTCTGGATCCAAGCCTTAGTTTGTTGCTGCTGATTCCCCAACTCCTTGTTCCTTTCTCTCCAGCCTATACGGATGACCTGGGTGCTGTGGGTGGAGCTTGCCTGGAAGATGAAACCAACTCACTTAGATTGGACGAAGACAGTGAGCATCCCCCCATGATCCTTCGGACAGACTAAACTTGGACCTGCGGACTCACTCCTGAAGCAGAGAACACTGGCTTGATGTTTCTTGAGGAATCTCGTGTTATGCTGCTATGAACTTTGACATGAGTTGGGAGAGAGGATGACAGACTCTTACAGTTTTAAGTCGTAGCTGTAGTTCTAATTCTATACAATTGGAAAAATATATGGTTTTCAATTCAGTGGCTTTTAATCTTGCTTATCTATTTTAGCTGTGTTTATTTTTTTTGTTGCCAAAACCTGCTGTTTGTGCAGCCCTCAGAGCCTACTTAGCTTTGCATGCGTTCATGTGCCAAGCAAGCATACGAGGGGGAGAGAGAGAAGCCACTTTATAACAAACTCAAGTTTGTATTTTTTTTATATATGTATATAATATTTAGCCTATATAAGGAAGGAGTAGAGAAGTGGTTCTGGAAGCTGAGACTAGTTCTGCACTGACAAAGGTCCAAATGGTTTCCTGTGCATGGGCTTGCAGGCATACCTAGTGACTGACATGCAACCTTTCAAATGCAATGGCCTGTTTTTTTGGGTTCTCCCTTCCCTTTCCTGGACCATTTTGTTAATTAAAATTCCTTCTGAATGTTGTGTATTTGTGGGACTGTTCTGTTTGTTGGGATGGAAAACTGGAAGTGTTTCCCTGCGTAAGGATATAGAATATAGAAAGTGCCTTTACAGGGAAGGAAAGGAATTGCTGCAGGAAGAAAAGCTAGAATTGAGGGAAGGATTGTTAGAGAATCTTGTCTGTACACCTTTGGTACTTGGGTGTCTGTAGCCTGTAGCAGCTGATGAGCTTGTGGGTTTTTGAGAAAAGACTTGGAATGCACTTTCTTTCTTTCCTGTAGATTGTCCTATTTTCTTGGCAGAGTAGCAATAACCTTTTTTTATACTTTTTTAAATTATCCAAAGCAAGGATTCTGTCAGGCTGGAGGGAAGTCCCTGTAGAGTTTGGCAGCCCCACTCTATAAACAGCCTTAAGGTTTCCTGCTGGAATGCTCTCAATTCCTGCTGCTTCTCAGTCTGGGGCTGAGTGTAGTGCTCTAATAGTGAAAGTTCTTAACTTTTTTTTTTTTTTTCCAGATACTGATGTAAATATAAATGATTTTGAAAATTTAATTTACTTCCGGGTTCTCTACTGCTGCATAACAATGCTTTTCTTTTCTTTGGTTTTTTTTTTTCCCATTTCCCCACTCATCAGAGTACCTCTTGCGATACACTCAAGGACTGGTTGTTTCTTTGGCAGTTTTGGAATAAATCCTTAACTGCCCTGACACTGTCTAGGGCTTTCCAAGGCTGAGCAGTGCTGCAGACTATTTTTAGGGTTGTAATGTGCCTTCTCTTAAGTCTTGGATAACAGTTATTGAGCAAGTGATTAGTGAAGTACTTGGTGAGTGTTACTTCCCTTTGCCAAAACGAGCCTGCTTTGCCTTCTGTGTAGCAATGTGGGTTGTTTCCTTTCCCTCTACTGACTGCTTACAAAGAAGTAAATATAAAAAGAGGCAAGAAAATGGCAGATCCTGAGAGGAGGACAGAGGCTGAGTGTTCCAGCTATGTGTGAACTCCCTACAACAACTACGCAGTGATGTTCTTTTAGGATTTGGTACCATGAACAAGTCTTCTCTGGAGCAATAGCAGGCAGTGGGCTCTGTCCCCAAAGCCCTGTGTGGGCTTCCCCTGCCTCTATAAGTACAAAGAAGGTGGTAGCCCCTGCCAAGAGAGCTCTGTCAAGGAGGCTGCTGTGAGTCTGTGTCAGTGGAAGGTGTTTGTACACGAGCATGTGTGGGAGAGAAGGGTTCAGGCTTGTTTATTCTCTGCAAACCCTTGACTGTCCGAAGTAGTCGGTTGGAGTGGCTTGTGGTGTCCTCTCCAGAACCCAGCACATTCACAGCAAGCCCCTGAGTCGTGCTGAAATCTTGCTTAGTCTCTTGACTTTAAGGTCTGGCTGACAACTCAGTTCCATGGTCTGCAGTTACTTATTTTATTTTCTGCTTTACTGCTCTCAGCTTTGCTGTGATGTTCCGAGCTGCAGAGTGAAATACAAGTCTTGAAGTAAATATAAGCTCAGTGAGCTTTGCTGGCAAACTGAACCACCCAGGAGATGTCTGCTCATTCCAGACTAAAGCTGGTTAACATTCCTGATAACATCCTTGGAGGCTTGGCCTAGACTCCACAAGCACAGTTAGCAGTAAACATGCACCAGCAGCACAGGTCTGCTAAGCACACAAGTTTTACAAGTCTTGAGTGTAACAAAGGCCATGTTACACCCCTAAACGTAATTACTAACTTTGTTAAAAACAGAGAACATGTATTGTACTAATTTTATTCCCTTCTTAATTTTCATACCTTATTTTCCACAGGTGAGTTGGAGATCCCATATTCACTGTATTTGTGTCTTCCATACGCTGTAGCGTGTTCCTGCTCCTGAGCCACACACTGTGGAATTGCTGTGCCCTACTTGGTTCACTCTTAAATAGAAGCTGAAAGCCAGTTAAAGTATCTTCTTGCTGTTGTAACTGGGAAAATCTTTTTATAGAGCAAAAATATTAATGTTCTGAGGTTAGTGACCAGCTAGTAGGGTGGAGCAGGTTGTTTCTGGTCCCCACTGGCTGTGTATTTAAGAGTGGTGACAGTAGTTTGTCTTAAATTCATTGCATGAGGATATAAACTTTTTCTCAGATAAAATATGACTGATGTAATTTCCATGTGATGGCCTCAGGCCCTCAGTAACCACCCTGTTGTGGTATGCTACCAAAGTTAGAAGTCTTTCAGCTTGGGGGTTTATCCCAGTGACACAAAGATGTGTTTCTATTTTTTTTTTTTTTTCTTTAAACATAACTAGAAATACTGTTTGCAGCTGCATCCTCACCTGAGCGTGGAGCCTGTGATTGCATTGTTGTTCTCTGTGAATCAGGTGGTGTCTAAACATTTCTGTTCTGATGCTCTGACAAACCCAGGGTAAGCCAAAGAGGCTCTAGCCCTGTGCTGTGGCCATGAGCTGGTCACAGGGTATGGGAACACCTGTGCAGCCCCTCTCAGTTTAGACTGACCTTCCTTGGAAGGACAGTTTTTGTTCTGTACAGTCTGTCTCTCTCTCCATATGGGCTGCACTTCCTCATAGCTTTTAACTCAGTGGAGGGTTGAGGCAGAGAACTGAAACAACCAAAGCTAGGGAGGGGGGAACACTGAAAAACTTGGAATCCTAAACTCAGGTCTTAGCTTGCAGTGGGATCAGTTCCCAGGGAGTACCGTAGGGAAGGAGCTGCTTCTTTTGATGTGCAAATGGGCAGCGAGTGCAGGTCCTCGGCTGCTGTCTCGACATCTGTCTGTTTACTCTGTATTTCAAGTTCTGAGGCAGAAAGCTTTTATCTGCCCTGGTCTCTTCTTATGTCATTGTTTCCAAAATACAAGTGATAGATACGAATCTAGCCGTTAAAAGGCAGGGCCTGGCAGAGGAGGAGGAGGAAGTAGAAAGCATCAAGAGGTTGGTAAAAGCTGTTTGTTCTGATGCCCTGTTGAACAAGACATTGGCACGAGTGCTCCCTCTGGGATCAGGTGTGTGCTTGTACCTCACTGCTCTGGGTCCTGCACGGCGAGTTTCTTGGCTCTGTGTTTTGCAGAGGGTGGGGGTAGAGGTGGTGGCTTTTCAAGTCTGCCTGAATGCAAATAAATACCTGAGAAGACCTTTAATGCAGTGACAGGTGTTTGCACAGAGGAAATTCGGTCTGACCTGTGTGGAATAGCAAAAAGGGAGGAGGGAGCAGAGGAGCCCCGGGCTGGGTGAGCGGGTTAGCACTGAGCCCGAGCACAGCACTCTCTGTTATGTCCCATGCTGTGCTTTCTTGGCTCCAATAATGGCATTAGCACCAACCAGCATGCAGTAGGACAGTAGAATTTCTTTCCCTGTGGGTTGCTGAGCTGTTCAGTATCCCACTGGCATGTGCAGATGCTCTGCTGCTGTTTGCAGAGCGACAGGAGTCTTTGTCCAAAGTGTTGGTGGGGATTAATCACTGCAGAGGTTTGGGAAGTTTTATTCTGTGCTCCAGTTGTCCTGGCTAACAGTGAACTTTATTTAAACTGTTAATATCTGAGAGCAAGGCCCGAGTGTCTTCTCCACATGTGCAGAGCAGGCCTTTCTTTTCCTGGAATCTGCTGGCCTGTGAAAGGCTTGCAATGAAGAAAGCATGGCTCTGACTGTAAATAAATCCTTTCAGATTCCAGTTGTACAACCAAAGGAATTCAGCAAATTCCTATTTTTCTAGTCATGACATGCCTTCATTTTAATGCTCTTCCGACTGGCAAATCTCATCTTACACTGCTTTGAAAATAACGGGCAAGAAGTTGTAATTCTGCCCTGCAAACAGCTGCCGTTGTGCTTGTTACAGATGTCAGTGCTGTGGCTTTGGCCATGTGGCCGCAGGGACCCTGCATGTGTCCAACTCAGGAGCGGGGAGTTCTCCCCAGACCTGTAGCTCTGGGTTTCTGTGGGGTGTTGACTCAGCCCTAGGTCTACCTGGATCTATTTCCTCTTGCATTTGCTTCCTGGAGAAAACCCTGCATCCTGCAGTGCTCACTGACTGTTTGGTATCTGTGTTGATAAGTGGAAAAATTTGTCTAACATTCCACCTCACCAAGTGTCTGGCTTTCACTGCTAGCCCGTCGCTCTTTGTAATTTTATAACTGCCTAAGAAATTAAATCTGTGTTGTGATAAGTATTCTGTGTCTTCTTCCTTTTGTTTGCTACTTGGAGATGGGGCCAGATAAGATCAGGGTGACGCTATGTGGCCCAAACCAAAACAGCAGCAGTTAAGAGCCCTCGGTCTCGGCTGTGCTTTGTAGCTGCTCTCCACAGAGCAGCTTTGCAGGGACTGGGAAAGGACCAGCTGAGTTTTTCTTGGCACATTTTGCTTGCAAATGTAATTTTCCCTCTTGTTCCTCCTCGAAGCTGCTCTTCCCTGGCCTTGCATTTGTGTATTTTTCTCCTGCTGCTCAGGTGAGTTCCTTAACTGCCTTTATTCCTTTTTTTCATGGGATGCATCTCAAGCAGTACTTTCATAGCCAGCCTGCTCCCTGTGCTGCCACTCCAGGCTTGTTGCTTCTTGCATTCAAGCCCTGGAGGAAGATGTGGAGTGAGCCCTTGCAGATGGGAGAGGAGGCACCTCCTGCTTCTGTATCCTTCCTCCTGCTAAGCAGCAGCAAGAGCTTTGATCGGGGTGGACAAGAGGAGCAAAAGCCTTTCTGCTCTTGCTAGCAGTGTTGGAGCACGTGAGGACAAGATGAGGATGAGACTCTCCCTGTTCTCCTGTGTGGCTTTCTCATGGTGACGCCTTGGCTGAGGAGCTGCAGGCGCTGCCTCCCCTGATCCAGCTCTGGAGGGCAATGCTGCCCTGTCGCTGCTGCTTTGTGCCTCCCTTTGCTCCAGGCAAAACAGGCTCTCTTAGCTCAGATGAGTGTCTCTAAACTGTTCACTCGGCTGCTGATGTTTCCCTGTCTCCTGCCTGGAGCAAACGGAAGATCTGAGGGAAGCTGCTGGTGGATTCAGGAAGTGGCAGTGACTTCCATCTGCAGTGGTGATGCCAACAAATCCTCTGTTCCCTGTGTCCCAGGTGGATAGAGTCATCCAGATCCACTGATGTTTTGGGAGGTCCAACAGCCCCTCTCCTTCTGCTCTAGGGGAGCAAAACAGAATATTCTCCTGTAAGCATAAGAAAAATTGTGAGCAGTGGGCCATACCCAGCCCTGAAATAGGCAGCCATGGTTGCTTTCACATCAGCAGTTTCACATCTGTCTGTTGGTACTGAGTTTGGCCCACTGAGCATGAATTTCCAGGGAAGGGACTGAGCAATCCCATTTCCAATTATTTATCTTATTGTAAGGGCAAACATGGACTCGTGCCTGTGTTCCTCCCTGGTATGCTTTCTCTTGGTACTGAGTAGGCTCTTGGGTGTAGCTGTGATGATCTGCCCAGTGGTGAGGCCCTGAGACCCTTCACTATGCAGGACTTGAGTCCAAGATGAAATAACTGAGCAGAAGCACAATCCTGGTGTGAACAGCCCCACTTAGGCTGTGGCTGAGCTGAACAGACTGCTGGGAGCAAAGCAAGGAGTGAGGAGCTGGGCAGAGCAGCTCACACTGCCCCGGGCCTGGCTGGGTTGCAAGGTTGATGCAGAATCACTCATTTTTAGAGCCAGTGGGCAGAAAGGAGATGCTGGGGCAGTGCTGGGGTCCAGCAGCCAGAGGTGAGCGCCAGCACCACTCTGATCCTGCCCAGGCTTAGGAGCAGCTTGTCTCTCTTTGCAGCACCCACTCTCAGCTGGTGCCTGAGCACTCACCTCTCTCGTGCCACATCCAACCCACGCAAGTCTCAGACAGGCCCTTGGCAGAGACTTTTTTGGCTAATTAATGATGCACTGTGAGCTAATGAGGGCATTGTGCCCAGCTTGCTGGAGCTGAGGACAGCTGATGCCGGCTCCTCCAGCACTGGGTTATGTTTTGGGCTGGGATTTTTAGCAGTTACAGGCTATAATAAAGGATTTGAAGATTGCTGTGTCTGGGTAAGTCCGTTAAGTAAGCTAGAGGATTTTGGCAGTGTTTTGATTTTTTGGATACTGTTTTGCAGGGGCAAGGAAGGCCCTGGGAGAGAGACTCACTTCTCCACAAGTGTAGTCCGGGAGCTGGGGAGCACCAAGTGATGCAAGGGCACAGATCTGCTTTGTCCATGTGATCAGAGCCACCTTGTCCACACGGTGGGTACAGAGTCACTTTTGGGTGCCAGCCTGGTGTGTACCTTCCCAGCACCTCCCTTGTCACTGCTGTGCCCTTCTCCCTGCTTGGGGCAGGCTGGTGGCAAAGCCCTTCCAGGCGTGTCAGCCACTGCTCCTCAGCAGCTCCAGATCAGGGCTGATAATTTACTTTATCTGTGGAGGGCAGGCAGAGGGATGGGCCTGTGGCTGGTGAAGGGAAGGCTGCTGGGGGCCATCAGAGGGGGGCTGTGCTCTGCTGTTGTGCAGCTGTTGGATGGAGCTGCAGGGCCCTGGGGCCACGGAGTGTCCCTGTCCCTTCCCCAGGACCATCCCAGCCTTCTGTCCCCAGAGCATCCCTGTTCTTTCTTCCCTTCCCTGGGACCATACCAATCTTCTTTTCCTGGAACACCCATGTTCTTTCCTTTCTGAGAGTCTCCCTGCTCCTTCCCTGGGAGCATCCAAGCCTTTTCTCCTCTAGAGCATCCCTGCATGTTCTCTAGAAGCATCCCAGTCTTTCTCCTCCCATAACCTCCCTGCTCTTTTGCTGGCAGCATCCCAGCCTTTTCCCCTTGGTGCATCCATGCTCCTTCCCTTGTTTGCTCCCATGACATCCCTCATCTGCTTCTTCAGCAGCTCTCTGCAGCACCTTCTGTGCATGCTGAGGGCATCTGCCTTGCACTTGCTCCTTGACCCAGAGCAGAACATAAGGGGGGAAAAAAAATACTGCTCTGTGTTTGCCTTCACCCAGCCCCTGAGCCAGAACTGCTGGGGGAGGCAGAGGGTGCTTGGCTGCTGTGTGTGCCACAAGCTCCTGCCTGGGGCTTGATCCAGCCATGCTGGGATGAGGGGACTGTGGTGGGGCCAGAGCAGAGTGTGTCTGGCTTTAGCTGTGTGGCTGTGCCACTGCTCTGCTGTGTTTTCCTGAGCAGATAACGCTGCAGCTTTTGGAGTTGGGCCCAAAAATTGAGTTCTGGCAGGGGAGGGCAAAGCTCTGGGCTTCACCTGGCCCCACAGCCTCTGCTGTTGGCTGAAGCAGGGCTGGAATACAGACCCCGGGCTGTGTCCCCTCCCTCTGCACCATCAGGGCACAGGGGTCTCTGCTCCAGGTGTCCCCTGAGGACCCCCCTGCTCTCTATGGGCACCAAGCACAGTGAAATCATGCAGAGCATCTCTCCTCACCCAAAAACAATTTTGGAAATGAAAGTGGGGAGACAGAGCCAGGGACATTATCTCAGCCCTTTTTGACTTTTCAGATAGGAAATAGCCTTTCATCTCTCCCAGGGTGAAAAGGCAATTTGCATTTCAAGAGGTCAGGATGAAGCTTTTTCTCTTTACCATCCCAAATTCATTATTAAAAGTCTATTTGGAAACAAAACAACACATCCACGGGAAGATGGCCTCTGCAGGCTCAAATTAACTGCTCCTGTCATCCCTGATTTCCCTGGCTGCTGCTGGAGGATGCAGGATCGAGGAGGAGGTGCGGGCACTGCTGGAGATGTGAGCGGAGCAAACCTGTGAGCTCCTCGGTGTGGCTGGAGCTGCTCTGGGGCTTGGGGGTCTCCCCTGGGAATTGGGGGGAGGAGGTGGGGGGCTTTGCTCCCCCCTGCCCTGCACAAGCTTGGCTTAAATTCCATGAGGATAACTCCAGACCCACCTCCCTGCAAACCCTGCTTTCTTCCTGCTCCCACCCTCGCCCTGGTCTGGGACCTCAGCCTGGCTCCAGCAACCCAATTCTGCCTAATAAAAAGCCTCTGGCAGCCTGGAGCTTGGCTGGGGCTTGCTGGGCACTGGTGCTTTGTTTTCTCAGCTGCTGCCTCTGCCCTCACCACTGCCACTTATTGGTATCGGAGTTTGCATTAGCAGGTGCAACTCTGGGATATTCAATTACATATAAAGAGCTGTAGCAAAGCAAGACATTGCGGAGGCATCAAGGCTGTTGGTTTCAGGGGTTTTTTCCTTGGTTTTGGGTGTTTTGTTTTGGTTTTTACGTTGCATTTAAAGGAGATGTGAGGATGGGTAAAGTGGTGTTGACTAAATAGAAAACATAAGTAAAAAGTGGAGTGAAGAGAGGGAGAAATAAATAAATAATCCTGTTTATGAAATGAAACAGCTGGGTAGAAAAAAAGAGAATGATCTCCGGGAAGAAAGCAGCTCCCTGGGCTATTTTTAGCTCTTTTGTTTCTCCCCCCCTTTCCATCCCCACCCTCCTTGCACAGTCTGAGGGTTTGGTGCATGTCAGTCCTGCTGTTCTCCCTCACCTCCTGAGTGCCAGGTGATGTGCTCTTTTCTTATTTTCTTTTTTTCTCTCCTCTTTTTGCATCTTATTTATAGCGTGGAGGTGGGGGAAGGGCAGCAGCATCAGGAGAGGCCGTGCAGGCATCGCCCTCAGCCCCGGCTGGGGAAAGGAGGGGGCAGCAGGGGCTGAGCCTCTCCTGCAGCATCCAGAGCCCTCCCTCTGCTCCTCAGCAGCTTCAGGAGCTGCTGTAACCCCCTCGGAGTTCCCTTTGCCTGGATCTCGGGCTGCAGTTGCTGTGCTCCCAGCAGCTCCAGGGCAAGGGGCCAGGGTTGGTGTCTTCTCTCAGTTCTTGCACCAGTGGGGCTGGAGGAGCCCTGGATTTCCATCAACTCTTTCTCCTGCTAGGCACCATCATTCCTACACTCATCCCAGCAAAGCTCTCCACCATCCAAAGTCACTCAACCCTGCAACTTTCCCCTTCCCCAGCCATCCCTCCCAGCTCCCACATCTCCCATCAATGCTGCTGCTGCCCCAAGACCCCTCTCCCCTCATCTCCTTTGCCACCACCTCCCCCCTCACCGAGCATCCTCGTGGTCTCCCATATTTGTGCCATTATGGAAGAAATACATAATTCTTTTATTATTCAATTAGGAATTTAACACACAATCAGGTGATCGCTTTAAGAGGATTTCCTATAAGGCAGGATTTGAATAACAGGGCTATGAGTAATATATTCCCTTAACTGGTTTATTCCTTTATCAGATTTTTTTCCCCCTAAGCACTTTAATGCATTTACTTTCCCATTGTCGACACTTTTCTCCACACTCTTCCTCCCTCCCCGAGCTTATGCAAATCCCCCGTAAGGCGTTTAATGCGCCCTGTGTGTCAATAGTGCCCAAATCTTCGCGACAGCATTAGGCTGCATGCATGCCCTGGCTGATTAAGAGGGGTGATGGGGCCAGCCTGGCTGCCCAAACCCCCTTCCAACCCCCACCATGGGGCCAGCAAAGGGGCCCCTGTGCTGGGAGCTGCATTTTTCCAGAGAAAAGGCTGGAGCTGAAAGTAGCTTTTCTTTTGCAGAGCGGGCCGTGAATAGGGAGCGTGAGGCTGACCTGTCCGCCGCTGTTTGCTGCCCTGTCGCTCAGCTTTTGGGGTGCGTGGAAGTGTTCACTGGGGAGGGGGATGGCTGTGGGTGGGAGGTGAGCGGAGAAGGAAGAGGAAGGTGGCAGAATAACCCCTGAGCCAGTATCAGCGTTTATTTGTGAGCACACAATCGACGTGCACGATCCTATGGGGTGGTGCGTGCTCGGGGTGCATCACCCCTGGGTACCCGGGTGCCTGCTGGAGCCATGTGGGAATGGCTTGGGCATCTCTGGCAGGAAAAGAAGGGGTTTTCCTACTTTTTATGCCTCCAAGGGCTGAGGTCAGCTCACCCTCACCACACTGCCCAACCTCCTTCATGCGTTCCCTGGGGTGGCCTCTGGGCCTTGTTTTGGGGGGTTTAACAGCCTTCACAGACATGGGGTGTGATGTACCCGGTGACTGGGGCAGAAGCCTGGAACCTGGCTCAGGGGGATGTATTTGCCTGCTCACCTTGGTGGAATGTTTGCTCTGAAACCTACAGACAGTGCTGGGGAACTGGGAAAAGGAGAGCCTGGGGAGGAGGGCAGCAGCGATGACAGGAATAGCAAAAAAGGTTGGCCTGTAATTCCTGGCTTTCCCACTGCCTGAGGGTTTTGTGGCTGCTGGCGAGGCCCTTTGCGAGCACAGCAAGGGGGAAAACACCCCCTCCAAGGGTAACTGTCACCATTTTCTCCTTCCAGAGGAAAATCTCTCTCAACCTGTGTCTGTAAATAGCCCGGTGAGTGGGAGCGAGCTGAACCCGGCCCTTCCCGGCGTTGTTTCCTCTACGCCCACCACTGATTGTCTCCTTTTTTTATCCCGTCCTGCCACTCTGCCTGTGCGTGCAGCAATTATGCAAAGTTGCAATCAAGGAGCTGAATTAGGAGCTCATCTTGGATTAATTAGTGATGGATGCAAATCTGTTCCAACAAAGAGGAGCGAGGGGAATGCAAAGGCCATGGGTATCCTCCCAGGGTTTCTCCAGCTCTCCCAGGCTGGTTTGAGGGCAGGGAGGGATGCAGAGTAATGCCTTGCAGGAGAACTGGGGCATCCACGTGAAAGAATTTGGTTCTTGGCCTTGGGACAAGGCTTGGGTGCCCCAAAGCTCATGCCCAGCTCAGCCCCTGCATCTCCCTGGAGGTTTTAAACCCAGAGCTTTGGGCTTAGAGCATCTCCTCCCACCCCGGCCTTGCTGCAAAGCTTGGGGAAAAACCAGTTAATCCCTGCGGCCTCCAGTGCTGAGCTCCTGCCAGCACTGGGGATTTCTGTTTGCCTGCAATCGGATTGTGACAAACCCCTCCACTTGCATTGAACAAATTCTCTGGCTACTCCCCGCTCCTTGCAGGCCCCAGTAATCCCCCAAGTGTGACTCCGGCCAACAGGCACCATCCCTGATTAATCCCCGCAGTCTCTGTGCAAAGCCACTGCTGCCAAGGATGCTCCTGGTGCTGGCACGACACGCTGGGCCGGCGTTGGGAGCAGACCCTGGGTAAGGATGCAATGCTGTTTAAAGGAGCTTTTCCAAGAGGGGATTGCAGCCTTGAGAAAGGCTTCCTCTTCTGTGAAGCGGAAAAGATGGATGCACAGCGCTCCCGGGAGCACTGAGTGAGGGGGTGTGGGAAGGGGGGTACAGATGTCTCATCCCTTTTTCTGCCCCCCCTCAGTGTCACCCACCCCAGCTGGTGCAGAGGGGACACCCATTGGGCACAGAAGAACCAGGGCAGCCTGGCAGGGTGAGCAGGGCTTGGTTAAGGAGCTCCTTAGCCAAGGGATGGCTTGTGGCTGTGTCCACAGGGATGGGGGCAGCAGGGACAGCCCCTTCCCATGGTCCCCAAGAGTTTAAAGCCTTGGCTCGAGGTTTTTGGTCTGCAGACAACTGAAAGGTCTCTCCTTCCTCTCCCCTCTGCAACAGCAATGATTAATAAAACCTGACTCGGCTGGAAGGGCAAGGAAAAAACAACAATACAGGACATTTCTGGAGATCGTCCTAATCCAGCATCTCGAAGCCAAATGAATCAGCAGCTTCTTATTCTGCCGGCAGGATTAGTCAATGTTCATCCAGGCTCCTGGGCATTGAGGTGAGGCCCTGCATAGCAAGGAGCTGTGGCAAGGTGGCCACAGGGTGTTGGCTGGTTCATGGAGCCAAGCAAATCCCTCCTTATAATCCTGCAAACTCTGTTGGGATGCACCCACTCGTGCTGGGAGCCATGGGACAGCAGGGAGAGGCAGGAGAAGGAACAAATGCCTCTAGAAATCTGCAGTGTGGGTGAGGGATGAGGCTGTTGGATGTGAGGTGCAGGGGCAAGACTCCAGGCTGGGGCTGTGTGTAAGGGATGTCCCTCATGCCACAGGGACCAGGATGCCTGGGACCAGGAGCACCACGCCTGGCTGACTTTCCTGGCTGTTAAAGTGGGTCAAGCAGAAACCCAAGGAGCATCTGAGCTCACCAACCTTGAGCCAACTATGTGGAAGCTGAATTATTCAGGGCCAGCTTAAAAAATTGAAGAGCCCAGCAAAACACCAGGAGAGCCCAGCCCATGGGACCCCCATACCCTTGTCAGGCAGAAGCAGCTCAGCCTGCCGATGCTCAGGGGGCACCTTGGGCGGGGGGGACAGTGTTGTTTGTGTCTAACACTGCCCTTGTGAATCGAGAAAGCAGAGACAAAGCACCCAGAGAAGTTCACCCTGATGAGTTCATCTCCCTGTGTTTCCTGTAGCTCTCCAAGCTGTAGCAGTTTCCTTGGGTATCCCAGCATGGGTCTGTCACATCCACAGCAGGAGTAGTTGAAAGGGAACCCCTCTTGTCCCCTGGAATGGGGATCTCTTGATCGTGTGATTTTGGAGAAGATGCTAAAACTCAGGCTTGATCTTTGTCACCAGGTGTTCGCTTGCGGCATCTCCCGCGGCTCAGAGAGCGCCGCATCCTTTTGGGAGCTGAGATGCTCCCCTCGGCTTGGTTGTCTTTAAAGGACCACCCCTGGTTCTATTCCTGGGGCTTTGGAATGGGGAGAACCGGCTCCTGGGGGGAATCCCTGTGGTGAGTAATGCTGCCTGGCAAGTGCTGGGAAAAGGCGGGTGCACATATGCTTCAGCTCATCCTGCTCTTTTCATGGAGCACTCTCACTGTCTGGGTGCCAACCAGTGTCAGACACGGCCAAGGAACCCCCACCACACTCGGCCCCCCCCCCCCCCCTTTTTTTTACATTTTCAAGGTTCCTGGAAGAGAGCGATGGGGTCTGGTGTAGAGCAAGGGGTTGTACCCCAAGGGGAGTGAGGTGCTTTGAGATTTTACAAAGACACTATGAAATTAGAGCTGAACAAGCCTGCCAAAGCAAACAGCCCAAAAAAATCCCCCTTTGCACCAGAGGGCCGAGCTGTGCAGGTGCTCAGCCCAGAGGGGAGTAGGGAAGGCTGAGCCCCGGCCCCAGGCCGTGCTTGGCACAGCAGTCGGGTGCGCTTTGAGCCAAACTCCGGCTATTTCAGTCAAGGAGGAAAAGATGGAAATTTCCACCTGGCCTGTTTTCTTCCCTGCGCTGAATTTGCAGGAGACCCTTTTCTCAGCCCCGCTCCCGGCAGAAGGGCGGCTGAGGCGGCACAGGCGGCTGTGTCTCTA
This sequence comes from Corvus kubaryi, assembly GCF_017639235.1. Lineage (NCBI taxonomy): Eukaryota > Metazoa > Chordata > Aves > Passeriformes > Corvidae > Corvus > Corvus kubaryi. Next base: position 5,774,545 of record NW_024581129.1, read on the forward strand.
ATTTCCTCTGGCAGCAGCAGCAGCAGCGCATCCCCCGGCCCCGCGCGCTGATTTACACAACGCAGCAATTATTGACTGCGAGGAGATTGTAATTCACAGCCCGCCGCGGTGCAGCCACGGCCTGGGAGCAGGGATGGTTCGTCTCCTCCTTCCCGCTGCCTCCATCCTCACACGCTCCGGGGGGGCAGAGCCCAGCAAGGGCTGATCCCCCAGAGCTCTCACCCAGTTTGCTGGGAGGGGGCTGAGTCCCCCCCTCTGTGCCTTGCTGCTCTTGTAGAAAACCCCACAGCAATAGATCCCCGTGGTGGAGCTTGCAGCCTGGGCCAGCTCTCCCAGCCCAGGACGGGTGGGGACACCGATGGGGATCACCCTCCTTGGGGGGACACAGGTATCCACATTGCCCCATGCTGCTGGTTCCCTTACTCCTCTGCTTCCACTCCCTGGTTTTGCAGGGGATCAGAGATCTTGGCTGTTTCCTCAAAACGCTGGGGCATTGCTGTGTTCTGACAGCCAGATTTGCAATCCATCTATCCATCCATCCTGATCCCATCAGCTCCTCTTACGACAAAACCCTTCTCAGGGCAGGAACGACCCTGTCCCTGAAAAGCTCATGCCCTGAATGAAATTACCGGGGCTTTCTTCCTGATTAATCTCTCTTTGCAATTAGCTCCGGACCTCCGATATCCCTCTAAGGCACCTCTCGCCAGTACCTATAGGCGGTACCTACAGGCGGTGCCTATGGACAGGGGTACGGGCGTGCATCGGGAAAGCCGCTCCCGCGGACCCGGGGCCGCCGGGGGGGCTCGGGGGAGGAGCGGGGGGCGGGCGGGAGGCAGACCCGGGGGGAGGCAGACCCGGGGCCGCCCCCGCTCCGCGCCGCCGCCGCACTCGGTGCCGGCCCCCTCCCGGAGGAGGCTCCGGTATGGCGGGGCCGGGGGCCGGCGGCCGCCGGGGCTGAGCGGGGCGGGCCAGCGCCGGTGCCGCAGAGCCGCCGCGGCGGAGCGAGGTAAGAACCGCCGCGACCTGTTGGGCTCGGCCGGGACCGCCGGGGAGCGGGGGAAAGGAGGGGAAGCCGCCGCGCCGAGCCCCTGCCCGCCCTGGCCCCGCTGAGCATCTTCCCGCCCCCCCCGAGCATCCTCCGGGCGCGGCCGGGGCCGCGTTCCCCGCGCTCCCTCCGGCCAGGAGATTCTCCTTCAGACCGGGGACGTGGGTTACTGAATTCCCCTCGTCTATGGCAACTTCGCCGCTGGTAAGATGTCGGGAGACCCTTCTGCCAGGGCAAAAAACGCTTTTCTGCCCTAACACGGGGCTGCGGTGCCCGGGGCTCACGCAGAGCCGGGGGGCAGCGGGGCAAGGGCTCCTCTCGGTTGAGACCTCCCACCCCTGACCGCGATGGAGAAACGCCCCCGCTCCCACACTAGGGCCACAGGGGTGGCAGGGTGTAAATCCATAGGGGCAGACGGATGTATATCCAGCGGGAGGAGAAAATCCAATTTACGGCGGCGCAGGGATGCTCGGGGGAGTGAGGCGGAGAGTGCCGGAGGCTGGTCCAGCGCCGCGGCTGTGCAGCGCATCCCGCATCCCGCTCTGCTCCTGGCCCCGGGAAGTTTGGGCCACACACAGTGCGTACGAGGCATTTCCAGCTGGGATTTCTGCTATGGAAAAGCCCTGCAACAGGCTTTCCGGCATCCCGGGAGATGCTTCCCGCTGGGTTTTATTGTCTGGGGTGGTAGCAGGCACAGGAGGGTGTGGGTGAAGGGGATTGCAGACAGCTCCTCTGGGAGCAGCAGGATGGAGCGGTGTCCCCAGCATAACGTGCCCTGCTGGGTTGTTCTGCTCGCGGGGCTTCGGGATGGGCAGTCTTGGGGTGAACCCCAGCATGATGCGGGAGGAGGGACCCCATCCCAGCCCCACAGCAGTGCTGTGACCTCAGCACAACCTCGGGGCCGGGGCAGTGCTGCCCTGTGCACCCGTCCTGTAGCAAGAGAAGCATTTTAGGCTCCCGGAACTCGCTCACAGGATCTGTGGACAACACGTTTGCCACCCACCTCAGGGCCCTCCAGCATCCAGCACATCCTGGCAGCTGGAAAACCTCTCTGCTCCTGCAAACGCCATGTCTGGCAGGGAGACCAAAGAAATCACTGTCATTGATTTTTCCTCTCTTGCCTGACTCAACCTACTGCCTTGGAGGAGATTTTTTTCACCACCACCACCCCTGGATGCCAGGGAAATCTGCAGGAGGTGGGCTGGGGACAGGCTGGCATCGAGCAACTGGCACAAGGAATTCAGAGCAGCCCCCTGGGGTTGAACCGCCGGGAAGAAACGTATTTTGGGTGGCTCTGGTGGGGTCACTGGAGGATGTTGGGTATTTGAAGAGCTCATTCTGGGATGCATTCAGTGCAGACCCTCTGAAGCATGATGCTGGGGTCTCTCTGGCGGCTCTCTGAGCAGCTCTGTGCTGGGCTATGATCCCTCAGAGAAGCAGATCTAAAAAAAGCAGGGTCACATCCCATCCTCTCCCTGAAAGGCTGCAGGAGTGTGTCTGCCCAGGCCGGTGGCTCTGCCCCAGCCCCAGGCAGCAGAGATGCTGAAAAGGGGCATAAACCGGAGCAAGTGTGCTGCCTGCAGGGAGCCAGGGCTTCCCGAGGCAGCCGGGATCTTCCCCGCAGCCGCCTTCCGTGAGTGGTTTTCATCCATTAATTTCTCTAATTGCTTTTGGAAATCACAGTGGCGTTTTTCTTTGGTAGCATCCCAGTGAGGTGCTGAGCCAGGCTGTTCCTCAGGGGTGGCTCGTGTGGGTCCCCCACAAGCACTGCTCACCACCCCAAAGCCAAACTTCTGCTCAGAAGGTTGGTGGATCCCATTTGCGCCAGAGAAATCATCTTTCCAGGTGGAAAAAACACCAGAACCGCTGTGATACAGCGAGGTGGCGACAGCTCAGGGCTGCCCACATGCCATTGTCCCTTGCAAACCTCTGGCATCACCCGGGGGGGACACAGGAGCCACTGCTCTCTCTCCCTCTCAGGTTGGCCAGGATGGGCTCGGTGGGAGCCGAGCGCTTCAAGGAGCTGAGCCCGGCGGCGACGCCGGAGGGGAACGTGGTGATGAGCTTCAGCTTCGACAGCTACCAGCTGGAGGAGGACGAGCTGCAGCGGGGCAGCCGGGCCAAGGGTGTCCTGACCTTCATGGAGCCAGGTGAGGGCAGGCACGGCCCGACGTGACCCACAGCCAGGAGCCGGGTTCCCCGCTGGTTTCCCACCCACTTAGGAGCTTCCTGGGATGGGTTTAATAGCCACAAATAGCCTGAAATGCCACAAAATTGCCCAATACCTTTTTTCATCCATTTTTGTACCCATGAGAGCCACCAGCACATCCCGTGACAGTGGGCTCTGCAGGCTGGCAAGGAGTTGAGGATTGGTGCCCTGGTTCTCCTGCCAGGCTCACCCCCAGCCTGCAGCTTCGTCTTTCTCCATGCAGGACTCAGGGATACTCCTGGGATTCACCCCAGCCCTGCTCCACATCCTGAGGCAGCCCTGTCCACCCCCACACCTGCCTCCACCCCTCTGCACCTTAACTTGTGCTATTACCTGCAGTGCCTGGCTCTAAGCTTGTTTAGCTGCAATTAAAATTCATCAGCCCCACAAAGCCCAGGTGTTTTCCTGCCTCCTGGGTGTCCCACTGAAGGGTCTTTATTTATAGAAGGAGCTTCTTAGAGCTGGGGCTGTGTATTTGTGCATCTGCAGGGTGCTGGGCTATTTCATCGCCTCAAGGCTGGCGTCTGACATAGGTCCCAGGGGTGCAGCAGTGTCACTGTTACATCTTTTTCTTTCACCTTTTGGGGCAGTTTCTGAGGACCCTGAGCCCCAGGATCGATACCATGGGATTTATTTTGCCATGCTGCTGGCTGGGGTGGGATTCCTCCTGCCCTACAACAGCTTCATCACCGATGTGGATTACCTGCACCATAAATACCCAGGTAGGTCTGGAGCCGCTCCAGCACTTCCCTGGCACCCCAAACCTGGAGAGAACTCATTCCTGTTTCCAAGGGAGCTGACCTCCTGTTCCCCCATCTTCTGCCTCTCTGCAGGGACCTCCATTGTCTTTGACATGAGCCTCACCTACATCCTGGTGGCCTTGGTGGCCGTCATCCTCAACAACGCGCTCGTGGAGCTGCTGAGCTTGCACACCCGGATCTCTGTGGGTGAGTGGGGTCCCTGCACCCCCAGGCAGTGCTGTCCCTGTGCTGTCCCCCCGCCACCACCTCTGTCTCCCCCCACAGGCTACCTCTTCGCCCTGGGGCCCCTGCTCTTCGTCAGCATCTGCGACGTGTGGCTGGAGCTGTTCAGCCGCAGACAAGCCTACGCCATCAACCTGGTGGCTGTCGGGGTGGTGGCCTTTGGCTGCACAGGTATGTGGGAGAGCAGCTGGGCTGAGACAGGGCAGGTAGGAGTGGGAAACATCCCCATCCCTGAGCTGCTCTGCTCTGATCCCTATAACCCTCACAGCCCTACTCCATCCCCTCCACATCTGTCCACTGTGGGACTGGCCAGGGGCACCAGCACCAAACCATGACACCAGTGACTGACACCACTGATCCAGGCCACCATGGTGGCATCCCAAACCCCCACAGCTGGTGGCCACTCTTGGTGGGAACAGATACAGTGAAGCATCCGGGGAGGGAAAAAAGGCCCTCCTGCTTTTGGGGCAAGGAGGCTGGTGCAAGGAGCAGCTCCCAGTTGGCACAGCACATGGGTTCCCTCTGGGGTTTCTTCCCCCTTCCCGGAGTTTCGGCTGCAGCAATAATTCCCCCTTCTCCCCTCTGTGCATCTCTCCTGAAGTGCAGCAATCCAGCTTCTACGGCTACACGGGGCTGCTGCCCAAGCGCTACACGCAAGGAGTGATGACGGGCGAGAGTAAGTACCCACAGCCACTGACCATGTCCATGTCCCACCACATGGACTTGCACCTTCTCCTGGGGCCCCAGAGAGTCACACCTGGGTCCCCACTGGCTCCAGCACAGCCCAGATGGGTTGCCAGCAGGTCAGGGACACCCCAGGGTGCTCCCAAGCACTTACTGGTTTCTAAGTCCCTGCACTGCCATGCCAGACGGGAGGTGGGGATGTCTGCCAGGAGCTTCATCACCCCAAAATCACTGCTGGTGACTCCTCCATACTGGGAAGCATCACATGCATGTAGCAGGGGCTGATGGGGATCCCTGAGCCGGGATTCAATGGGGCCCAGCGGTGACAGCTCTCCCGCACCACCAGGCACCGCTGGGGTCATCATCTCGCTCAGCCGCATCTTCACCAAGCTGCTGCTGTCAGACGAGAAGGAGAACACCGTCATCTTCTTCTTCATCTCCATTGGCATGGAGCTGACGTGCTTCATCCTCCACCTCCTGGTGAAGCGCACCCACTTCGTCCGCTACTACACGGACTGTTCCCGCAAGGGCCTCCCTGAGAGCCGCGGGGCTGGCGACCCTGGCACCGGCTACCGCGTCCACCACGATGTCACCTCTGAGGACGTCCGATTTGTAAGCCAAGGGTGGGTTTCCCTGCTGACTCCTGGGGTTCTTCACCACTGCACCTCAGCACTGCTGTCCCCTCTCCCCTCATCCAGGAAAACCAGGAGCAGGGGCAGCCGAGCTCCCCTCGGGGCAGCCCCGGCCCTGAAGCTGAGCTGGCTGGGAGTGGCACCTACATGCGCTTCGACGTCCCTCGGCCCAAGATCAAGAGGAGCTGGCCCAGCTTCCGAGGTGAGTGGTGGGCTCAGGGGCAAGCCATGCCCATGGGGTGGGTTTGCCACATTTTGTAGGGTGGCATAAATGATTGGTAACCCAGAGTTTTGGGGTAGGATCATCCCCAAGGCTGGAGAGGGCCTTTTGAAAAGGGCGTGGAGTAGCAGGACAAAGGAAAATGGCTTCAAACTGACAAGAGGACAGGATTAGATGGGCTATTATCAAGAAACTCTTCCCCATGAGGGTGGTGAGGCCCTGGCACAGGTTGCCCAGAGAAGCTGTGGTTGCCTCATCTCTCTAATTGTCCAAGGCCAGGCTGGATGGGGCTTGGAGTAACCCGGGGTAGTGGAAGGTGTCCCTGCCCATGGCAGGGGGTTGGAACTGGATGAGCTTTAAGATTCCCTTCCATCCCAAACCATTCTGTGATTCTGTGATCCCTTTCCTAATGATGTGCCCAAAACTATGAGGGAAACTCATCTCTGGAAGGCACGCCTGGGGGTCAGAAAAGGCTCTCAGGCTCTTCAAGGGGGAGGCTGCAGTTTTGGCTGAGCTGTGCTGCCTGTCTCTGCCAGACATGCTGCTCTACCGCTATGTCGTGTCCCGCCTCATCTGGGCCTACATGCTCTCCATCGCCATGACCTACTTCATCACGCTGTGCCTCTTTCCCGGGCTGGAGTCGGAGATCCACAACTGCACGCTGGGGGAATGGCTCCCCATCCTCATCATGGCCATCTTCAACCTCTCTGACTTCGTCGGCAAGGTAGGAGAGAGGCCAGAGACAGCACAGTGGGGGTCTCTCCTCCTTTGGTGTTCTCTTTCTAAGCCACTTGGCTCCACCAAGGGTCATCTCCACCCATGGGTGTCTAACCAGTGTGAGGCTGCTGCTTACCAGCACAGCCAAGGTTGGGTTCCCACAGCAGTTGGTCTTCTCCACAATCTTGTCTCCTTGTTGCCCCATTTTGGGCACGGCGTGGCCCTCCCCAGCCTCCTCACCCTCCGCAACAGGGTCTCTGCCTCTTGCTGCAGATCCTGGCTGCCCTGCCCTATGACTGGAGAGGGACCCACCTCCTCGTCTACTCCTGCCTCCGTGTGGTCTTCATCCCCCTCTTCATCATGTGTGTCTACCCCAACGGGCAGCCCACCTTCGGCCACCCCGCCTGGCCCTGCATCTTCTCCCTCCTCATGGGCATCACCAATGGCTACTTCGGCAGCGTCCCCATGATCCTGGCCACAGGCAAAGTGAGCCCAGAGCAGCGGGAGCTGGCAGGTAGGACCAAGCCCTCCTGGGAATCCCACATGGTGTGGCCAGAGCACCCTGACACCCCGTGTCCATTCCCACAGGGAACACCATGACCGTGTCCTACATGACGGGCTTGACACTGGGCTCGGCTGTGGCGTATTTTGCCTACAGCCTCACCAGCACCTCCCACAGCACCTGTTTCTACACCGAAACCTCCAATGGCTCCTTCACCTTCGGGTACTGAGCCCTGGGGTGGGGCTGTGGGGACACAATGGGACCTGCTGCCCACCATGGTCCCCAGCACCCCACATGTCCCTCCTCAGGGAGGGAGCCTGGAGCCAGAAAGCCGCCCCAGGGTGGACAAGGACTGGTATCCTGTCGGCACAGGGCTGTGGCATCCTGAAACGGTCCTTGCTGCCCAGCCTGGCACTGTGCAGGGCCACTGTTTGGGGTGACATTCCTCCCACCCCATGGGACAGTTCTTGTTGCTTTTGGGGATGTCCCCATCAGCAATGTGCAGCTCTCCAGTGAAGGCTGGGGATCTTCTGTTTGCGCCAAGCCATTGACAGGAGGAAGAAAATACTGCCAAATCCCAAAGGGAATACAACCAGCACTGGGGAGAGGAGGGTGATGGAGGGCTGGTGAAGAAGAAGAGGAGGAAGAGAGAAAGGAAACGCTCTTTCAGTCCCTGGTGGCTCTGGGAAGGTGGGTCTCAACTTCCATTGACGGTGCTGCAGGTTTTCACCAAGAAAGGCTTGAAGTAACAGTCCCTCCCTAAATATGCCAACCGCTGTGTAAAAGTCCCAATTCACTTCTGATGGTTGGGGAAAAAATGATTTTTTTTATTGTGTCTTGTTTTACCCCCCCTAACTGCAAGAGCAGCAGGTCTTGCCTCCCCCCACCCCACACTGTGAATCTACCCCATTGCAAGGGGTGGAGGGGGGGGTCTCAAGGCTACAGCACTGCCAGTGCCACCCACAGGCCCCTGCTGAGCTTGAAAATTTATTGCACAGGACAAAAGTGAAGCTGATTAAATAATTAAATGTCTTTGCTGATTCTTAGCTGTACCACTGGCACTGGTGGCACTTTGCTGGTGCTGGGCTGGGCTGGCAAACACACACAGGGTCGTGCCTGCTGCCTGTCCTGTTGGATCTTGCGGTGCCCCTTGTGCTGCTCCCCTTCTTCAGGGCCCTCTTTGTCACCTGGGGTGCCTGAACTTGTCACTGGGTTACACCAAACCCCTACCAGCCTGCAAACTGCTGCGGGCAGCACATGGGAGAGGGCATGGGCCAAGAGGAGCAGAAAGCAGCAGGAGAAGGTGCCAACGGCACGTTTTGGGACTGGCTGCACCTTGCTGTGCCAGTTGGCGGGTGCCACCTCCCAGGAAATCAAGCCCGAGAAGCCAGCGAGTGCCAGGCCTGGCCCCAACCCGGCCCCCGCAGCACCATTCCAAGTTCCTGCCTGTATGAAGTGGAGCTCACACCAAAAAGAGCAAATCCAGCGTTTCATCCTCAACACATGGTGCCCTGAGTGTGGCGGCAGGGGGAGGACTCACACCTCCAGCCTAAAGGCCCCGTCCAGCAGACACCTCTGCTCCTGTGTCCTGTCCTGTCCATCGGTGCCACCACGTCACACAGACGGGTTCTCCCCAAAAAGCCACCAGGCACCTGGGTTCTGTCTTTCTCCAGGGCAGGGGCTGAGCCAAAAAGCCATCGTTGCCACCAAGGGGAGAAAAACCCTGCGGTCAGGACAAGTGAGACAAAGAAAGATGCTTCGTTGGGTTGCTTTTTTTCAATTAATTTTTTTTTTTTTTATGAAAAAAGATCACACGGAGTTCTCCAACAAACAGAATGCCAAAAAAATTGTTTTAAACAAAACATAAACAAAACAAAACAAAAAGACAAAAACCTGGCTCTCCTTTCCTCTCGATTGTCTGAAATATCCTTGTGTTCCATAGAAGGCAGTGGGTTTTAAGTGCTTTCTATTTAACATTAGCATAAAATCTCTCTCGCGCGCTCTCTCTCTCGCTCTTTAAAATATGCTCACACAATTTGCTTCTAGAAGTACAGTACACTTTGAGCGTGGGGGATGTGCCTGTTCCCAGATCATTTACAATCACAATCCAACAGGAAATAAAAAATAATATTCTAAACGTCAGACTGTGTTCATTTCTGCCGTTGTGGGTTTTTTTCTTTTTTTGTTTTTTATAATTTCATAATTTTTTTCACAGTTTTAAAAAGTTTATATTTATATATATATATTTATATTTATATTTATAATTAAAAAGTTGAATCCATTTAAAGACTTATAATACAGGAGGGCTAAAGAGTCTTTTGGTACATTAAAACTGTACAGGCTAGAACCGTCACTGTCCGCCGTGCCGAGGCGCCGGTGGCCCAGGGTGGAGATGGTACGAGCTCAGCACCATGTGGTTTGTTTAAAGGTCAAGGGGGAACTCTGCGGGGCTGTCCCTCTCCTCTGAGCCCCGGCCTCCAGTCTCTGGTACGCAGCCGGCACCAGCGTGGAGAGTTTCCAATCTGTCCTTGGCTAAAGCGTCTCCCCACCCAAGCCTGGGCCGAGCCGGGCCCCGCTCCACGTCCCAGTGATCTGTAGTGCGAGTCGGGAGTTGCAAAGATCAGTGCGTCTCTTGGAGTTTTGTTTTAAGTGCAAGGATGGTGCATCGTTCTCAGGTGTTCCCTCTTGCCAGGTGTAACCCTGGAGCAGCAGTGGTGGTGCTGTGGGTCTGGCGTGTGCTCAGTGGGAGCTCAGCTCCTCCATGGATGGAGGAAGCTGAACGGTGCCGTCCCTGAGCCCAAGGTGGCAGCGGGGCTCTGGCTGTGGGAACGCCGCAGGCAGGCACAGCCAGGTTCACACACTGTCCCCCATTCCCTTCAGATGATGAGCAGAGGCTTCCCAGCAGCTCCACGTCTCAGCTCAGGCCAGGCATGGCAGGTAAAGCTGGGTGAGGGATGCCAGAATCCAAGGGCCTGTGATCTTCTCCAAGCACCGAGCAGCAGCTTTTCCCAGTCGATTCCTGCTCCCTCACTGCACGCTCCAAGACAAGGTCTCAGTTTGCCACGTGTCACCCCCTTGCCACCTGCTTGCTCCCTCTAGCACTTCTGCACGGCAGAAGGGGTACAGAGCTGCAAAGGGTTCAGACTCTCTGTTCAAGGCAGTGGGAAGGCAGCATCCCAGATTGGATGTTGGCTCCTCTTCCACCTGGCTCCTTCCAGCCTGGAGGATTCTCTTCTGCCATCTCTGCGCTGGGGCCAGCCCTGCCCCGTCGTGCTCCACATGCTGCCAGAGGGGCCTCCAGGGAAAGGGAACGGCAAAAAGGCGCTGAGAGGATCGAGACGAGGCGCTGAGAGAGACTCATCTCCTTTCTCTTTCACCCTGTCCTTCCTATAAAGGGTCATGCGAAACTAAGCAAGAAAGGGAATATAAGGACGGAGAGGAGCGCATGCAGAAGGCACGAGGGTCCTTCCACACGCGGGCGGCTTCTGAGTTACTGATGGAAAAAAATGACACAAAAGGGATCCCTCCTGCCGGGGGGTCCCGCTGGTGAAATGATCACGAGACCCATGTGCTTTCCTGGACCAAAAGGAGGAAGGGAGAAGTTGGTCAAGTGTCACCTTACTTAAAGCCACTTCCAGAAGAGCCTCAGGGTTCAAGCACCACCACCACCCCCCAATGGCACCTTCCTCGAGTCCTGTAACTGCTTCCCCAACCCCCTTCTTCAGCCCTCTCCTTCCTCCTCGTGTCTCTCGCGCTCTCCTGTCTGTAGTGTGACACAGAAATGAGCACTGAAAGAAACAATCATGTCGTCTGAACAGGCACGTCCTCAGGTTTGTCCCATCCCTTCCCAGGGGGTGGCATGTGTCCCCTGGGCGGTCAGCAGATGACAGGGACCCCGTCAGTGTTGAAGATCATGCCCGTGGTGGGCTCGTAGGTCCCTGCAAGGTAGTAGAGGTCCTCACTGTCTTGGTATTTCTTTGTCTTTAGCATCTGCTCATATTGATCCAGACCAACAACAAGACACTTGTGTGAGATGGTCTGGACATCATTTTCATCCACGTGAGAGGACTGGTAGAGGGCTCTCTGCACAACAGGAACAGAAGGAAGGAGGTGGGAAAAAAAGGAGCCATTAGATCTCACAGCATTTACAGCACCATCTTCAGTAAGTAGGAAGAACACCCATCATAATGGGACAGGGCTCTGCTCACACTCAAGAACCTCTCATTGATCCCAACAGCCAGCCCAGGGGAGGAACACTGGGAATCTGCACAGGCCCATGGACAGCCTGGACAATCCCTCCAGCCCACTGTACCTGAGCCCTGGCTTTCATTCAGCTCCCACTGATGGGAATGCTGCGGCTGCCAAGCACATATACAGGGGAATATGGAGGCCATGAGTTTGTCATCCTCCCTCCAAGGATGCAAATGAAAAGATGGGTGCTGGATACCAGCTCCCTGTTCCTCCCCACACCCAGCACTTGCAGCTATTCCCACCCTCCCAGAAACATCCATCCCAAGTCCTGGGCACTGCAGACTTGGCAGCCAAGGCAAAAATCAAGAGCCAGAGAAGTTTGGGGGGCATTTCCCAGCAGTATTTATTTGTTACAGGGTACCCAGCATTTCCTCCCAGCCTTCCACCACTCTCACCAACCTCCATAAAGTCCTTCCTCTGGTTGGATGCCTGCAAAGCTGTGGACAGACTCCTGCCCGATTTCTGATCCCAGCGCTGTGCCCAAGAAGAAAAGAGGAAACAAAAATGAAAACCTGGTGAATTTGTTGTTTTTCCATGCCATCACCTCCTGCCCACCACTTGTACTTTTGGAACTTCAACCCCTGCCCACTGCCACGGGGAATAAATCCTGCTGTAAACCACCCCCCCACACGTGCAAAATTCAGTGTTTCTGAGCACCAGGCCCATCATTCTTACACTTTAAAGACTTGATCTAGCTCTTGACACTCTTTTCAGACCAACACAAAAGTCTTTATTTCCTACTATGAAGAAATGCACCCCTCTCTTGTTCAAGGGGCCAACACTGGGCTTGCCCACACCATAGGTAGCCCCCACAAAATGAAAGGATGGGGCCAACCCCTTCAGAGCAGCAGTAACAAACTGGGCCTTGGGCGTTTTCCTCATCGTTGTAAACAAGAGGGAGCAAGGAGCTTTGCAGCCCTCTCAGCAGAGGAAACCAGCCTACCTTGCCTTCGTTGAGTTTCTTCCCAGGGTTGGTTTCTTCTGGGTGATAAAACCATTTGACTCGGACCACCATGTTGTTCCCCCAGGATTCCCACATGCTCTGGATCCGGCCAATGTAGGGCAGGTTGGGGCGGCCGGCGGAGAGGAAAACCGCGCAGTCTCCGATGCGGATGATCTCCTTGCCCCGCACGATGGCCTTGTAGAACAGCTTCCTGGCCTTCCCTTTCATTCCTCGTCTCTGCCAAGAGAGGATCATGCAAGTGGTCAGCCAGGGATCACCCATGTTTCCCCCACACACCACTGTTTGCCCTGTCTCACCGGCACCCCTTTGCTGTTGGCAGAGCCACAGTATTCCCACAGGAGTTGCGGCAGAGGAATACACCACGCAGGATGGCTTCCCCGATGCAGTGAAAGCCAAACCCAATCTCCCTGCCAAATGAACACCTGGCACACCATGCCAGCAGTTCCACCACCCCAGGAACAGGGGAAGAGGCACCAGAAGACAAACTCTGGTGCTGAGAGAACTACAGAGCATTTACCTGTGTGGGTTTCCCGAACCACTTCCACAGCTGCCGTGCCGGGAGGAAAGCGGCGATCTTGGGCCTGTTCTCCACAGAGGGCAGGCGCTGGCGCTTGGCCAGCTCCTTGGTGGTGGGCAGGTGGATGCCCTCGCGCTTCTTGGGCCGGCTCTTGTTGCCACTCTGCGGCGGTGCCGGCTGCTGCGCTGGCTGCTGCGCTGGCTGCTTCTGGCTCTGCGGGTGCGAGGATGCCCGGGACTTCCCTGCCTGCTTGGTTTGCTTGGGTGGGAGGGTTTGCTGAACCGAGGAACTCGGCTGGGCCTCGGCTACTTCATCGTCAGAGCTACAGGAGGAATCTTCATCTGTAGTAGAGGAGGAAGAAGAGCTGGAGCTTGATGAAGAAGAGGTTGATGAGGTGGAGGAAGAGGAGGAAGAGGAAGATGAAGAGGAGCTGCTGCTAGAAGAGGAAGATGAGGAGGAGTTGGAGGAAGAGAGAGGGGTGGATGCTCTTGAGCTGGCTGAGCTGCTGTCCTGGGCTTCCCCTCGGTTCTTCTCAGCCTCCTCTTCTCCCTCTGACTCCGAGCTGCTGTCGCTGCTGTTGCTCTCCGACTCCTCCACAGCTGCTGGAGCTGCTGCCTTTTCTTCCTGGTCCTTCGAAGCAGTAAGGCTTTCTGCTGAGGCATCGAACTTCCCTCCAAAGCTGGCAGGGGAAGGGTCTCCCTCAGCTGCCTTGGCTCGGGAAGACTTCTGCTTGCCCTCCACACTCACTGCAGCGGAATAGCCCAGCCCCAAGAGACTCTTCCCATCTCTGCGACTGGCCAGGTTGGAGTCCTCCAGCATCCTCATCGCCTCCTTCATCTTCTTTGTCTTTGGAGACATCACACCCTCATGGTCCAGCTTGATGAGGATTTCACTGTCATGCTTCCTCTGAGCCTTGACCATGGTGCCAAACTCTTGTGTCTCTTCTGTGGGCCGCCCTTTCTTGGCCTTGGCTTTGGACACCGAAGCATCACTGGAGCCGAAGGCTGCCAGCGTTCCCGGGAGATCGCTGTAGGGCTCCGTGCCAAGGATGCTGCCGAACACAGCAGGCTGGTAAGGGGGTTGTGGGGGGCTGTGCAGCTTTGTGGAGATCTTCATTTTGCTGGCTTTTGACCGCTTTTCCTCTGTGGGAGCAGGAGAGCCTCCAGTGGGCAGCGGTTGTGATTTTCGTGACCCCTTCATGCTTGGCTTGCCCAAGCAGGCCGGCTTCTCTGGGACTGAGGAGGTAACAGGTGAAGACTCCACCTGGTCCTTCTCTTCAGGCAAGGCAGCCTCTTCTGCAGAGGAGAGGAAACACAAAGACACAATGTTATCCCTCCAGATGGGCTTTATTAGCTCAGACAGAACTAGACACCAGTGCTGACTGGTCTCTGGCCAAGCATGGCTTGTTCCTGCCTGCTCAGGTACCCCCAAAGGGATACAGGGGGTGTCCTCACTGCTGACTGAACAGCCTGGCCTGGTGCCAGCACTTGTGAGCAGTAATGGACAATGCCCAAGGGTGCTGCTTCAACTTCAGGAGAGCCAAACTACAAATCTCCTGCACCTTTGGCCCTATTGACGGCTGTAGATACGCTCAGCTGAAAAAGGGACTCTGCTCCACATCCCTGACTGACAGAAGGAGGCTGTCACAGCACAGGCCAGCTTCTGAGCCTGCCTCCTGCAAACTGTAGCCACAGCAGAGCGAGATGATGCATGGGTGCTCTGCACTCAAGCAATGCATCCATCCCCATCCAAATCCTGCTCCAAGCAACAGCTCTAACTTGGGGAGAACAGTGGGGAACTGTGCAAGGATTTCCTCAACTCCAGGCCTGGCAGTGGTGGCACCTTACCAGCTTTTGCCTTGACACTTGGCTTTCTCCCTCGCCCTTTGCCCTTTGACACAGGCTCCTCTGACCCCAGGGCAGCTCCCTCTTTTCCTTCTCCAGTGTCTTTGCTGGATTTACGGCTACGGCGCTTGGTGCTGGGCACCAGAAGGGCAGGGGAAGGCTCAGCACCTGGAACAGGTCAAAGAGATGTTCAAATGCAGTCAAGTAACACATAAAACAGAGACATGATACACGGAAAGTATCCCAACCAAATCTGCAATAGGGACTGGGCCTTTTTCCTTATGGGTGATATCCCACCCCAGCTCTGTGTGTCTGTAATTGATGGTGCAATCTTTGTCACTGGAAATCTGTGAACTTGTCCCAAAATCTGAGGAAAATGGCCCGAAATTCCATACATTTCAGAGTGGGAAGTGTCTTGCAAAAAACTGAACAGCAAGACTCACACTGGATCTTGTAGTCAGGTGGGAGAAGCCGAATGTGAGACAGTGGGATGCGTCCGGTGTCCCCGTCATCAAACTCTACTGTGATGAGATCACCATCTTCCTCCAGATCCAGGGTTCCTGTGGGATGGGCAAGCAGAAGATGGGATTAGGAACAAACACCCAAGTACAAACCCCTTGTAAGGGAAGCGGGGACATGAAGAAAGACGGGGACTGCCCCAGCTCCAAAGCATCCCATCTCCACCTTTCCTAGGCGGTGCAGGGAGGGCACAGAAGGCTCACTCTGCAACGGAAAGTCCCTGATAATACTAAACCAGCCCACTCAGTGTGAAATTCCCCTTCAGCAGCACTGCTCCAGAACGTAACAGCCATTCCAGCTCGACGTCCCACCTGTCTCCACTATCTCCCTCTGTTCTTGCAGAAATTCACTTCTCTCCTTTCACTGAAATATCTTTTTTACCTGCATTTTGTAACTACTCTCAGCCATCATAAAACTGCTGCTTTTCACTTTCTCCAAGAGAAATAAGCTGTGTTCTCACCCTCTCTTCTTGCAGCACCATTACTGGTTTATAAATCATTAAGTAATTATTCCCTTTTACACATGTGGTGTGACCAAGAACCCAAAAACAAGACCAGCCATGGCAGAATTGTCCAGAGCTGTTCACCAACTTTTTCATGGGACCAGATCGGGGAGTTATGTATCACAGTGAAGTTGTGAGGGTCCAGGTGATTTAGAAACCTCCACAGCCTCAGAAATAATTGATGCCTGAAATAAATTCTGACTTTCTGAAAAGTATTAAATGTCCTTGATATATTTAAGCTCCTAAATTGCTCAAACCTCCTCCTGAACCTGCAGGATGTTACTAAATCTGCATCATTAATGAGAGGGGCATGACCTGGAAGAGAGAACGGGCCAGGCTCTGATCTCCAGGACACTCACAGCAGAGCTCAGGCCTTCCCCAGACAAGCCTGACATCCCTGAGGACGCACAGGACTGAGGCATCCCAGGTTCACAGCACAGAGCAGCTGGAGTGGCCTTACCTCGGACAACTGTCCCTGGGTAGAGGCAGCGGTACTGCTGGCTCCAGTAGGCTGCAATCCTCGTGCCCTCGGGCAGGAACCGCACTGAAGGGGGTTTCACGTCGATGATCTGCTCAGGGCAAGAGGAAGGCAATTACTGACCACCCTGGCACCAGCACAGACCATCCCACCACACCTGGCATGGAGCAAAGCAGCTCTGGAGAAGGCAAGGGACAATTTTCCTGCTGGGGAATGGCCTTCTGTCTGCTCACAGGGCAGCATGAAGGAAGGACCATCCCTGCTGGAATACAGGACTAGTGCCTGCTGCCAGTGGGGGAGCTTGGCCAAGGGGCAGCAAGTACACCAAGGGGAGCTCTGCCCACACCGGCCATGGGGGCAGGACCAGGGCATCCCTGCAGCTGGGGAAGGACAGAGCTTCCAGCTAGCCTTCCCCAGCCCAGAACAGGGCACGGGCACCGAGGACAGGCAGCCTTCAGCCTCACATACCGCTTCCTGCAGGAGCTGCTCCAGGCAGTAAATGTGAGGACGGTTTCCCCTCTCGCCTTCCACCACCACCCGGTATCTGAAACACAAAGGCTCAGTCAGACACAGCACACAGGAGACACCACCCCAACCAGGTAACGCCTCCCTCTGAGGATGTGAGAGCACTTAATGAGAGATAATTGGATTTCCCTCAGCACTGATAAACCAGACTGAACTCTCCTTCCCTCCCTGCCAGACTCCATCAGTCTTTGGGCAGCCAGCTCTACACAGCCCCACAGTGACCCATCCCCATTCTCCAGCAGATCCCAGGTGGATATAGCAGCCCCTCAACTCACATGTCTGGTGAATGCACTGTCTTGACATGGCCGGCATAGAGCAGCTTGTCATCCATGGGGATGAGGACACGCAGGCCATCTTTCAGCTCATCCTTGTCAATGATGCAGGAGCGGGGAGCTGTGAGGTGTTGGACCAAAATGAGGATTAGAGAGCACCACACAGGACAAAGGGACAGTGAGGGGAGAAGAAAACTTCATATTCCCAGCATCACTGTCCCCCAGGAAAAGGTCAGTAAGCCATTTGGAGAAAGGGCTCTCTGTCTGGCTAGCTCTTGGTAATAAAAATTAATAGTGATAAATAAGTCGTCCCCCCTCTTGGTAATAGTAACATACCAGTAAATGAAAATAGGGCAACTCAGAGACTGGGCTTCAACTAGATGTCACAGTCAGCCATGATGATCAGGCTTAGTTTTTATTGAATTGACTGAAAATGTGGTATCTCCACCCCAAGGACTCATGGCTCTGGATGAGGAATGTGTGAAAGCAGCACAGCCGTCCTTTGAGCAGCCCTGGGAAACCTGCCCAGCTCCTCTACATGTAAAATCCTGCCCTCACCTGGTGTGGATGGCCGCTCAACCAGCATGCTCAGTGGGATGTTCTCATCCTCTGAGAAGCTGCTGTCTTGGTTGGGTTCAAAATCTTCCTCTGCTGCCATGCTCTCCATGAGCTTGCTGACAGCTCCTCCTTTCCCTCGGTTCTGCAGGGGAGTAAGCAGCACATCAGCTGGATCACCACAGTCTGATCCCACCTCACCTTCCTCCAGCAAGAAATAACCTGAGGATATCGGGACAAACCAGTCTCCACCCTCAGGAATTGTTCATCTCACAAACAGTTAAGTGGGTGTACCCAAACTTTTTCTGCCTTCATCCCCAAGCATCACCAGCAGTTGACCAAAAGCCATTCCCCACATCCTGTCTCCTGGAGGTTGGGAGAGATGCTGCAGAGCTGTAGTTTTGCTCTGCATTCACCACAGTGTTCCTGAGCCTCTGCCTTCACTGAACAGGTGCCAGGCATTGCTCCTATTTCTTTTCCAATCCCCATGATCTGTTCCTTGCTGTTACTCGCAGACCATAGCACCACACTCAGAAATCGTGTGAGAAGACAGCAATGTGTGTTATGAGAGATGACAGGCTACAGCAGTGGAGCAGAAAACAGCTGTGACCCAGTGCTGAGCAAGGCTACTCCATCACCATCTCCTTGGTCCTTGCTGTTCATGCAAGCTCTCCCTCCACCCCGTGGCAGCCTTAGAGAAAATCCTGCCTGCTCCTGAATTTGGGGGACAAAGGCAAACAAACACCAGATGGTAGCAGCAGGTACTACCTGAGAGTGTTCCTTGGATTTTAGGCTTCTCAAACCAGCACTTTGCCTGTAACGCAGTCAGCAAAACCTGCACCTCTGTTTTCCCTCCCTCACACTGCAGCAGTCCAGGACACAGGAAGGCTCTGCCAGCCACCCTCCAGTCCAGCCACACTAGAATCAGCCCCTCACCTCTTTTTTCACCTCCTTGGCTTTCACCTTAGCTTTGCTCTTCTTGGTGGAGCCCAGGGCACTTGCCAGGCTGACCCGAACATCTGAGGGGGAGCTGGCGATGCCAGGAGGAGACATGGATGAGGAGGAGGAGCAGCAGGGTGCTTCTTTACCCTTCTTCCGCTGCTGAAAATAAAAACAAAACACTTTTATCAGTAAAGAGAAGACTGGTAAAGATCTGGACCCAGGGAGAGGGAAAAGGTGGAGCCAGGCAGGCTAGGCACAGGTCAGATTATGTTCAGCCAGCAGTCAGTTCACTGCCCACATCACATCCTACATCTCCCAGCTCTGCTTTCTGGCTTCACACATTTTGGGAAGAGATTTTCATTACCCTGGAGAGCAACTCCTGCCCATCAAATCTTCCTCCAAAGAGCTCCAAGAAGATCCCAGTTGGCCTCATGTCACAACTAACTTGTCTAACTCTCCCCATCAGTGTTCCTCCATAACACTGCCATGAACTGAACTGGAGCCAGAGCATTCAGCTGAGATGAAGAGCCAGTTACCCAGAGATCACTGCCACCCCCAGACAGGGACAGACCTCAGACGTCACCATATAAAAGGTGAAGAGCCTTAAAGGCCAGTCTGGGGGCCAGAGGTCAGCAAGAGGACAAGCTCATGCAGAGAGTGGGAGATCACTGACTCCGGCCACCCAAACAGAAAGGATTTGGGACTTGGAGAGAGACAGAAGCAACCAGCCCCATTCAAACATGACATGTTTTTACTCCCTGCAACTCATCTCCAAGTCTGACAGAGCCTCCGGGTGTACATGGAGCTGACAGGGGCGACAAACAACTACTGAGATAGGACTCAACCCTCCTCTGCCTTAGTGGAGTTAATTGCCCTCCCCTCACCTTCAGCTCCCAAGCATCCCAACGCCGATTTGGCCAGCACATTCCTCACCTTGCTTAGCTCCTTCCTCTCCTTTCCCTTGCTGCCCTCCTTTTTGGGGCTCATGGGGGCCCCCTTGCCACAGCGCCCCGGTTTGGAGACAGGGGTGGAGCTGGCAGGCGCCGTGGATGTCAGCATGGCCGAGGACGTGGTGGCGTCGTGGAGGAAGATGCGCTCGCTGCGGCGCCGGTTCCACAGGTCATCATCGCTGGCCTCCAGCCCAAACTCAAAGCTCAAGTCCTTGGGGGATTTAAATTTCTTCAGCTTGCGGCCTTTCTCAGACCCCAGCTTGGCCTTGTCAGCGCTCCCAGATCCAGAGTCCAGGCTGCTGGGGGCCTGGCTTGGCGGGATGCTGCTGGACTCCAGCGGCCCCTTCTTTCCACGCAGCAGCCCTGAAGGCGACTTCTTCCTGATCTTGATCTCGCTCTCCGAGTCAGTGTACTCGAACTCTGTCCCTACGTGCAAAGGATTTAACCATCAGTTAAAGCCCTGGCTGAGCCAAGAGGGGACATGTCCTGCTGGAAACTTCTGGGCTCCATGGGAGATGCTGTGCCTGTTCAGTAGAACTCTTGCTTGTTCCCCTTTCCAATCCCCACATCCCTCAGACCTCCATTTCTGACCCATAAAACACTGTGGAAATTCCCTGGAAATAAGCCTGCCCTGCTCCAAACCAGAGCCCAACCATTCAGGCAGTGTGGTTCAGTATGTTCCCTGCCTCCATTTTCTCCCTTCTCCCACAAGCAAGACCCCGGAAGCTCTGAAAAGATACTTTAACCTGCTCCTCCCCAAAAAGGAGCTCCTCAGCTGAAACCAAGCATAAATCCCACAAGCTGATCCCTCCTTCTCTCCTAGTGGGAGCCCTCTCCAGTTTCACCTTTGTTTCAGGAGAACAATGTCTTTTAAGAAATGGAATAAACCCATATTTCAAGCTTATTTTTTTCCCATTGGCCAACAGACACCACAGATCTTTTTATTGGCTCAAGTAGTCACCTTAAAGTGAAGAGAGGTAAATGATCTTTTTGTCTGTGGCAAATGGAATTCCCCTCACACTGGCCTCTGCTAAGCACCACGGGCACAGCAGTACCCAGGGGCCTGAAATACTGTAGTAATGCCAAAATGTTCCACACTTTCACTGAGTTCCCCTGAACCTGATAAAGGAAAGCAAGATCATGTTTCCAGGGGTGGAAGAGAAACTGCGGCAGCACCTACACACCCAGCAATATGGGCAGGAGGGTAGGCAAACAACATTCACGAGGGAAAATGAAAATGCACATGGCACAAGCAAGGAAAGCATCTTCTCTTGATCCTTCTCTCAAATACACTCACTTCCCTGGGTAAACTCAGCCTGCAGGAAACTGCTCTCATCTTCCACCCAACTCTCTTCCCCTGAGACAGCCCCAGCATGAACAGAAAAGGAGCCAGTATGTCAAAAACAAAGCTGGAAAGGCTCGAAATGAAAAACCCATTGGAAATTAAAACACTCCTTCTCCTTTCTCACTACTGCATGAGGTAATTTCTAGATGCTTCCAGTTTCAAGGAGGGCAGGTTACAAGACAATAAATTCTTAACAGGGGCTGTTGGAACAAGTTGGCAAAAGCCTAATATAGCATGGAAACAGTGCTAAAACAAGCCAGGCTCCCGAGGAGGACATCATTTTCCATTTTGAAGCATGCTATAAATTCCATTATCACTTAATAAATATTAATAGAGAATTTATAAATGGAACCCACATAGACCTGTCTAACCAGGAACAATGTCACCAATGGGCACTTGTGCAGCAGGGCATGGGGAGGGGAAGAAATGAAACTCCCAACACATTGAAACTGAGACACACACAGGGCAGAAACCCAGATTCTGGCACTGCAAACACATGAGCAGAGGAAGGAATGCTTGTTTCAAGTCTCACTGGCTGGTTTCTATAAGGAAGCTGACGGGATGGGCTGATGGAAAGAGCTTTTCTTCTGCTTAGGTGTCTCTGCTTCCCTTGTGTATCCAAGATCAGCTGCATTTAGCACATACTTCCTTCCCTAAAATCTAACAGCACTTCACTGCCTTCTGCGCTCTGTCCAAGGGGATGCAGCATCCCACTGTTTGCCTTTGCAGCACGTCTTGTTCAGAATTTGCCAAGTAGGAGAAGAGGAAACTTTGACGAAACCACAGCTGTCCCTAGGGAAGCCATGGCTGGAGCTGCTAACCTGCCATGTCCCTGACTGGCCACTTTCTCCACCTTCAGCATCAGGACAAAGCAGCCAAAGCAAAGAAAGGACAGCTCAGTGTCTGGGTACACAACCTGCTCTCTTGCAGCACAGCTGGGACCTCACACACCTTCCACCTTGCACCCACAGCACCACCCCAAACCACGGAACTCACCCATCAGGCTCTGCCGCTCCTCCTTCTTCTTCGCCTTCTGCTTGGCCTCCAGCTGGATGATGGAAAGCGGAGGGGGAACGATGGGGCTGGGCATCGCGCTGGCAGCAAACCTGGCCAGAAGGCCCAGGCCACTCTCATCCAGGGCAGGTGACGACAGCCTGTCTGTGCCATCCGTGCCATAGTCCTCTGCTTCCTCCTCTTCCTCCTCATCGTCGTCCTCCTCCTCCTCCGAGCTGGAATCTGGCACGCAGAAAACAGGGAGCCCGTTACAAATCTCACGGAGTTGTGCAGCAGCCGTATTCCCAACCCGAACCGCAACTCTCCTGCTGCTCTGTGCCCACCTAAGTGGCACTGAGCCACCCGGGACTGAGCCACAAGATGCTGGCCATGGACACACACGTGTCCTTGCAGCCATAGAGCTGGTGTCACCCTGCCTGCCACCACCCTGGAAGGACACAGCAATACAGGGTACAGCAAAGACGACCCATTCAGGGCAAGGGAGGGAAGAGCAGGGTGTTGGCAGATTTGAAAAGGATGCCAGGCACCCCTTCCCTACAGCTTTCAGGAGGAATTAAAAGCTTCATTCCTTTGAAAATCCCAACCTTGGAGCTGTGGGATTCCCCTCCCGCCCACCAACACTTCCTCCACAAGGAAATCCATTAGTGTAATCAGAACCAGAGATCAGCATGGAAGGGGAATACCAGAGAGCAGCCTGTGCCATGGCGGGAGGCAAGGGGGACACAGGGAGGAGAAGGGGCAGGAAGCAAAAATGCAAAGAGGGGGGGAGAAATAATAATTTGAAAGCAATGGATTTGGAATGCATAAGGGAGGAAAGTGTAGGTAGTGTTGGAGACAAGGAGCAGTGTTTAAACACTCTGCCTCAGAACTCTCCGTGCCTTTCATTTCCCTCTCTACAGCTCAGGATAGGGAAGCCTGGCTCAGCACAGGCAGGAAGAGCTGCCCACAGCCAAAATCTAATTCTGGCAAAGAAATCAGCCTCACTGCCTGCCTCAGCTGACACCTGCAGAGCAGTGGGCTGGGGGGTTTCCTCTAGGGTGTGCATACAGCAGGTATTTTGGGGGTAGATGCTCCAAGAGTGGCACCTCTCCCTCCCTACAGCACTTCCCAAGAGTCTCTCAGCAGCTCAGAGGCAATTAATTTTAACAGCATCTCATCCAGTGAGTGCTGGTGAGCAAGCCACTTCACAAATGCACATATACCACACACACACTTATACACACACATATATGAGCACAAAGATCTATAAAAATATATATATATAACTGCAAAAAGCAGGTCTGGAAAAGATATTTCATTTCTCTTGAAATTGAGGGCTTAAGTAGGATCATTGAGACTGCTGGAAAATTTCCACCACTAGCAGGAGCCCTGTTCTGAGCCCACTCCCCAGCTCCCACCAGCCCCTATCCCTGCGTCTGAAATCCAGCCAAATGAGAAACCAGATCCCTTCAAAATGAGCTGGAATGAACAAGAAAATCCTTTTCTTTTCACATACGCCCTCTGGGATAGATAAAAACGTCCTCAACACTTGGTTGCTCAGAAAAAAAAACCAACAACAATAACACAAGTGTTATTTTTCCATGATATTAGAAAGAACAAGAATATCAGAAAACAATGTTCTCATCCTTGTATTTTATCAACTGAGGTAACCGGCAGCTTTTTTTGCCTTCTTTTTTATTTAACATGGACGGTTCATCTCTGTAGCATACATCTGATAGTCACAGAATACTAATTTTTAACTGCATAACAATCCCTTCCCCATTTCGGTTGCTCAGACTGGCTCCTTGTGATATAAAAATGCTACTACAGTCCTGCAGTCAATACCAAGAAATCCACAGCCATGTTCACTCCCTGCATAAAAACCACATGCAAAAGAAAAAATCCACAGCAAACTGGGATCAGATTCCTTCCCCTACCAGAAAACAGGGCACAACTACTGGTTTTATATCACATTTTGCCAAAAAGAAAACGAATCCAGATGAACTTTATTCTGAGACGTGAAAACCACCTGCCTGAAAAGCAGCAAAACCATGCCTGAGCTCAGTGACACCCTGTGGGGTAGCAAGACCTTCTCCATACATTCCATCTAGCTCTGAAATTCAGCAATTTTCAGCAAAAATGGGGAAAAAATGAAAAAATCAACCCGTACATCCCCTCATGCCAGACCTGAGAGTTGGCTGAGCAGAGAGTGGCTCACTGAGCAGCTGGGGAGGAAAATGGGGAGAAAAAAACCGGGAAAGTTGGCAGGAACATGACCAGTCCAGCCCCAGTGGCTCAGCCACATCGACTGCCCAGCAGCACCATTCCTTCAGCACTAGCAGGCTGCATGTGCAAAGGCAAAAGGGCGCCCAGCAGCTCCAGTATTTCAGAAGCACTCAGGTGAAACAGATTTAAAAGCCAGGATGGCAGTGGCTATTCCTCAGGCTACAGAAAATATAGGATACAGTGAGGTGCCTGGTGGTTATTCCAATGTCCTGCTCATACACGGCGTCACACTACGGAAAGACAACTGAAGACAGTCCCTTGTCAGCATTTTTACCACAACACTTATATTTTTATCTGCAGGAGATACAATTTCCAGCCTGAAAATAACCTCATTTTAACACATTCACAGCACAGCTCTATCCTCCTCCACCTCTCATGGCGAGGATAGATCTTGCTAACCCCACTCCACATGCACAACACAATCCCTGCTCCTCTTCTTTCTCATTTTCCAAGGGACAAAAAGTAACAAATGAAGCAAAAAGAAGACATTTGGGGCTCTGCTCCAAGCCCACATGCTTCTAAACTAAGTCCCAAAACTTCTGGCCATGGTGGCAAGTAAGCTGCTGGTGCTCTCTGTCCATCTGCACAGCTCCTTGGAAAGACTGGTGCCTGTATTTAATGGGAAACAGGAGCTTTACTCCTACTGTACCCAAACTATGTGTGGGTTTAAAATTAACTATGCACAGATGCCTTTACACAATTGAAGCCTCGGTATTTTTTTTGTCCTGAAAAGGGGATTTTTAGCTAGCAACAGGGAAAAAGACATTTAAAAAAAAAATCATTTTTTCCTTCAACAGTAATTCTGTTAACACTGAGAGAGGGTAAGGGAAAAAAATGCTCAAAGTTAAAAATATCTTTTCTAATTGACATTTTTAAGAGCATGTATATGTGTGTATATACCCACACACACAACCACACGTGTACATACAACTCCACAGCCAAAACAAACAATACACTCGTATTTAAATGCTACTGATGCCAGATAAACTGGAGCCAAAGATTTTTTTTTTTTTAATTTTTACCTGCATTGAATTAAAACCCAAACCCAGTTAAAAATACTAAGTTTTCTCATTGCTTTTAACAGCTAAGCTGCCATGATATTTTACTGTAGGAGAGCAGTAAATGAAGATTTGTTAATGATGAACAGAAATTGGTTAAGCAATTTGGTTTTTAGAGACTGATGTATGTAACAAGACGGGTTGAGGAGGGTGTGAAGAGGAAAGGTTGGGGAAGGGAGGGAGTAGAAACACACACTTAAAACAGTCATTTCACATTGTAAAAATAAATAGCATGATTTTCTCATAACACCAAGCAGGCCTACAGCATACAAAGCAGGCTAAGTACAGGCAGACTTTAGACAGCTACTGGGTCATTAACATCTGATTTCTGGGATCTGTCCAAATTCTGGAGGTTACTTATTTTTGAGTATCCAATTTAAGACTGTACCTTTCTTTTTTTTTTTTTTCCCAAATAAGCCAATTCTCAAAATTGGAAGATTTTTCCCCCTGATATGTGCTGTGCTGTTGACTCCAGAAGTGCCTGTGAAAAATTAAAAAATATTACAACTATCACATGGGAATATGTAGGGAACTGGTTATCCCTCACTGCTTTTTTTTAACTGGGGAAAATTATCCTCCAAGTCAGGAAAAAGAAAACAGAGAAGAAGGTACTAAATTCTTACGGAAAACAGAGTATGGAGGAGAAGGACTTACGGGTCTTTGGTTTCAGAAAGCTCAAGGAATTACCTATCCTGGTGGGCTTTAGCCCACATTAGCAGTTTCCTCTCCAAGGTCACTGGATTAAAAACCACAAGCTGTGCCTCTTATCAGAATGGCAACGTGATGTTTGGTCTGTAAGAAAGCAGCGAGTCCCCCCCCATCTGTCTCAAACCAGATGACAGAAAACAGCTAATCCCACCTCTGACACAGACACTGCAGGGCCAGGGCCAGGCAATATCCCTGAGAGGGGAACATTTCTGCACCGTGGCCCAGAAACCTTTAAGGTTTGCATCTTGGACCCATCTGCAAATCCTTGCCCTGGCTGGGCTAAGGGGTTCTCCCAAAGAAGTTCTGCAAACAGCAAAGCATTTCTGGAGTCCTCAAACACACACACACACACGTGCAAACCTTCCATGTGAGACTCTTCATGGACAGAGGAAAGTCAAAAGTGGACAGCAATCATCTTCAAAATTAAAATACCCAAGAGAATGCAAAGAGCTACGTGTCATTATTCATGGAGGCAACATCGAAACGTCTGAGGCTGACAGATGACATAAAGAAAAGTTATTTTGCCTACCTACATAACAATGGTCAAGGTTCAGGTTCATGGCTAGTGACCCTCGCTGAGAAGTGTCTGCCCTACAACCAGCCAACCACTTTGCTTCTTTAGTGCAGCGTGAGAGCAAATGCAAGAGACCGACACAGACATTCAAAGCATCATGGATAGGGGCAGGGGTGAAAGGGTTGGTCAAGCAGCTGCAAGGAGAAAGCGAGCACTTCTAGAAAAGCTGAGGTTATTAATCGGTTTAGTATTCAGGGAAAGCCATCAGAAACCCTATTACCCAAATATCCCTTCAAGAAATGCTTCTGACAAAAAACCAAAAAAAAAAGAAATTCATTTGCAGGAAAAAACCCCCAAATTGTAACCAATAACCCCTTCCCACCTCCCTCTCCCGTACCCACCTCCCACCCCAGGGGTTTTGCATCTTTGGTTTCCCCACCAAATCCCCCAGAGGGATTTACAATGCATTTCCCCATTTGTTCCAGATTCCCCAACCTCCTCCCGTATCCCCTCCCCTTCCCAGATTTTATCCCGTAAAACTGGGATTTTTAGTTTATTTTTTTTTTTTATAAAGCAGACAGGTTACTTGAAAAATAGACAAAGGGACAAGTTACCTCTCTGCTTACCTGGAGCAAAACCAAAAAGTAAACCCAAAACCCCCTCAAGAACTTGGCACCTAAAAGGGATTGATATCCTCAAAATTTCCAACAGCAGCAAAACAAACAAAGAAAAGATGCAGGAAGGAACAGGGAAGGGAAGAATGGAAGTTAACGCAGACTCTTCATGGAAATGTGGCAATCTCAGCCTTACATAAAATCCACTATCCCCACAACTTTTCAGGTTCTCTAAAGAACAATTTTTCATTTTTTTTTTGACACATATATTTCTCTTCCAGGTTTTCTTTGAAATGCATTGGTGGGTCCAGCCCAGAGCCACATCAAACCAAATCAACATTCTGCATCTTTCTGCCGTGTTTGACAATTCTCTTTTTTACACTTTTTAGCTTAAATTATCTTTCTTTGGAGGGAAGAAAAACCAAACAGGTGCAGGGAGGAAATTAACATCAAAAAACTCAGAAAATTAAAAAAAAAAAAAAAACAAAAAAAACCAAAGCCAAACTATCCAGCCCCATTTTTCAATTAACAGCCCTGAGCAATGTAAAACACTAAAAGGCTTTTGCTGGGCTACATCCAGCTCTGCCGTGTAACTTAGATAACAACTGGGGATGCTCTTGCTCTGCATTCAGCCCAGCCGAGCTACTTTCTTTTGGGAGCTGAGGGCTCATTAAAATGACCTTTCCCCATGATTATTATTTAATGAGTGCGCTCTAAAACAGAAACCCCTTGTGTCTCTGGAGGAAAAGTCTCAAGTAATCTCTTTTCCCACTGAAGTACTAATGACAGGCTGGCAAAAAAAAAAGCTGCAAGAAAAAATTGGGGTGAGGGTGAGGGAGGGAAACTGCAGAGTCAAATTTAATACAGTAATTGCCACATCCTTGAACACTGTGGGTTACGTCTGGGCATCTGAAAAAAAACCTACCACCTAAAAAGAGACACAAAAACTTGACATTTAGGTTTTAAAAAATAAAAAGAAAAATTTCTGGCTGTTAAATATACCCTGCACCCTCCTGCAGCAGCAACAAGGAGCGAGTGCCTCCATGTTTTATGTGCCTGCCTAGAGAGAGTCTATCAGGAAACAAACATAAAAAGATAAAACCAAAAAATGGGTGAACAAAATAAAAATTAAATTAAAGGGGTTGGGAGGAAAGGGGGAAGCCTAGGCTTTATCTGGACAAAGGCAGCAGGGATATTTGAATAATAGAGAGTACCCCAGACTAGGTTAATTCCAGTTCTACTGATGGGGAGTGGGAGCAGGAGGGGGATGCAGAGCAGGATGGAGTGAAGCGGCAACCTAATCGCCTGATAAGAGACACAGCAAGAGAGACAAGGTACACAGGTTTAGTTAAAAATGAACTCGGTATGTTTAATAAAGCTTGGTAAACCAAATCGCAGTACAAACATCAAGTCACACGGCCACACAACAGTACCCCGGTAATAAAAAAAAAAAGAAAAAAAGGGGGAGAAAAAAAGAAAAAAAAAGGGGAGCAAAAAAGAAAAAAGGAGGGGAAAAAACAAAGGAAGGGGTTAAGAAACAAGAGGGGGAAAAGAAAAAAGGAGGGGAAAAGAAAAAATGAGGGAAAAAAGAGAAAAGGGAGAAAAGGAGGAAAAAAAAGGAAAGTAATTAAAAAAGCTCCTTTCAAACTTCAACAAGGCTCATGCCAAAATAAAATAGTAATAATTAAAATAATAATAGTAATAATAATAATATAATGGTGGTGGTGGCAGCAAGGAAGGAAGTGAGGTTAAAACTGAAGGGAGGAAGGAAACAGGAAAGAAGCAAGAGACGTGGACACTAAAACCCAGTCGATATAAAAGCTCTAAAAGAGCCAGCCAGTAAAAATATCACAACGATACAGGTACAAAAAGGATAAAAAATAACCATTGGGGTGATAAAGCAGGCTACGCTGCCAAGGACAAAGATGGCCGCCCTGGCTCCGACCATCAAAATGGCTGACCCCGGCCCGCCAGGCCCCTCGCCCCCGCCCCGCTCCCACACGGCCACAGCACAGGGTGCATTTGGGGGTGCGTTTGCTATAAATTAATAACCTTGATCGAACGAGTCCTCCGAGGAGTCGCTGAAGGAAGATCCCGCCTCAGCCTCCC
The DNA here is from genome assembly GCF_017639235.1 of Corvus kubaryi. NCBI lineage: Eukaryota > Metazoa > Chordata > Aves > Passeriformes > Corvidae > Corvus > Corvus kubaryi. Next base: position 5,803,483 of record NW_024581129.1, read on the forward strand.
TCAGCAGCAGGCAGAAGGGCTGCTTCCGCCCCGCCGCCGCCTTCGGCCTCAGCGGCCGCCCGGCCACCGCCACACTGCGCGGGGCCGCCCTGGGGCCGCCGGCCGCCCGGCTGCCCTTCCTGGCCGTCGAGCTGTACAGGCTGGGCGGCCGCGGCTTGGCAGCGGACGGGGGCTGCGCTGGCCACTCGTCCCTCAGGGATCCCTCCTCCTCCTCCTCCGAGTCTGTATCTGTGGTCAAAGTGGGTGGGAAGAGCGTTACATCACTGAATGGGGGTTTGGGTGCGTTCTGGGGGGCTTTGGTGCCACCACTGTCCACCCCTGCCCAGGTGCTCCATCACAAGCCTTGCGCTCAACAAACACAGGAATTCACATTTCCTTCTTTCCATCACAAATGGACACTCTCCACCTCCTGTCCTCCCTTAAGACAAGATCCAAGGAGTGTTTTTAGCTTGGCAGCAGAATAATGAGGCGAACATTTCCACTATGTAAATGTGAAGGCATAGCACTGTCAACTATTCGACCATCAACCTGAATTTGTCTTCACTATGATGATATTCAGCATTCTTGACCTAAATCTCCTTTTCTACATGAACCAGCTCTCACAGAGGGTTTTAGACACAGGTGGCTGGAGTAAACCCAGCTGCCAAGAAGGCAGGATGTCTAACTCCAAATGTCTGACTCCAAACACACTGCCCCAGCTGCTCCACGGCGCATGTCACAACAGAGCAGGGACCAAGCCGCTCCTCAGTCTGTGAACCATGGCTTTACAAAGCTGCTTAGCCTCGTGGGAGGTGAGAAATTATCCAGCCATCCCCTCTGGCACCTGATGAGAGGGACAAAAAGCATATGGCACCCCTGGATGCAATATAAGTGGGTATAAATTGTCACCTCCCCGCTTGTGGACATGCCATCAGCTCCACAACATTACAGACATTGTGGCGTCACTCCCCAGCTCCATTGCATTGGGTTGTGGAGAGGAAGACATGAAAAATGGCAAGTTTAGGAGGCCAAAAGCCCAAATATGCACATTATTTTGGACACCTGACTTTTCTTAAAATTTGGGGGAGTAAGATGCTCATTTCCCCCTTTGGATCTATGCCCAAAGTTTTCAGGACTCCAGGTAGAAAATCCTGAGGTCAGGAGGCAGAAGGACTTGGCGCCAGTCCCATTTACCCTTCTCCACATGAGCAGCCCACCAGCCATGGGAGGTGCTGCCATATGCTCGACCTGCCTCCCCAAATTTATCATGCCTGAGTGACCAAATGACAGGCTAAGGCCATTCCCTGGAACGTGCACACAGCTGAAAAACCAAAGCTGAGCTGTTTCCTCAGTCACAACAATCCTGAGCTGAGACCTGAGTGACAAAGAGACACACTCCTACACCAGGAGACTCACTGGACAGTGGTCAGACAGAAGCTCTCTTAAGTCTGGGAGGGAGTTTTTGTTCATGAAACCACAGTACCAAGTGCGAGGGCACTGCAAAAGCTCCCTCTGCCATGAGCCGAGGCTTTAGCTCCAGCAACAGCCCATCCTTCCTCTTCCCATTAGCTCCGGAGCTCCCAGTCTAGGAGACACGTGTCTGTCCTTGGGAGTGAAGCACATTCACAAACAGAACTGCTGGGTAGTGTGTACAGCACAATAAGCCAAAGGCTGTGTTCAAGTCCAGTGGACACAATGGCTCCTATTTTGCCATATAAATGGCTAATTTCATACCAAACATTTGTTCCATTGGAGAGTCACCAGATCATCTTCCCCATTAGTGAAATTTCTAAACTAGTGTTGCACCAAGAGATGTATTTGTTATGCACACAAACACCCCATAAAGGTTTTAACATGGCTTTAAATAGCTGCAAGCAAAGGGAAAGATGTGTGTGCAAGTGAGCTGAGACCATTACACGACGGTCTCAGACCATAAACTCTGCCCCAATGTCTGCCTGAACTGTTAAAGACTCTCCTGTGTTTGGCTCTACTGTTTTCCCAACACTGTCGGCAGTTCAGATTTTTTCTTTTGTAACAGGGGCCAGTCGCTGGTACCCTCACCTCGGGCACACTCTGGGTTAAGAAGTAACAATCACCACACTGATGTTGGGTGGGGACAAACGCTGATGACCCAGATGGGAAGGCTCAGCACAGCCAGCCAGGAACCAAGCCATGACACTGAAGGGCAGGAGGATGCTCAGGAACATCAGTGTTGCTGGCAGGCTTTTCCTTTCCAACAGATTCCGTGGCATAATCCTAAAGCCAAGCCCACTGAACTCAACAAGGACTTCAAACGTCAACCACCTCCTAGAGAAGAGGCTGCACATGCTCATGTGACAGGTAGGAGTGTCTACTCCCACCAAAAGCGAGAACATGGGTCAACTTCATTTTCTTAAGCGTTTTTCCCCACTGATGATGAATACAATACAGGTCAGGAAGAGATACATTGACCATGGCTACCCCTTGGACAGCAAGATGGGCAGACAGCCCATGCTGACCCCAAAGATGCAGCAGCATTCACTGGGAGGAGGAGGTCACTTTTCACTCACGAGCAAAACCAGACCCATCTGCAAGACCTTTTCAATAGGCCAGAAACTCCCACCACAACCCCTTCTACAGACAGAAGAGATAAAAAAGACATTACTTACTATAGGAGTAGCTGCTAACTTCAGATATTGCTGGTGAATGGGAAACCTTGAGCTGATTTTTGACTTTTAACCCCACCTCCATCTTCTTCATTTTGGCGGTCACTTTGTTTTTACCTTCTTTGGCCGTTTTCAGTGACAGGCCCAGGTTCTTGGCCAGGCTCTTCTTCTCCTCCTTGCTCGGCAGAGCCTCATGGGCTGGGAGGTACCTGCTGCCACCTCCACTGGTTTTGAGCTTTCCCCCAGAGCTGTCAGCAAACTTGAAGGGCGATTTGAGCTTGTCTTGCTTGGTGAGAGACAGGGCCTTGTCAAGCTTGCTGGCCAGCTGCTCCTGATCTGATGGCACCTTCTTCTTTTTGAGCTTTAACTGCTGAGGTGAAAGGAAGAGACAAGGTGAACACAGAGCAGATATCATGGCAGACCTGAGGGACCTTACTAGCCCTCCAAACAGTCTCATGCATGTAGTTAATAAAGCCTCAAGGTGATAATCTTAGCCCCAGTTGTCATAACCCACCATGGTTCTACAGAGGAAGAAGAGGAAGATGTCAGCAAACAACACAGTTTTACTGAGCATTACAAAATTGCAAGATTAACTTAGAAAAACTGAATGTTCTTCCAAAAGAAACACGTTCATAGAACAACATGCTTTGGAGTTCTTTTTTCTCTATACCACCTGGTTTTTAGGGTATGTTTGGGCTGGTTTAACAAGCTTTTCTCTAAATCACAAGGATTAAAAGTCTTCTTTACCCAAAACTCAGCCAAATAAACAGGGATTTCCACATAATCAACCAGCTCCAGAGGCTGGGATGCCAAAAACCCAAATACCTCTCAGCATGAGTATCAGCACCACTGCACTACAGCCAGAGCTGCTACATCCTTTTCAGTATTTCTTGCTTCTTGAAAAAAGCAAGTACATTTCACATGTGCTACAGCTAGATAACAGCAGCTCTAACTCAGTACTTTGCCTGCATGCGTTTTGGATTTCATCAGCAGCTTAAAGCTCCAGTAAATATCTCATTGCCTCAACAGGAGCAGAAGAAAACCCTGCATTTGAAATAGCAAGGTTGTGCTCCAGTTCCTCCCTTGCTTCGGGAGGTCCATTCCCCCGTGCTCTCTCAACAGGCAAAGGGGTAAGACAAGCCCTGCTCTGGATTCAGAGCCAGTGCAGCACTGAATGCTCTGCCTGTCTCCAAGGCACTTGACTCTGCTGCCTTCCAAAGAGGTTCAACCTCTGTAAGCCAACGGTAGCCCCTTCAGTGCACACAGTCCTCTCTCGAGGAGCATCTAAACCCACGTGAACTGAAAGCAGACACTGAAAGATCAGGAGCCCAACCCAACACCAGCAAAGCAGGAAAGAGATGGGCTTTTGGCCTGGGGCTCCATGTTCCCCACAAGGGCACTGACCTCATTTGAGAAGCTGGGAGCCGCATCGTGCTCTTCCCAGCTTGGGTTCCTCCCTTTCATCTTGCCACTGCTGCTCTCCACATCCTCGTCCTCCTCCGGGAGGGCCCCTTTGTGCCTCTTCTTCATGCCCTCACCAGTCTCAGAGTCTTCAGAGAGCAACAAGGACTTGCTCAGTCTGCAAGCCAAGCACAGGATGGGTCAAGGTGGGCAGGCTTTCCTCCCTGTGATCCCCACCAAGCTCAAAAGTGAGGTTAAATGCCTCCTAAGACAGTGGGGATCCTCAGCGGGAGCCAAGTCCACTGTGAAGTGACAGCAGTTTGGACAAGGTTTTCCACCAAACTGGAGAGCCAAGGAGCCCTTCACGCACACTCTTGGCCACCAGGACAGATGAGGGTGCCTGAAATCAGAGACCTGCAAGGTGCTCTCTAAAAGGAAGTACTTGGTATTTTGATAACAGCCACCAAAAAGTGCCTGATTTGGTACAGAGCAGCAACAGGAAGGACTGACAGGTGACTTGGCCCTTAAGGTCTTCTCCCACTTCTACTTCCACGGACTCTGCAGGTGAAGAGAGAGACTCCTGAGGCCCAGGGAGGTGCCTCACTGCCCAGACACTTGCTTTGGTTGCTTGGGTATGAGCAGGAGTGGCAAGGAAGTGCCACATGGGGTGACAGGGAGGGACGAAGGCACTGCAAGGACTGGCTCACTCCAGACTCCAAGTCTGGCCCCTTGTGAAAGGCATTTGTGATCTATGTCATCGGACTTGCTTTGGGATTTGGGGGGAAAGGAGAGGGTAAATAAATAAGAAAATAAAATAAAAAATAAAGTAGATGAGACTATAAGCACATCTTTCCCGGCTCCCCAGCCATCTCCAGTAACTATTTGATGGATGATCAGTCAACACCTCAAGATTCCTACCAAGCTTCCATTTCAAGCCCTCATATGCTGCCTCCTTCACACTAAGCCTACCAGTCAGACCACCACCACAAAGCCACTGACACGGAGCAGCCTCCTCAGCTTCCAGGCATCTCTCCTCCCTTCTATCCTCTCTACTGACCTGCACAGACAGCTAAACCAACACCTCAGGCCCTGGACACTGGCTGAGGATGCACCTCCATCTCTAACAGCAGCCTCCTCCAGCATTCCTGTGATCCAGGGACACGCACACACAACACTGCCATGCACCCACACATGCACAACTCCAGCTGCCTCTGGACGCCTCCAGCCTGTCCAGCCACCCAAACACGAAGAACAAAACACAGAGCCACCAAGAGGACAGATTTTCAGAAGCACTGGTCAGTGGGAGCTGGGCACCTGAATCTGATTTGTGGTCTTGAAAAGGACGTTTACAAAAATATGGAGCACGCAGGGAGGCAGCTTGGAAATGCCTTCCCATTGGAGAGGCTATGTGTGGTAGGGTAGATGGCCAGCACTGGTGAGATCCAAACAAGAGCAGCTGGACTTGCAAAAGAGAAAAAAGCAGAATAGAGAAAAATCCAGATGCTTGAAAGAGAGATGTCAGGCGAAACCAACTCCCACTGATTCAGGGAACAGAGAGGAAGACAGAAGAAACACAGCAGAAAGGTTCTACAAAGTAGATAACCTGGAACAGCCCTGTCCTTCCCGGTTTTGATACCAACATGCCTGCAACTGGCTCTACAGCACCCGCTTGCACCATCTGCTCTCCTGAAAGCACACGAGGATGCACTCCCCGACTCCAAAGCCTCACCTACAGCTCCCTGCCAGCCGCATCACCTCACAGCTGCTCAACTCCACCTGTCCTACCTGCACCCAACACCAGACACGTGCTCTGCCCATGGGGAGGAAGGACACTGGCACTGCATTCCCACCCTAAGGACACACTCACGTTAACAGCACGCGCTTCCACCACTGCAGCCAGCAGCTGGCCTGCCAACACAACAAGCCCCCGCTGCATCCGAGATGCTCTCCCCAAGTCAGACCCTGGTGCAGAGACCCTGCCGTGTTCCCATCTTCCCCAAATTCCAGCCTTACTTTCCACTCTTGCTGTCACTCTTCCCTCTCTCCTTATTGGGTGACAGAGCGCTTGATCCAAGTTTCCTCTTCCTGGGCCTTCCAGGGCCTCTTCTTGCCAAGCTTCTACTTTTCTCGTCATGCTTTTCCCTTTAAAAAAACCACACGCTTCACTGTTAACCAAGGCAACAAAAAAAAAAAAAAAAAGAAGAAAAAGAAAAGGGAAAAAAAAAGGCAAAAGCAAACTTTGCTAACAAAAAGCAAATAAACAGGGAAAAAAATAAGGAAAATAAATCCAAAAAGAAGAAAAAGGGAAAATAATTAAAAGAAAGCAAGCAAGAACGGGTGCCAACCCAGAACCTTCGCCTGCCACCAAATTGCTAAACTGAGCTGCTGTAGCCAAGGTTGTCTCTAACACAGTCTCCCAGCTGCAGTCACCAGTTACCAGGTTGTTGTGTCACATAGCCTAGGAGTGTGCTGTGCAAAGCTCTGGCAGGATGTACCAGGAGAGGAGAGGAGGCAGGGAGGGATGGAGGGCAGTTTTCTCTCCCAGGCCAAGAGGCAGTGAAAGTGCCCAGCTGGAAAAAAACAAGACTGGGTGAGCAGCCTGTGACTTACTCGGAGTCCCTGCGGCGCTGCAGCTTCACCAGCTCCCGCTGCTTCTCCTTGTAGCGCCGCTGCAGCTCTGCCAGCCTCATCCTGTAGTCCAGCTCCATCGCGTCCATGTTCTCAATGGCCGATTTGATGGAGTACATCTGGAGTGGGGAGGCAAGAGAGGGTCAGGACACGTCCAGGGGGTGCACACTGCGTGCCCCGGCAATGGCCAAGGTGTGCAGCCTGGCAGAAAGCCCTTCATGCGGACAGGGGAGCAGAAACACCGTGCCCACCAGCACAGCCCCAGAGTGGTACCCAAGAAAACCAGCAAAGCAGAGATGTTCTGTGGCTTATGCACAGGGTGGCATCAGCTCTTAGGGACTGCAACCCTGGAAGAGAACCTGCAGGATAAAAAGCTCTTTTACCTTGTTTAAAAAGACAGATCACAGTATATCCTATCTTGGAATACTTACTTGCTCTGTACAAAATAATTTATCAGTCTCTTCCACAGGGAACAGTCAGCAAATTAAAAATAAACAAGGAAAAACCCTCCTGCCACTACTTCTATTTATCCTCTGGCCAGAATAGTAACACACAGGTTCCTCTGGCATCACATTAAAACACCACTTCCAGAGCTGCTAAGGATTCTGCTGAACCTTGATTCACAAACAAGGGAAGAACCTAAATTGCAGCCCACTGACTCCTGTGCAGCCAGGAATGTGACATGAAGGAACAACCAGCTTGTTCTGCTGAATGCAGAGGGGCAGCACGAGCCAGCATGAGCCCCCAAATTGGGGCTGGGACAGAGAGTTGTGTGAGTGGATGCACTGGGGCTTTCCAGGCTCAGCCACACTAAGAGCTACTTACTGGTTCATCTTTCTTCTGCATCCAGCTGTATTTTTTGTTGGGATTCAGCTCTCGAGGCAGCCGGATGGTTTTCAGACTTTCCATAAAGGGGGTGGAAAGTACTTCCATGAGCATGTGCGTGCTGGCAGCCAGCAAACTCTCCAGCGTTGGCCGGACAGGGAAACTCTCTGGACCTGCTGGGAAGGACACAAAAAAAAGCTACAGAAGGTCCCATTCCAAGACTGCTTCTCCAACAGGCATAAGGAGAGGCTGATGGCCCTTTCTGGACCACGGCTGCTCAAGGAGTCCCCCAGCCACCCCTGGCCCTCACCTGAGATCTCCTGTTGTACTCAGCCATGGTGTAACTGGCAGTTCCCATCACTTCTCACCTCAGGAAGTTACTGGAAGGTGAGATTCTTTTCAGGACCTGCCAAGCTCTTGGAAAGCATCATCTGGAGCTACTGGGGCCTCTGGTGCCAAACCCCAACAGACTGTGGACTCAGTGCCTGCCAGAAGGGTGTTACCCTGGCAGCTCTCAGCAACTGGGGCTCCGTTTCCGCTACGCATACCACAAACTGTCTAGACATGGCGAGGGCCTTTGGAAGGGAGAGCAGTACAAAAGCCACACGTAGCTCAGCCTGCTGCAACAAAAACCCTGCTCCAACCCCATCCAAAGTACCAGCCACTCCTGCAACTCAGGGCAATGCTCTCCTCGCTGCCTGGCTGAGGCTGCAAAAGATCCCCCCTGTGACTCCGCTCTCTGCCCACATGGAGAGCACAGGGACCATAAGATGGGAGACCCAGCATGGTCAGAAGCTGACCAGACTCCCCACTCACAACTTACTTTGCATTTCTTGCTTCCGTTTCTCCAGCTCCATCTCTGCAATTTCACTCAGCAAAGTGATCCCTTGCAGGAAGGAGTGCTCCAGGGTCTGGTCAGTTAACACCTCCACCTTCATCTGGGGTGGAGCGACAGTGGTGGTAGTCAACAAGGAACAAGCCTGAGGCATTTCTGTAGCAGCCACCAAAGCATTCATCCCAGCCAGCGGGTCACCCGGCTTGATGTCCAGATCTGGGATTTGGCAAGCAATTGCCTCTTCTGTGTAGGAAGGGATCTCTGGCCCCTGCTCCCCCTCCTCAGGAGGCAGGCTGGGAAACTCCCTTGCCCGGGGCACATCGGCGCTCTGCAGATCCATGGCTACAGAGGCCTCTTCCCGCTGGGGCGTCAAGTCCATCTCCGGTGGCTCGCTCTCCGCGTGCACGAGCAAACCGTCATAGTCCATGTGCATGGAGCAGGCTTCTGCTCCACTCCCGCTCTCTGCCTCAGCCTCTGCTTCTGCAGGACAGGCCACAACCTGGTAAGGAGGTGGGCAGCTCTGGAGGTCTTCCTGGTCCTGCTCCATAGCACCCAGGGCTTCGCCTTGGTGCAACAGGAGATTGCAACTGTCCACGTTCTGCACTGGGACGGCTGCGGAGGTGGTGATGTTCAGAGTCCCCATGTCCTGCTCACAGATGCCTTCTTGGCTTTCCTCCATCTGCACCTCTGATTTTACTCTCTCTTCCAAGGATTCCTCTTCTGTTGCTGCTTGGATGGGCTCTAGGATTTTGGACGGAGACAGATGGATGGGCTTGACCTCTGAGGAAAGCTCCATGTGCTCAGAGCCTTCAGCAGGCAGCGGGACGTCAGGAGCCAGGCCATCCGCATCAGATGCTGCGGGGGGCTGGAGGAGGTAGGGATAGTGTCTTCCAAAGGAGGGAGGCAGGGACTGGAATGGATATCCAGGGGGAATCTCTGCAAGATATTAGAAGGGACAGACTGTGTAATGGCTGGGTCTCCAAAGCACCTTCTCTCTGGCTAAGGCATAAAGCTGTTTCCCTTGGCTTCCATCATCTCTGGTCTCCTCCTGTTCTCAAGCAATAGGTGCTTTGGGCACCTCTCTCCTGACCAAGCTGCCACATGCAGCAGCACCCCAGAGGTCCCTTCTGCACCTTTCCAGCACTTTCACGCAACTGGAGAGAGATCTGCCTCCTGCCTCCTCTCCCACTGGGACTCCAGCCCTGGAACAACCAACCCAGGCTCAGCCCAAGGGAAGAAGAGAGCCTACAGCCCCAGGGATCCAGGCATCGATCCCAGTCCATCACACTACCCCTGCTCCTTCCCTCTCCCCTGCCTTTTAGAGGAGCTATGTGGTTTTCCCTAGGGGAAGGGACAGAAGCAGGAAAGAGCCAAGGAGAAAAACGGAGGCAGGCACAAACACAATGGGACTCTGCCAAAGCAGGGCTCTCTTACCTGGGAACAAGGCCTGATATGGACCAGCAGCCTCTTTTTCCAGCTCCAGGTCTTTCTTCTCCACGGTCTCGGGCGCCTCTTCCTTTGGAGGGATGGCAGGGGCAGGGGGTGGAGAGGCAGGGGGCGGGCTGGAAGGATGGGAACTGGGGGTGGCAGGGTAGGAGTAGGCTGGCTGCGAAGGTGGCTCCTCCATCTTTTGGATCACCTCAGCTTTGAGCACAGACACGGGTGAGGCCCTGGGAGAGAGGGGAGGTGGACTCACAGCCTTGCTGTAGGACGTGGAGGCGCTGGGAGACAGCACAGGTGGTTTTCGGTGCACCAGTCCCGGGGCAGAGGAGGAAAGGCCTGACTTGGCACTGTCCAGGTTCCGTTTTGTCACCTTTTCTTCCACATCCACACGCTGCTCGTTTGCCTTCAACCTCTCCTGTGACAAGAACAGAGCAAAACTCAGCACAACATCTGGAAAGTGGCACTGACCTACCACCAAGCAAGACCAAAACATGGTCTTATCAAATATGCACTGTAATAAAACACACATTCCCCAGTGCAAGACCATTTGAAGACCAATCTGACAGAGGGTGACACTGATCTACAATAGCTTCTCTACTAACTCCCAGCTCCACGAATCATGAGAAGGATATCTCAGCTTTCACTTGCATCCAAAGCAAACCATTTCTATTTCCAAGCCTCCAGCCTAGCAAGCCCACACACAAAGGAAGGTCGAAAACCAGAGGACCACTATAAAAATGAATGGGTGTAAAACACCCAAATAAAAGCTCATGACTTCCAAAACCCTTTCATGAATGGGAGCTGTCTCCAGGAGCCAGTGTGACTGCTGCAAGTCCTGCAGCTGCTTCTCTGAGCTGCTCAGGAGGTTTGTTTGGAGGTGACCAAGAATGAAACCACTCAGCTATGCGGAGACATCCCTAGGGAAGGAATCCAGGTTGTGCTGCTGCTGGGCAGCTCTCCTGACAGCACTGCTCAATGGCTCTACACCAAACCCCTCCAAAACCCACTCTAACTGCAGGATACACCAAATGCTTCACATCCCAAGGACCAGGGCAGGATCACTCAATGCATCCATATCCTTGAGACGCACTTGCCACACAGGCACAGCTGCATTTTCTCCCCAGACACTCCAACTTCAGGCTCGTTTCACGGCCAAGCAAGAAGTTCTTGAAAACATACCACGAGCTGGGCACTCCTCTGCAGCTCCATGGCGTGGGCTGCTTGCTGCTGCAGGATGTACAGCTCGTGCTGCCGCAGCAGCTGCTGATGGGAGAGGAGCTGGAGCTGGTGAGCGTGCTGGAGGGAGCTCCTGGTCGGGGGGTACATAGCGGGCCACAGGGGGGGCGCCCGGTCCATCAGCTCCGCTGTGGAATGAGCAGAGATGCAGTCAGGGAGGCCGCAGGGTAAGGATGGACAAAGGATTCAGGATCACTCAGGGCAACACTCTCTACAGTCCCAGAGTATGGGGGATGCCAAAGACTGGGCTATACAACCAGGAATCAGAGGGGAAAGTGTGCTGTGTTCCCCTCGGCAGCCCCAATCCCACCACCCCTGTGCCCTAGGGCCATCAGACTTGCTTTCCAGGCACCCTTGGTGTGACTGTCCACGGCTGAGCCTATGAATAGATTCTTCTAACCAAGGATCAAACTCTGCAGGGTCCCGCAGGGGATGAAGAGCCTCTGCTAAAGATTACACATTTCCATCTCCAAAACACACCTAGTAAGAGGCCCACTCACACCCACCCTACAGCTGTGGCTGCTGGTCCCCACAGGTATGTATGCTCCTCTCTGGCCCTCCCAAAAGGCTGTTTTCCCCCCAGCTGTCAAAGAATGGTCCTCAGGAACACGCTCACATCCTTACCAAAGTGAGGCAAGTGCTCGCTGGGGATCACAACAAGCTGCCCGGACTGCGGATCTCTGGCAAACTGGTAGGCAGAAGGGAGAGCTCCCCCCATGGCAGGGGGGAAGCCTGGAGTCATGCCCTGGTGCAGGGAAGGGTGACCGAGTCCTGGAAGAAAAAACACCAAAGTCACAACTCAGGGAATGCAGACAGCTCCTACCCACACAAGAAGTCATCTACTGCTCCGAAATGCCTCCTTCCCTTTTCCCTGTGCTCCTCAAACAGCCTCACTGGGCTGTAGCAACACTTTTCCCTGGATTTCATTGGTGTGAACACCCCATGACACTGCTCCCTCCCAGGGCACTCACCATAGGGATGGCCAGCCAGCCACATGGAGGGGCTCCCTGTCCTGGGGAGCCAGGGGTGGGCTGCCAAGTGCGAAGCCGGGTCTGCAGACCAGCGCCCGGAGCCCGCCAGGGCTGGGCCTCCCGTCACCATGAGGTTGGAGTTTAAACCGTTCGTGGCGCAGCTAGAGGGGTGTATTCGAGCAAAATCTGCCAGCTCCTTGCTTTCTCTGGGGATGGAGGAGGTAAGAGAGAGAGAGTGAGAGAGGGTCCGAGTGATGGAGGTGCCCAGGAGTATGGACCAGCCTGCAGAACAAGTGTTTGCAAACCAGGGTCAGTCACTCAAGGAGAGCTGTGATGGAGGTGTCATGTCTAGAATAAAACATTCCACCTCTCCAGCCCTTGGAGCAGGCATGGATTTGCAGCTGTCTATTAGGTGTGCTTGCTGAGGACTCAGGATCTGCCTACAGCCCTGTGTACCCCACTCAGCATCCCTCGCTGCACCAGTTTGGTGCCAACACCTACAGCAGGATGGATGCAATCCCCTCTGGACAGGTTGTCCCTCAGCTCAGCTTGTGACACTACAGCAAAAGACCTCGCCTCCCTCCAACCCTCACCTGAGCAGCTTCTCCTGATCCCGCTCCAAGCGCCCTGCCAGGAGGTGGCTGTCCCGGTGGCGGCTTCTCTCATCCCCACAGTCATCTTCGGAGCGTCCGTGCCCTACGAGACAACCCAGCACCATCAGACAGGAGAAATGGTCACGAGAAAGCCGTCCCCTCTGGGCATGGAGGAGCACTATCTGGGAGCCAATACACCCAAACATCAATGTCCCCAAGGATGTTCCAGGTTCAAATCCTGAAAGACCAGGCAAGGCTCTCTGTGTGATCAAGATATTCTCTCTAAAGCAATATTCTCCTCGTAGCACCCAAGTGTATGTGTTCTGAGGTTCATGTCTCCAAGACATCAAGGGGCTACTTGCCAGGCCAGGCTGGTCTCCCAGGACAGCACAGCCACCAGCCTGGGAGCAACAGGGCCAAAGGGACCACTGTGCTGAAGGACAGTGACAGATTTCCCATCCCAGAAAGAGCTGAGATGCAGCTAAATCCTCCATCAAACCACACAGTCCTGCCTAGAACATCTCAGGGAGGGGAAGGATTTTATCTCTGCACTTTCTGAAGCACCTTTTGATCTTGTAAACCAGTCTGGGAAGCACTGGGTATGCTCTGAATCCCTGTCCTTCTGCAACAGGCAGAACCAACAATACAGACCCTCACAAAACCAGTGCACTCCACTCTGCAATTCAACCCATTATCAGGAATCTGCATCCCCCCTGAGACACGCAACAAGAAAGGGTCTGATGAGGTAGGGACACATATGGCAGATGAGGGCAGGAATCCAAAAAGGGAGCTGGATGTTTGGCTGGAGAAACAACTTGTCCACAATCAGAACAGCTCTTGCAAATACAGCCTGGCATGGCAGCAGCTGCATCTGTGAGAGGCTACGAGGCACCTTCACAGGAGCAAGCAGCAGAGCCTCACTTGGCTCTGCCAGGACCAGGTATTAAGGCCACCCTTTCCTTTATCCAAGGTCTTCACTGCAGCTGCCTGATTTTAAGCTCGCTTTTCCCTAGTTTTTTCCCCTAGCTTCTTTCTTGCATATTCATTTTTCACACAATTCCCTGTTGCCCCTCTCCTATGCTTTGGTGATACAATCCACTCCTAAATCCCAGCCCTGCTTGCAGCCAACACCCAGCCTCGCAGGACTGCACCCCAGCAGCCCTTCCCAGGGTCCTCATTCTCCTGTCTGGATATGGTTTGGCACACGGGAAAACATCTCGGAACATCAAGTCTATTCTGCTGACAGGCAGTCTTTTCAAGGAGAGCTCTAGTGTGTATTTCCACAAACCTGGACAGCCCATGGGTTTTTTGCTGTCAAGTCTCCAATTCCCTCAGCTTTTACTGTCAGAAGGAATCCAGGAACAAGACAACATCTCTCCCAGCTCCTTTCCCCAAGGCTCCTTCCATGGGCTCCGGGCAAAAAACAAAGATGCTTTAAAACCTGGCACGCAGCTCTCCCTCCCAAAGGACTTTCCAGGGTCACCACATCTCCCTCACAGCCTGCCAGGACACCACGTGCAGCCCAACCAGCCCCAACCAGCCCCCCAACTCACTGAATGATGCCCCCCCCAGCCTCCGTTGCTCACTTTCACTCCCCAGTCTCCACAGCACGGGGGCTCACAAATCCCTCAGGAGCCCAAATATCTTCCACTGCCTCTCTGCCAGCATTCCCTTTCCACACCCTAGCCCAGGGTTTTCCCCCTTTGGAGCCCCTGTTCCTATTTCTTTTCCCCAATCAATGCCCAGCTGTCTCTTTGGTGTCAGCACTATGGAGCAATTCCTTGGAGAGCTCACAGCCGCCCTCCCTTCCTCGGCACGAGGTGAGTTAACCCCCACCCCCACACTGTCATTAAAAAAGCGTTATTTTGTTATTTTATCATCGCTCCTCCCTCTCCCATCTACACTCCTTGCGCTCCATTATTTCTAGACGAGTTTACCATCTTTTTTCCACCCCCCATCCAAACATACACACTGAAGGACCTCTAATTCCTGCCCAGCCTCCATCCCACCAACAGGACAGTCTCTTTCCTGGACAGAACGAGGATTGTCCAGACAGTGAATGATCATTCTGTCTATATATATGAACATGACGCATGGACTGCATAGAAAAATTCAATCAGTTATGCATAGAGGAAAGGCTTAGGTCCGTTCCCTTGACAACCAATGCCCAGTACTAAATACTTGCATTTTACTTGCCAAATACTACAGATTAGCCAACTAAAGCCTGCTTTCTCCTTCTTAAAAGGTCTAAACATTCAAGCACCGTCCACTCAGCGCAAGCAAGCTAATGTTATTAGACGAATATCTCCTGGCACACAAAGGGGGGGCAGCATTTGGGGGGCGAGAGGAGGAGAAAAGCAGTCTTGTTTTCTGTCTGAAAGCCAACTGCATCACTTAGCAACGAGCCCAGAGGCCTGCCAGAATTCAACCCTTGTTTGCAGCCTTTTAGTTCGGCTCAGTAAATTAGATTTAACGCAAGCTGGGAGCGTCTGGGACGACTGAACGGCTGAACAAACAGCTCCCTGTGCTGCCCACGAGGTCCTCGGCCGGCTCCCGCCCGGCTGTGGGGAGGGCACTGGGAGGCGATGGGAATGGGGAGAGGGGCTGCTGCCTGAGGGAAACTGCTTCTTGCCACTGAGTTTTGGGAGAGGGGGCAAAGGCAGAAAAATGGGGAAGACAAGAGCTAAAAATGGAGAGCCAACCATTGCTGGCCAGCCGCTCGCTTTGGCATTGCTTGCTCCTTGGCACACCAGAGCCCCGTGCTGGGCAGCCCCCGGGTGTTCTCTTGCGACACAGGCCAAGCAGAGAACCAAAATCTCTCTGCTGCCATCCCCCTCCTGCCAGCACCACGGCTTAAATCAAAACCATGAGATTACAACACCAGCACAAAGGTGGCTCGAGAGGTTTCTGTGTCACTCCCTTTGCTAATGGATCAAACTCATGGAGTGGGATTGTCCTCAGAAGTGGCCAGAGGGACGGGAAGCAGGGACAGGGGACTGACTACCTCTTGCACAGGGGGTCTTGCTTCCCACTGTGGTTTACAACATGTGCTTGGCTGGCAAGGGAGGCAAAAGGAGCTGAAGATGCCAAACTCAGTTCATGGCACACAGCCTGCACAGGGTGGCTGCTCTTCCCAGGGAACAGATCCTCCAGGGAAGCCCTGAGACAAGCCCTAGGGAACCAACCTTTGATGCTGCTGAGGGACAGCGAACGATCCCGGTCTGCCAAGCTGGGCCCCAGTTTGCTGCTGCTGCTGCTGTTGTCCTTCTGCCGGGCCACAGCCACAGCGATGCCAACAGGCAAGTGCCTCACCTCCACCTCGCCCTGGGAGCCAATGCTCTCACGGCCAAAGGATTTGGCACTCTCAGGTCTCTCAGGGTCCCTCTTTAGCTGCTTCGCAGGCTGCTGCAGCAGCAGCTGCTGCACCTTGGAGGCTCCCAGCTGTGCAGAGTCCAGCTTCACGTTGCCCAAACCCCCAAAGGGGCTCTTCTTGCCACAGCTCTGCCGGGACGCCGTCTCCTTGGCAAAGCTGCCGCTGTACTTGATGAGGCTCTGCATGGCCGAGCCTTCGCCGTGCGAGGCGGGGTGCAGGACGTCTGCGGCGCCCCGCGAGCCCACCACCGAGGACCGCGGCAAGCCGCTGGGGTCAAGGTAGACCTTCTTGGCTTCCTCCTCCACCCGGCTGACGTGGTTGTGCTGCGCGGCCAGCACCGCCATCTGCGTAGTGGCAAAGTTGCCCATCTCAAAGGGCTTCCACTTCTGCTCCGGCGGTTTCAGCTGACCGTGGTCCAGGTGCTGCCGGGAAGAGTCCAAAGTGCCATAGACCTTTGCTGCTTCTTTGGAGCTGGATCGCTGGAAGCGGTCCCGCTCGCAGGGGCGATGCTCTGCCTCCGGACTCGGCTTCAGCAAATCCTTGGAGGCCAGGAACTCCCTGCTCTCCGGAGAGCCCAGCCCCGGCCGGTTGAGGAAGGGCTCTGAAGTGACCTGTCTCTTCAGTGCCATGGAGTTCGTCCTGATCACCGAACCCTTCTCTCTCAGAACCTCCATCCTTTTGGCATCACTGTGACAAGAAAAGTCCTGGGACAAGAGTGTGCGGGAGGCATCTGCAAGGCAACGCTCCGTGGGCGACTGCAGCACCCCCACCTTGCCAAGGTCCTTGTCCTTCCCCTTGTTGTCACGGGCCTGGGAGGCGATTTGGATGGGCCCGCTCCTCTCATCGTAGGCTTCGACCGAAGGCACGAAGGTGGGGGCGATGACTTTGTGCTCCCTCCCCAGCTCCTTGGCCGGCGGGAAGATGGTGTACATGCTGGAATGGACGGGCTGCGGAGGGAATGTTGTGGCCGGCGTCATCTTCCCCGTCTGCGAGGGGTGTGGGGATGGACAGCTACAGGAGACGTGCAAAGCGCCCACGGAGGGCAGGAGGGGCTCCCCCCGCTTCAGCCGCTCCGCGTGGGCATGCACAGAAGGCCTCATGTTCTCATCGTGCCGAGCGGGATCCTTGGCACAGTGGTCCTGCTCAGCACCCAGGACCTTCAGCATGGGGTCCCCGCCACCGTTGCAGTTGCTGAGGGAAGAACTCTGCAGCGGGTTCTTGGACTTGGGTTCCCCACTGCCTGCACCCCGATTTGGCATGTGCTCGGCCAGGAATGGCGAGAGACGCTCACCGACCTTCACCGCCTTCTCCACCACACTCACTTTCCGGTCGCTGTCGGGCTTGGTGTCCTGTGTGAGGTCAACCACGCTGCGGGGTCGGGGCTCCTCCTTCGGCTTGCTCTCCTTCTTGGCAAAGGGCAGGGACAGATCGCTCCGGCATGCCCGCTCCTTCCCACCAGGGTCTTTCAGGCCTTCTTTCGAGCTCTTGTGCAGCTGCCCAAGCTCCTTTTCCCGGAGCAAAGTGTTTGACGTGTGGCTGCCCACGGTCCTTGAGAGGGGAGGCTGCGGGTGCAAAGCGGACTGGCCCGCATGGCTGGACAGGTAGAATCCATCTGTAGAGTAAAAGCAACCAAAATTATCACAGGCTTCCAACCCCTTCAGTCCTACACAGAGACAGGCAAGAGGTGGCAAACCAGGAAAGACTGGATTTCAAGGATGCCTTAAACAGAAAGGCCCAGGGCAAAGGAGACCAAGCAGGTTCCTCCATGCGGGGCGCAAGACAGCCCTGTCTCTGATGCACACTGGGGCTTCAAGGAGGGACCTGGCCAGCATTCCTACAGGACAGCCACATCCAAAACCTTGGTACTGCTCAGCCCAGAAAACATCCCTGGCTGACCACCCAAGGGGTGATCTTCACCCCCAACACTCAAGCATCCAGCAACTCCAGCAGCCAAACAAGCCCAAAGGACAGGGTAAGTACCCAGGAGTGACTGTGGGAAGGGCACACAGGGTCTGAGACTCACCTTTCTGCGACTCGAAGAGGCTGTGCTGTCCCAGCTGGGCCAGGAGCGGACTGCCAGCACTGGGAGGTTCGAGGTGGCTCAGGGGAATGTACGATGGGTAGAGACCGTTAGGCAGATGGGAAAAGCCTGCAGAAAATGGGAAACAGAAGCGGGAAACATGTTTTATCCCGAGCAGCACGCTGCCTTGGAACGAGCCCTGCAGGAGCACAGACTGTTGTGGCTGTCGGTCCCTCACATGCCAGGAGAGGCGGCGGGGACGCACGTGGTGACACACAGCCCACACAGCCCAGCGTGGGGACCGCTGCTCGGGGACCCCACTTCAGGTACTGACCCCCACTGCGGGTCCCCCAGCTCACCCCGGGCACCTCTGCGAGGCTCCAACTCTGCAGCAAATGGAGCGTGCTGCTTCCTGAGCACAGCCTGACACCTGAAGGCTCAGTGACCAAACCACCTGGCTGGTAAGATGTTTTATCACAAGTACAGCAGCCTGTGGGTGAGGGCACTCCCCAACATGCTTCCAGAGCTGTGATAAGACCTTCTTGCCAGCACAGCTTTGCCAACACAGGTTGTCCCCACTGCAGTTGCCCAGCACTGGGTACAGGCTTTGGGAAAACACAAGAGCATCCTCCAGGACAGCTCACAAAAAGCACAGTTTCACATATCCAAACACAGCATCTCATCCCAGAGGAAGGCAAAACAGAGGAGAAAGCATGACAACCATCCAAGAGCTGATAGGAAAGCAGCATATCCCCATGACCCTGCTGCCAGAGGTCTGGATGTCCTGGACGCTGGATCCCTAGCAACACCCTAATGCAAATTGTCATCATTTCCTCAGTGAATACAATCACCACAATAGTGGTAATAACACCCAGTGTTGACTACAGGCAGCAATTCCTCTCCAACACTGCCACCAAACGACACCCATGCAACACTACAAACCCAGCGCTGCGCCAGAACTAGCATCCCAGTCCATGCCATAATTTAAAAACTGAGTAAAAGCCATCAGGAGAATCTGAAGGAGCCAGTCAAGCCCACTGCAACCCTCCTCCCTTCCCCTCAGCCTCCTTTGGCCACCAATGTCCCCCAGATTCAACGATCCCGCTGAAAGCAACCAGGCAACAAGTTTGTCAAGAGTCCAGCATCCAACTGGCTCAAAACAACATCGCACCAAAACCCAAGGGGAGACAGAGAAGTTCAGTCCCCGAAGCTGCACGTGGAGCACCATCTGCGAGAGCTAGTCAATATTTCACATTATTTAGACAGCCAGGATCTCTTTCGCGTACATGTTTGCATCCCGGCATATGTGCCTCACCGACGCGGTGCTCCGCGCAGCTCCTGGCCCGCGTCCATCGCCCGACAGATCCCAGCGGCATCACCCGCACACGCCAACCCTCCAGCAGCAGGACCAGGGGAGCTGCTGTGCCCGTGCAGTTCAGCACCAGGCCCGTTCCCAGCAGGCAAAACCTGCTGTTTAACCTTGAGCACGCTGCTGCAAAGGCACTGAGCGTGCACACATGCCTCTCCTTGGTAACCCCAAAACCTCCACACTGAAGCATTTCCAAACACCTTTTCTCCAGAGCTGGAGAGAGCTGGGTAGAACTCAAGAACACCCACCCCAGCTTAGCTGTGAGCAGCTCCACTCCACACCATGTTTGCCTCGGCTGTGTCTTCGTCACTGCTCCGGTATGGCTGGGCTGGCAATGAGCCAGCATCTGGAGCAGGAGCAACACATTTCCAAGGGAACACGAGTCCCATCTGGCAGAGCACATGGCTGCAGCATGGCAAAGCCCCTGGAGCACCCCATGCCACACCAGCCCGGAGGCTCTGGCCTCAGACATCCCCACGTGAGCCCCTTCTCCCAGCCAGGCATCAATCCCAGCTGCAGCTGCTCCAGCAGGCAGAAACACCAGCATGGGGATCACGGCGAGACACATCCCATGCTGCAGACACCACCGTACACAGATGCCATGGCATGTCCCCACTTGCACGTGGTGCAAGGACATGAAGCCACCTGCAGGGCTCCAGGGAAGGGACACACTCCAGCACTGCCATCCAGCACAGGGACACCTGCACACAGCTTAAGCTACTGGTACCCAAAGAGGCATTTTGGTACCAGTTACATCCCTGGTCCTCTGAGGGCATGTCCCTGCTTTTGGCATCATATCCTGCCCAGGGGTAACACAGGCTCAGTCCCAGCCCCAAATGTTCTGGGGCTTCCTCCCCAGTCAGCATCATCACATCCTGCTGCAGTGACCCAGCCTCAGCTCAGATCTGCAGGAGCGGGAGGAGGAATGGGAAGTGTCCAAGCTGGGGACAGGTTCAGATGGAGAGGTTAGGAGCCCTGCCAGGCAGTGTCACCATGCCATCTGGGAAACAGCAGCAGAACTGAACTGATGCCACCTGCCAAGCCCCAAAGCCACATCACACCAGGCAGCCCTTCCCAATAACTTCCAGAAGCCCACAGCAGCAGTGCTGCTCCTTAGAGAGGCATAAGCCCAGCACAGGAGCTCAAAGCAATTCCAAACTTTTGCAGTTGTAGAAACTGAGGCATAGGCAGGTGCAATGACTTGCTGCATCATGCAGCTGTGACCAGCAGCAGAACCAGAGAACCACTTGAACTCCAGCCTCGGGTCTACCAGCGACACTGTTTTCCCTTGCAAAGTGCCTGAAGAAGCTGCACAGGCTGTATTTACCTGGCTTGTTCCCTGCCAGGAACCAGAGCCAGAGTAGGGAGAAGGAAACCGAACCACAGCTTTCCTGGGGATGAACCCAATGCAAATCCAACCTCAAGGCACTGCCAGAGCATCCCTTCCTCCGTACAGCCCTCCAGCAGCCACGCTGACGGGCTGGTGTAAGGCTCGCACGCAGCCCAAAACCTGCTGCCCCAGTGCCCTGGGCGGGACCTGGAGGTGAAGCTGCTCCTCCATGCGCTCAGGAGCTGCACTGGCAGGAGGCGGCCGCGGGTGAGTCGCTGCCTCCTTGGATCTCCATGCCAGAAAGCGATGCCAAGGGGAGAAACTCTACCGCAGTGAGCAACGCACAGCTCACCCCAACCATGGGCTTCTGCCAGGAGAAAGGGAGGGGAAAAGGGGAAACCACAACCATCTCCATCTGCCTGGGGCCAGAGTGTTTGCTGAACCAGCACAAGATCCGCTTTGCCCCGGGACACGCCGACAGGTCTCAGCAGGCTGAGCCACACTCCTCTAGCCGATTGCTTGCCCAGAGGCGGTCTGGCACCACAGCACAGGCAGGGAGGTGCGAGTTGGCAACGCTGCCAAGCCCAGACTGGCTGTGCCCCCCCTTCCCTGCCAACTTACACCACGCCAAACACATGCGTGTGCCCATTAGCTTGGCCTCTGACTGCCTGGGAAAGGCACCACCAACACTTACCTCATGCCAGCAAGGACACACATGATCCAAAGCAGCCCAGCTCTGAGGGTAAAAGGGTTCAGGGCACAGAGATCGTCCCTCGAACCACCTTATCCCTATAGCCAGCAGCCAAAATGCAACCCCTGTGATGCTCCAGTTGCTGCCGCGGATGAACACACCTGTCCTCCTCCTTCCCAGCTCCAAGATTATAAAACATACCTGTTTTGCACAGTTGAGACATAAATCACTAAGGGCTGTTATTAAAGGAACTTGGCGGGTGCAGATGTGTCAGCCTTGAAAACTTGAAAACATCTTCTTCATCTTTGCTCAGCTCTCCAAAATGGCACGGGTTCTGGGGAAGAGGTACGGCCTCGGGTGACTCACCACCGAGAGGGGATGTGACCGATGAGGAGATGAGATACCAGTGACCGCACAAACCACACGCCAAACGTCTGGAGGCCGGAGGTCGCGCTGGGGGAAGTGGGAGGGAAACAGACCCCACGTGCTCAGCCCACTTGGGGTTGCCAAAGGTCCCTGTGAGGAGGGAGACAACAGAAAGCATCCCCAGGCAGAGCTGGGGAAAGAGGGTGGGCAGACATGCCCTCAGTAGAGGGGGCTGCCACTGGTCACCTGGAGTTTTAAACCCATGGGGCTCTCTCTGACTTGGCCCCTCAAACCTCAAGACTGAAATTCAGTCCCAGCTGGACAAGTCAGTCAAGGCTGGGTTGTTAAAGAGCCAGACAGGAGGAGGGCATGCTGGAGGCAACATGCTGGAACTGAACAGATGCCCCTGTGGACACAGCTCCAGCCAATAAGCCAGGCTACACGCCCGAGGTGACATGGGTGTGTGCCAGCACTGGGAAAGCTGCTCCATCCCTCCTCAGCTGTAGGTGACCGGCTGGCACCTTCAGCATCCCCCGTACTGCCCTCCACACTGGCTGCCAACCTGCTGCAGAGGGGACAGCTCACCTGAACACCCATGAAGGATCAAGGACAGCAAGTGGGAGCAACATGGAGACACCACTCAATGAGGAATTCACTCTCCCAGTCTGATTCCATGTTTCCAAACTAACCCAAGAGCACCAACACACCAGAGAGAAGCAGCATCCACAAAGCCTCTGCTCATGCCTTGGGACAGCCTTCCAGTTGGAAAAGACTCTTTAATCAAGTCCAGCACAGCTGGACAGCCCTGGTGGCTGACATGTGATAACAGGTGGCCACGTGCACTGCTGGCTGCAAAGCATGCCAAGCAAGAGCCATCCTCAGCTTAGAAGCCACAGCCCTGGCACCGGAAGACCAGTGGCCTCCAGCACCCCGGGAGAAGTGAAGTAAACTCTTCCCCATCAGCCCCATCTGCTCGTTACACGTTTCTGCCGCTTATGAAACATTTCCAACTGCCGGCATCTCACCCCATCCTCCCTGGCCACAATGGACAGACACGCTGCAAGGCCTCAGGCTGGCACCACGCAGTGCTCTGCAAGGGGCTGTGGCCACAGAAGAGCCTGAGCTATAAAGCCTGGCTCCTTGGACCCTCCAGTCTGAGCCTAGCAAGGCTGGGAAACACAGCGGTGAAGATTTGGATTTATTATATATGGGATGTTTTGAACTCTGGGCACTCAAGGGAGATTTGCAGCCCGGCTGCAGCCAGGTTCTCAGCTGGCTGCTGGGCGCAGCACAGAGCAGGAGCTGCAGCCACCCTTGGCCGGGAGCACAACCACCTCTTCCCCAGTCCAGCTAGCAGTGCCTCACAGGCAGCCAACTAGGACAACAGTCCACGCCACAAACAGCTGGATAAATGCTTACGTCCTCCCCGGCAGGGAGGGAGGAAAGGAAAGCATGAAAGGTCCAAGCACAGCGAGCACCTTCCCACCACCAGCAGAATGGACACCACACTAGCTGCCTGTGCTTACCATGATCAGTGCAGCCCTGATCCTCTCCCTGCAGAAGCAGCAGATTCCCAGGGAAGACTCTTTCAGGGGTCCCCCCTCCAGCACACACCTCCCCATCTCTGCCCCGCGCAGCTCGGCGAGGCACAGCCACAGCTATTCCTCATGCACACATTTATGGCTGCAAACAGCTGCGAGCCGGAGTGCTGACAGTGTAAATCTTTGCCACCTCCTCCCCTGCCTGCCAGGGCAGCTCCAGTGACACCCGAGGCACCGGAGCCGCTTTGACTCTGTGCCATGCACGAGACACCAGTGATACGAGCCCCTGAACAAGCCGGGCTGAAACCAAAGCCCCCGGATCAGATGTATGTGGACTCCAGCGGCGGCTGGTCCCTATCGCTGTCCCCAGCAGCTCCAAGCTGCTGTCACAACCCACCACCCTCTGCTCCAAAAACTGCCCCAAAAGCCATATTTACACTCCATGCCATGGGACTGGCAGTAGCTTCAAAGCCCTAATTTACAGCCTCAATTCTCTGCATCCCCTGAAAGCCTTCGATCCCATCCCCGGGAGCCAGAACAGCCAGGGCAATTTAACTCCCCATTTGATCTTCTAAGGGCCACGGTGAGCTCGGAGACAGCATCCTCTGGCGGGGGGTCCACACTCCCGGCCTTTGCTGACTTGAACAGTGCCGCGCCGCTTTCCTTCAGCTGCACAAATCATTACCTTAAAAGCCAAGGCGAGTTCTCCCTCCAGCTCAGTACAGCTCTGTATTGTTTCTTTTAATTTTATTTTATTCCACGTGGGAATCTGTGTCCAGGCCGCTTTATTTTTAAGTGGCTCTTACTCAATATTTACTATCGCTCACAGCTGCGTCAGCACAGGAACACTGCGCGCTTGCATCAGGTTTCCGACCAGCCCTCCCGCAGCCATTCCCCCCATGCTGATGCCATGCCATGATTTTCCTGCCGTGCCACCCTCGTGGTGAATCACCAGTCCCCCACAGCCATAGGATACTGAAGGGCAGGGTGTGAGCATAGGACATGGGGGGGGTTCCCTGCTTTCATGGAAATAAATATCATCAGGCAGAGCCCTGCCACTCACCTCCTCCTCACCCAGGAGCTGGAACAGCCCCAACAGCCTGGAGATGGCAGAGGAGGAGAAAATGGGAAGTGGCTGGAAGGGCTCAAGGGACTGGTGCTCATGCCTGGTTCTGCCCCAACGTCCTGTGGACTTACTTTCCACCGTGCAACAGAACAAAGGCAATCCAAGATATGCCAGTGCCTCAGGAAAAGGACACCAACAGGACACCCTGAAGATCCCCCACAAGGTCACCCACCAGCTCCCCATTAACAGCATCTCCATGGGGACAGCAAGAAGCCATCTGGGTGGGGACATGAATCGCTCTAGCAGAATGAAGGTGGCTTTTCCTCACATTGGAGGAGCCAGGATGGAAACCATCCCAGTGGGATTCTTGACATGATGCGCAGCCAGTCCACTCAGCCCGAAACACGGGGTCTGGGTAGCACCGATTCGGTCCCACACTAATCCTGACACTCAAACCAGTGTCAACGCTCCTGGGTCACTGCCAGCTGCTACAGCAGAAGCTTCTCCCACATGCCCCCAGCCTGAAATCCCCCACCATGTCGGATGTCTCTCCTTTTCCACCGGCATAATTAAACCTGCCACCCCAACAGGGGTCCATTGAAGCCTCCAGGCTCTCACTACACAACCACACAGCTCTCCTCAAATAGCAAAGAGCGACTCAGTGGGATCTTCAGCTCCACATTTACTAAAATGCTGTATGGAAATAGAAAAAATAATAATTTAAACTCTCAAACTGATTAGCAGAATCCCCAGGAATGCGGAACCTGGCTGCTAGATTGCAGTCTCACCTTCCTCTCCTGATTTTCTAGGACAGCATCAAAATGTGTTTGCTCTGGTTGGGTTCATCCTTCATGATGTTGAAGATTCTTCAGCCACTGGTGTTGAGCACAGGGGTTCTAAGACTGACTCTGCTACTGGCACTGGGCACACACTTTCAGTACAGGTGCTTCCCCTCCTTTCTAAGCAGAGAAACTTAACCCATCCCATTTTTGTAAATTGTATTATTGTTTTAATCACCCAAACTCAGCGCAGAAGACGATACAAACAAGTGAGCTCCCCCACCCCGAGCCCTGCCTGCACATTTAACCCAGCACCACCCACGAACTGTCCCGTGCCTTCATTAGAAAAGAGCTCATTACCCTTCACTGCCAGAGCCCAGAGAGCTACAGGAGCTCGGTGGGGGAGGTTATTGTGGGATGGCACCGGTGCTGGTCCCCACATCACCTGCACCGAGTGCCTGCCAGCAGCAATTAAATCAGCCTTCAAAGAGAGATCCCAGCCTTCCCAGCACCATTAGCTGTGCCCTGGAGGGAACACGGTCTATTTTCAGCCACAATGACTTAAGATCAGGTCACCAGCAGGTTAAATGGGACTGTGCAGCATCATCTCCCTGCCCTCCCATTGAGAAATTAAACACTGCTGTGTGATGGGCAGCAGCAGCCCTGGACACACACCAGGTGCCCACGGAAAGGTAAATGCCACCTGCCTGCTCCTCTCCTCTGCTTCCCATCACTGGCCATGGACACCCACTGCCCTGGCTGCCTTCCCTCTGCATGGCGTGGTAGGTGGGGGTTCACTGCAGGATCACCCCTGGGTTCCTCCCTGCCTGTCCTCTTGTCCAGCACAGTGACAGTTCAGGTCCAGAATGGTCCCCACAATGCCCAAGGCCAGGAGTGCTGGAAGGAGCTTCGCTGCCCCCCCATCCTGCAAACCCAGGCCCACACAGTGCCAGACCAGGGCTGCTCATCTCGCCCCCTCCTCCCGATGGCCCAACTGCAAATCCCCAAAGCTGGGGACTGCCCCAAGCCACCAGTTCCACCAGGGTTTCACCACAGCCACCAGAAAGGTGGCATCTCCCCACAGTAGCTCCATCTGCTTTGCTGGTAGGTCCACCACTGAAACCCAACCAGCCATCCCACCACTAACATCTGGCGGGGAGGCAGCAGCTGGATGTGGGTTTGTTTTGCCTCCCAGGCTCCTGCCAGGCGCAGTCAGCACGAGCCGGGATGACTCAAAGCCCGGGAGACACAGCCTCCATCGCTGCTTATTTTAAACCCTCTTGTCTGCAAAGCAGCTGCTGTGGCTCAGCACCTCTGGGGGTACCTTGCAAAGGGGGTGGCACTGCAAAGGGGAAACTGAGGCACAGACCCACGATCAGACCTGGACACCACATCATCAATGCCCACATGGTCAGCAGTCACTGAGCACGACACAGGGAGTCAGCAGCAAGAGGTGATCAGCTCCGAGAAACACCCCAGGGCTGCAGCAAGGACATTGCCAATGACCCAAAAGCGTTCATCAGCTCTGGCTTCATGATTCCCCTTGGATACAGCATGGTCAGTAAGTGCAAGGTGAAGCCGGATGCTCCTGCATGTGCTGCTCTGTGTGCCACAGGAGTGAATGCATCCCTCTCCCAGAGCCCAGCACTGACTTAAACAACACCTGCAGGGGCCTAAACCACCCTGGGAAAAATTCAGCAATGGGCTGCAGGCATCTGGGGGTGGAAGAAAGGGATCCACACACGGATCAGAATCTCGTAAGACTCTTTCTCTTAGGAAATCAGGCTCAAAAGCTCAGCCTCTGCGCCCAGCCTCTCCTCTTGACCCCACACTCAGGCTTTTTTCCTTCCAGAGGCTCCTGCTCCTCCCACACCCTCCTGAACATCAGCCCACGCTACCTCTTCTGCACCAAAAAAGCGCTGAACCATGAAGCAAAGGGGTATCTGTGGCCGGCAAACACCCAGGACCCCACACCTCCCCGCTGCCGATAATGGGAGATAAACACAGAGGCAAATATTATGGCAGTGCGGTTTAATTCCTGATGAATTATGCAAATCCGTATTCAAATGGAAGCACAGCCCTTGGGCTCTTGACAAATTGCCAAGCTGGCCCTGATGACACCAGGCAGGGACGGCCAGCCCTCCATCAGGTGAGGCACTACATGGGTGCCCTCTATATGTACATATACACACGTATGTGCTTGCACCTCTCAGCTAGGGAGACCCAAGCAGCACTTGCAAGAATGGTTCAAGAGTGACTTCTGCATTTCTCCCTCCTCCCAGCTGCATTTAGTGTGTCCAGGGAAGGCCACCAAGCTTTCATATCCTCCACAAGATGGAAGCAGCTTGGCCTGACAGCAAAATGCAAAGCAGGACAGAAGAGAAAATTCACCATGTCCAGGGCTCGGGAGAACAGGCGGCAGAGGGGGGCACGAGGGGAAAGCCTAAAACACTTGTGCCAATACGACTGTCAGCCCTGAAGCCGAGGAAAGGAAGATCTGTCCACAAAATAGTCACAGAGAGGGCTCATCTGATGAAAGTAGGAATTTCCGATCCCACACAAACCCCGAACATCCATTAAAAGTAGCAGAAGAATTGCCGCTTTGTGTCACTAATCTCATTAGGGAGAAAGCCCCGCTGCAGTGCCGGGATTGCAAAGGGAAACCCCGGCACGCTGCACACTCCAGGAGCCCAGCACAGTGTGCCTGCTCATCCGAGCGGAGCCGGGGCTTCCACCGGCACCCCAGCGAGGTGCCTGCACCCTTCTTTACTCACCCACCCGGATCTCTACTCGCTGGAGCATTATCCGCTTGGCTTGCGTGTGACACGGCATCTGGGATGTCCCCACGCCCAGCAGACCAGGACACAAACACCAGGATGACACACATTGCGTGGCGGTAACGCGGGAGCTGCCTCATGCACACACAGCGACCGGCGCTGCCTGCCAGCGGCACACAGTCCAATCCCTCCAAAACCCTTCCTCCCCACCACAATGGCCACTGCCGATACTACTTTTTAATTTTTTTTTTAATTAAAAGCAATTAAACCAAATGTGTTAAAAGCGTATTCGAGCCACGGGGAATTCTGCTGAGAAGGCATGGGGGAATGAAGGAAATCAGGGGCAAGAAATCCAACCACCGAAGGTAAAAAGAGCTCTTTGCTGGCAGGGATGCATCGGGATGAAATGAATGGAGACAGAAGCAGGAGCAACCTTTACAGAAGTTGCTGGGGATACAGCTCCAGAGAGACAGGGCTGAGTGTCTTAAAATTTCTGTTATTCCTCTAAAAAGGCATATTCCCTCCTGAATACTGCAGCTTCCCTTGCTCCGAGCCCACCATGTTTGGCTTGCCTGCCTGCATCCAGCTCGCTCAAAATGGCTCTTTGGCCACTGCTACGCTGGCAATAAAATTTATTCCCAAGGTCACTTCAATCCTTTTGCCACTATTTCAATCTGGCTGGATTTAAACAAAACGCAGCCTCAGACACACTGAGCCCCCCCTCAGCCCCTCCTTTCTGCCCATCACTTCCCTGATTTAGCGATGCCAAACTCTCAACTACCTTTTGCTTCCCATAACCGTCAGCAGCAACAGCTGGAGAGGAAAACGGGAGCATATTGTGCACCCAACAGCTGATCCTGGCGGCGTGGGGAACAAGCCCAACTGTCACCGCCACGGCACTGCCGGATCAGGCGCTCCCGCCGTGCGTCCCCCAGCCAGCACCCACGGGGACTGGGCTCAAGGGGCTGTGTGGTTGCCATACCCTTGATGTTTAAGAGCTGGGGAGAAGCGAACAATAAGCAAAGCAAATAAACAGCAGAGAGGGACGGCATCGGTGGGTGCGTCGCGATGCCTGCAGATATCCAGCTGTGCCATCCCGGAGCGAAGCCAGCCAGAAACACGGGGATGGGAGGAAACATGGGGAGAAGGAAAATGCCAAATCCTCATGGCGAGGGTGAGGCAGACACACTGGAGCAGTCCCCTCCCAAACTTTGCTTTTTGAAGAGCATCCCCAGCTGGCAAAGCCAGTGAGAGGCTGTGCAGCTGGACACAGCACTGCTCCCTTGCCCTGGCTCCAACAGGCAGGGAACTCGGGGCTGCCCTTGGCTCCTCCACCCCGCCTGTATTTTCAGGTTGTTCAGGGCGCACCGTGCTCTCCATTTCAGCAGCGAGGCTGAACAAAGCACTCCCTTGTCCTCGGCACCTCGAGCAGCCAATGCTGGATCGCGTTTCCTAACCCAGACCAACATCTCCTCTTCCCGGCACGGCAGCTTTCGTGTCAGCACATGCCAGCCTGGCCCCGATTCCCTGCACCACCTCCTGCCCGGAGCTTTAACTGGACCAGTTTAGTACACGGGGAAAACACACGGGGCCTTGTTTGGACTCGTCGGGCGCTAACCCCAGCTCGGGGAGGTGATCCGACACCCTCGCGCCGGTCGCAGCTGCGGCCGAACCACAAGGCGCTCACCTGGAAGGCTGCCGTAATGACGTTAATTCCCCGTAACAATGTTCATTTCCATATTCATCAGAAGATGGTGAAATGACAAGATGGGGGGTTATTTACTATATGATTATAAACTGATTTCAGCTTTACTCTGGGTTATCCTAGGAAGGAGATCTAAAATTTCCCTTACGAAAGCCCTGCTCTGCTAACCACGTCTGCAGTGAGATTAATGCCCAGTTATTTCCATTTCTCCAACAGCTGCTGTGCTGGGAAAGAGCAGGAGCTTGTCCCCAACAGCAGGGACCTGTCCAGTGCCCCATGCCACCC
Organism: Corvus kubaryi; assembly: GCF_017639235.1. NCBI lineage: Eukaryota > Metazoa > Chordata > Aves > Passeriformes > Corvidae > Corvus > Corvus kubaryi. The sequence goes on from NW_024581129.1 coordinate 5,833,341, forward strand.
CCGGCTAGGATTTCTAGTGCCGGCTCATCCTCCAGATCAGATTTTCTCTGGCACACTATCAGTCAGGGATGGGACCCATGGTTTTCCAACCCCACCAAGGAGACTCTGTACTGGGTAGAAGGCAAGGCTCGCTCCAAGTGGGAGAAAGACTGCTAGAAACCACACTAATAATTGACACCTTTACCAGCCTTGTGTACCAGAGGCAGGGACAGACTCCTGCCCGTTCACCTGGGAAGGTGTTGGAAACCCTCACACAGTGAAGGATCCCACAGGACCTTGCTCTGAGCAAGTTTACGTCACCACGTTGGCCCTTGGGCTCTTGTCCATGTTCCAAGCCCAAAATCCCTACCAGCTACAACTGCTTAGGACGGGCATTTCAACAGAGGCTGCAGCACAGGGTGTACAGTCCTTCCCCACTGCCCCTGAAGGATGGAGATGCCACCCCACAGCCCACCAGGACCCTGGGAAAAATCACTGGGACATCAGAGAAACACAGGAGCTCACAGCGGGAGACTCCCAAAAATGCACAAGTTCCTTTTCCACCACCATTTCAGCCCAGAGACTGCTCCTGCCTTCCTCACAGCCTATGAGCTGGCCGCCAGCCCAAGGGAGCTGCAGGGACATCACTCCATGGGATGCCGGGTGTGAAGAGCAGAGCACAACGGGACTGAGCACAACATCGCTGCCCAGCACAGGCCAGCACCCACCTCCCCGAGCCCCACCGGGACAGGCACACTCCCTGCTCTGCCTCAAACATGTCTCAGAAAGCATCTCATTTCACCAGGGCCCCAAGGGAGGGGAAGCATCCTCCCAGGCAGGACTCCGGCCGGTCCGCATTCCTCCCAGTGTTACACCGAGCCCCTGCCCCAAGGAGCCCCCTGCGCTCAGCCCCTCGCACCACCCCTGGGCGGGCAGGGAGGGGGAACTGCAGTTTCAAGGGCCATTAAACACCAATGGTATTTTCCTTGCAGCATCAAAATGTGACCAAAAAGAGCTGTGCCGAACCATGGGAAAAATCCCGCCGCTGGTCCAGGAGCCATCGTGCTCCGAGCAATGCAGAGGAACGGGGCACGGATCACTCCGGCACCCAATCCGTGCTATCCCGGTCTCTCTATCAGCAAAGCAAGTTTATCATGGATGCAGTTTGATGAGCAAATTGTGCTTCCACTGGCACTGCCGACGGCAAAGCCTCCTGCAAAATCTGCGAGCTCAGCAAAAGCACCATTTTGCCATTATAAGGATGGCTATGGTGGGATTTTGCTGGCACAGCAGCGCTGTCCTGGGGGATGAAAGGGTATTTTTATTTCTTTTCCTATGCTCCTACCTGGCCCAGCTGTCTGGAAAACTTCTCCCTGGGCACAGCAGGCCTGGAAGGAAGGACAGTCTCCAATCTGCCTTAAATCCCTGCATTTGAATGCACATGCTAATGTGAAGCAGGAAAGCAGGGAAACCAAAATCTCTCCCCTCTGTCTGCCTGCTTTCCTTCCAGCCCCTGCTCTGGAGCTGGATTTAACACAGTCAGCCCTGCTCATGGTGGTGCGTCCCCTTTCCCGGGCGCTGAAAAGTGTTTCTGAAGCGTATTTTAATGGAAGAGGCTGAGCATCCTTCTATACAAACACAGATCTGTTCCTGCAGTCCCCCACCCAAGAAAGGATATCTCAGCACAATAAGCACATTTTTATGTGCAAAAAGCACATTTTTATTAATTACTGTTATTTTAAACTCAGAGAGTCTTTTTTTGGGTGTGGGTGATCCTTGCTCACACACAGCCCCGCTGCTGCCTGGCAGGGACACGGTCCCAGAGCAGCCCTTCGCAATCGTGTCTGAGGGAGCCTTTCCCACCTCCCCCAAAACACAGAGTCTGCCAAGAACAACACGCTCCTCTGGGATGGAGGCGAGACCAGGACCCAAAGACAGTGGGATAGGGAAGGAGCAAAACAATAAACTCCCATATTTTGAGCTGCTGCAGAGCAGAGCGAGCCCTTGCTTTAATGGACTCATTCCATCGATTGCAGCCTTTTTTTAAGCAACATCTTCCCAGCAAGCTCCAGGCATGAAATTCCATTGCAAACAGTCCCTTTCCTCTGCTATCCCTCCACAAGGCCCATCGGGAGCACCACCCTTCCCTCCTCAGGGATGGGGAGATGGCGATGCCCAAGAGTACAGAGGGGACAGGGAATGGCATCCCCGAACTGAGCGCCGGCTCAGCTCCCGCCTCAGCCTCCAGCTCACTCCTCCCTCCATGCACTTCCAACAAAGGGGCTTCTGTCCCTGTCCTCCCGGCCTGCACGGCAGCAGCCAAAATGCCACCACCAAGCAGAAATCCCCCAGAGAAGAGCAGAGCGTCCAGGGGTCACTGGACACAGCCCAGGCACTGGGGCAGAGCCCTGCTGGCGGACTGAGCAGAAGGTACAGGAAAAACAAGGAGTCGGTGCCGGCCATAACTGGATTCTCAAATATGGCCAATCGTGCTATTTTTACAGGGGCGTATTTATTTTCGGAGGACGCTGGGATGGATTCAAGAGTCTCTTTCTTCAGCCCGGGGTATTTAAGGATCGGTTTGAACTGGCTCTATTTAAAGGCTTCGCCTCCTGCCCACTTTTCTTAACCCCTTGCACAAGGCCTTTGCTATCCACCCCTCCTAAAAACAAAACAAACCCCCCAAAAAAACACAACAACAACAACAAAAAAAACCACCGAAACCACACACCAACAGCACTGAGAACACAAACCTACAAAGGGCCCCTCGGTAGCAGGAAGCAATCATCATTTCAGGCGATATTGTTAAAGCCGTAAAAAACAACAACAAAAAAAAAATATCCCTGCCTACCCCACTGCTGTGGTTTAATGAGAGTTTCAGCTGTTAATTGTACAGATCTTTTTAATGGAGTTTAGCCTGGCTGGGAATTGCCTTGACGAAGACGAGCTTTGCGAGGATCGTGCCGGGGAGCGGACAGGGAGGTGCACTGAGGTGCAGGGACGGGGGATTTCAAACAACTCCCAGAAAAAGGAAAATAAAAATAATTTAAAAAATAAAATAAGAACACAATAAAAAAGAATTGGAGGTATCACACACCCCACTCCCTCTGTGAGGGGACCCCAATCTGAGGCTTCCTTCCACTATGGTGGGAAAGCTCCCAGACGGCATCACAGAGATTGGCCAGCTTGGAGAGACCAGAGCTCTGTGCCTCCGTTCTGACCTGCCTGGATTTCAGAAAAGGAAATTTTGGGAGGAGAAATAAAACAAAACAAAACAAAAAACAAACAAAAAAAAATAAAATTACCCAATAAAAATAAGAATAATTTAAAAAATACCAAGAACCCACACTCGGTTTGGCTTACGATTGTCCAGATGAATTTTTGCAGAGATCGTATTCTGCTGCAGTAGGAGGTGGAAAAAAATAACCAGGGAAAAAAAAAAAAAGGGGAGGGAAAAAAAAAAACCAGCACAAAAGGGAAGGAAAAAAGAAGGTGTTTGCCCATGTGCTTGGCTTCGTAGCCCAGTTCGCTTTACACCTCTCCTCTTTGCACCTGGGAAATTGGCACTGCCACCTAGTCTAAAACTAATAAATCTTTTTCCCTCGATTCAGGCTGCTTCCTTCTCTGCAGATGTTGGCAATCAGGTTTGCAAATTTCAAAGTCATTCATCCCGGGCGGCTGGGAGAAAAGCAGGTTTATTATTGCAAAACCTGTCACCCTCCCAACGCCTAAAGTAAACTCCGAGTCACCTCTCCACGCCCAGGGGAAAGAAAGGGGAAAAAAAAATTTTAAATAGTCAGAGAGGGAAATCAAACGGTCAGAAATCCCTTACGTCCTCCCAGGGAAAGCAGCGAGCAGCAGTGTGGGCAGGAGAATGCGGCAGCGTCCTCCCAGCAGTGCTGGACTCCGCGAGCCGCTGGGAAAGGGAGCTCGGAAAAGGGGAAAAAAATAAAAAGCCTCCAAAAACCAAAAGTAATTTAAACAAATAAATAAAGAACTGACTGTGGAAAAAAAAATACACTGCTTATATTTCAGCGTCTGCCTCTTTTTTTTTTTTTTCTTTTTAATAGAAATGCAGACGTGGGGCTGCCCGAGAATGAAGCACGCCGAGAAAGGAGAAAAAATATAAGGACGAAGCAGTCATTGCATAGAAGTTTTGTTTCCGTGTTTGAAAAATAAGAATTGCCGAGAAAAAAAAAGAAAAAAAAAAAAAAAAAAAAGAAACCCCACCAAAACCAGCGGTGCCGGCAGCGCTGCCCGGGGGCAGCGGGACCTCAGCGGGGCTCGGGCAGCACTGGACAAGAAACCACCAAAACAGCTCCTTTTCACCCCTTTTTTCCAGCCCAGGGATATTTTTTTTGGCTGGCCGGGAAGCACAGCGCCGGGCAGCGCAGCCCGGTCCCTCCGCAACCCGGTCTGCGCCTCTCCCAGTTTACCCGAAAATCGGATTTATTCCCCGGATTTATTCCGCAGCCGCCGCGGCAGGGATTTTCCTCAGCGCCAACAAAACCGTACGCTGGACGAGCGGACTTCTATCGGCTAGGCGCGATTTTTCCCCCATTCCCCTATTTTTAACTCCGTTCCCTTACTTTTCCACCATCACCCTATTTTTTCGTACTTCTTCCATACTCCCCCTATTTTTTTTTTTGCCAAATCAAAACCACGCGAAGCAGAAGACACTTGGGGACAAGACGCGAAAAAGCTGCGAGCGCATAAATATATGATTATTATGACGATATTTGTATTTTGGGGGGGGGGGGGGGGGGGGTTAAAGCCCGATCCCGGTTCCGCCGCCCGCGACCGCGGAGGGAAGGCGCGGGGGTACCGGGGGTTCCGCGGAGCCTTACCCGGGTGGGAGTGAAGGCTGATGCCCGATGCGAGGAATTTTCCGGGCTGGAGGGCGGCGGGGAGCCCGGCGGCCATGGGCCCGGCGGCGGGGGCCAGGCGGCCGGTGGCTCCCAGGCGGTGGCTCTCCATGGCCAGCCCGGAGAGCAGCGGAGGGGGGCCGTGCACCGAGCGGGGGGGCCCGAAATCTCGGCCATCCATCATCCACTCGCCGGCTTCACGGAGTCTCCCGGATCGCTGTCGGTGCCCGCCACCGCCTTCCCCCCCCCCCCCCGCCCCCCACCCCCCTCCTCCTCCCCCAAAAAATCAGATGGTTTTCAAAAATAAGGCGTCCAAGCGTCCCATGGCGCGGTGCAGGGAGCCAGCCCCGGCGCGGCGGTCTCGGCGCTGCCTGCAAAGAAGAAAGAAGGGGGAGGTGCGGTGAGCCGACATGCCCCGACACCCCCCTGTTCACAGCCACCCCCAAAAATACCCCCCAAAACCCACCCTCACCTTCCCGGAGTGGGGGCAGAGAAGGGGGGAGAAGCGGGGAGGAAAAAAAAAAAGTAAGAAAAACTTGTGGCAAAAGGCAGGAACAAAAAAAAAAAAAGTATTTAAAAATAGTATTTTAAGAATTTAAACTTTTTTTCCAAGAGTTACATTTGTCACGGCCGCAGCCCCGGCCGGGCCGGGAAGCGCCCGCCCGCAGCCGCAGCCTGGCTCCGGCGGGACCGACCAGCGGGGACGCGGCACCGCGCTTCGCCCCGGAAAACAAACACAAAAATCCCAAAACAGGGGAAAAAAAAAAAAAAAAAAAAAACCCCAGCAAAACATTTCTTGTTTTTCTTTTTTTTTTTTCTTGGGGTTTTTTTTCGGTTTTTTTTTTTTTTTTCATTTTTTCCAACCCTTTTCTTTATTTCTCCCCCGCCGCGGGGTCCGGCGGCGGCATCCCTCCCGCAGCCCCGTTTCTCTTTCTCTCCTCTTTTGGAGCTCTTCCCCAAGACTCCAAACCACCGACTGGGCTTGTTGTTTCGGCTTTTTTATTTTTCCTTTTCCCAGCGCCGCTTTCACTCGGGAAAACAAAACCCGCATTATCATTTCCCGGCAGAGCGAAAAAAAAAAACCAACTCAACCATATATATAAAATTATCTATATTTGTATTTGCAGCCTGATGAAAGGCTCCACTCGCCCGCCGTATTTTGCACCGGGATAGCGAGAAATAATAAACACTGCGGGATAAAGTGGAGGTTCTCCCCTTCAAACCCTCCCCAAGCGCTACCGGAGCCCCGGGAGCCGCCGCTCCAGCCCCGCCGCCCGTCCCAGCTCCCGGGCAGGCGCTCCTAGCGCAGGGGAGGGATAATTAAAAAAAAAAAAAAAAGGAAAAAAAAAAGAGGGGAGAAATAAAAAATTATACCCCGAAAAATCTAACTGCTTTGCTTTGTTGTGATTTTTTTTTAATTATTTTCGGGTGGATTCTAATATTAATTAAACCCTGCCTGCGTGGCTGCTTGGGGCGAGCCTCACCCCGGGAGCTGCGGGATCGGCCGGATCCCGGCTGGAAAGTAATCAGTAAAGGGGAAAACGGCTAAAAAGGGGCAAAAAGCGGGAGGGATGTGGCGGAAGGGGGGGTGGAGGGGGGGGGGGGACGGGACCGCCGCCCCGGGGTCGGGGTGCGGGTCTGGGTGCGGGTCCTACCTCGGCGCGGTCAGACCGCCTGGTCGCGGGGCATGGCGGCGGTGCGGGGCTGGGGCGGGGGGTGCCGGCTCGCCGCCCTGCCCGCCGCCCGGCTCCTCCGCTGCTCCGCTCCGCTCCTCAGGGGCAGCAGCGCGGGAGCGACGCGGTGGCGTCCGCGCCATGGAGCGGCGGGGCCCCGCCGAGCTGCAGCATCGCCTCCACACCCCCCCCTCCCCGGGCCGGCCCCGCGCGCGCGGCTCGGCGGCGCTTAAGGGAAGAGGGAAGAAAAAAAAAAAAAAAAAAAAAAAAAAAAAATCAAAAAAAAAAAAAATTAGGGAGAAAAAAAAAATTAAAAAAAAAAAAAAAGGGGAGCGCGAGCGCGGGGCGGGAGGGAGGGAGGGAAAAAACGGGGGAATGGGGGAGGGAAAAACGGCGGCGGCGGGGCCATGAAACACGCATTGTTCTCGGCGCGGCGGGGGCGGGCCCGCGGCCTATCTGCGCCTTCCCATTGGCCAGCCGGGCTGTCGCTCAGCGGCGGGTAAACAGGCGGCGGTTTCCAGGCCCCCCAGCCGCCCCGCCCCCGGCGCTCCCGCTGCTGTTTCCAGGCTGCCCCCGCGCTCCCGCCCGGAGCGGGCGGGCGGTTGGCGGGGAGCGGCCGCGGGTCCCCCCGCTCCGAGCGGGGACGTGAGGGGGGAGCGCCCCGCGACCCCCTTTATTATCTGTGGGGGTTAAATCCTTCATCCCGGCCGGGCAGGGCTGAGGGGGAAGTGCCGCCGGGCCCTCTCCCACGGCCCCGCCGCGGACAAAGCGGCCTTTCAGGGCCGGGGGCGAGCGGGGGAGGGTCCCTGCCCTCCCTGCGGGCCCCGCCCCCCCAAAAATTCAAAAATAGGGTGAAAAGGGAGGCTGGGGGAGGAGGCACACACATTCTCCCTCTCTGGATTTTGAGGGGGGCGGCCCCCCCAAGTGCTGCCCGCCGGCCACACCAACTTTTACTTTTCTTTCCTTGTTTTTTTTTTTTTCTTTCTATTTTTAATTTCTTTTTCCCTTTTCCCCCCACCTATTTTTAATGTATTTTTCTCTTTGCACAGCACAGAGCACTCCTCGGGGAGAAGGGGGGATGCCCCATCGCTGCCAAACCCCCCCCCGAACCTCCCAACCCACCCCCCGCTTCTTTACTTAATTAAACAAAAATCGGCTTTTATAACGAAAGAGGGGAGGAGGGGAAAATCTAATTTAATCCGGTATAAATTAAAAGTGATAATAATAAAGCGCCACCCCCCCAGCCCCCCCGACAGGAGTTTCGAGGTGCCCACCGGGACATCGGCCAGAAAAGGGGAGAAACAGCCCCAAAAATCTGCTTATTTTTAAACGTTCCAAGCAAAATCGAGTTCGTCGAAAAGCTCTCACGCTGCGCAAGGCCCTGGTTTAACGCGAAAATAATAAGAATAAGTAATAGTAATAATAATAATAATATATATTTATGTTTTTATTTATATTTAAGAGCAAAACTGCGTCAGAGGCGAGGGCTCAAACCCCGCTGCCTCCAAGAGGAGGGCGCTTCTTTTCCCAGTCTCCTTTAGTAAACCAAAAAAACGGGGGAATTGGGGGGTGAGGGAAAGAAAAAAATATTAATGGTTTGATCGCTTTTATGTGGCTTTAAAAGCATATTTTATAAATGTTTAATGCCTTCACGCCCGGACCTCCCCGCCGCTGTCCCCGGGCCGGGGGGTTGGCATGTCATAAATCAGGGAAATGCTAATAAAAAATAGAAAAAACAGGCTCGGGCGGGGCGGGGGGGGGGGGACGGACGGCCCCCCCCCCCCGCCACTCCCGCCCCTCCCCCCCCCCCCCCCCCCCCCCCTCCCCCCGCCGGGGGCCGGGGGGGTGCTCTTAAAAACACTCCCAATCTCAAAAAAAAAAAATAAAAAACCCGGGGGGGGGGGGGGGGGGGGGGGGGGGGACGGACGGCCCCCCCTCCCTGCAACTCCAGCCCTTCCTCCTCCTCCTCCTCCTCCCCTTCCCCCGGCCGGGAGCCATCTTGTAGCAGCAGCTCCTGGCTGGGGCATCGCTGCTGCAAAACACCCTCCAAAAAAAGAAGAAAAGCCCCTCCAATCTAATATACACATTTTTCTAGTTATGATTGTTATTGTTATTATTATTATTTTTCCGTCTCCGGCGCGGTCCTGCGGGCGCGCACCGTTTTCCCACCGTTTTCCACATGAAATCCCAACCCCCTTCTTTTCTCCCCATTATTTCCCCCAGTAACCCCCCCCCCCCTGCAGCTGGGGGGGGACACACACGCCGCAATGGGGGGCTGCGAGTACCCCGTGGAATTTGGGGGGGTGGCGGCCGCTCCCACATTTTCCCCCGCAAAGCTTTGCCGCAAACAGCGCTTTCTCCAGAAACACCCATTTTTATAAAAAATAATATCGGGGCGGGGAAGGGAGGTGGGGGTGTCCCGCGAGCAGCCGCACCGCGTTGTGCCCCCCCCCCCCATTCCCATTCCCATCCCGATCCCGGTGCCCCGGGCTCCCGGCAGGTTCCCACGGTGCCGCCCGCCCCCGGGCCGCCCCCCGCCCCCCCCCGGGGAGGGGGCACCCCCACCCGCCCTGCGCGCCCGGCTCCGCTCCCTCCGTCTCTCCCCTTGTGCTTTTTCCTTAATTTTTTTTCCTTCCCCCCCCCCCCCCCCCCCCCATTTATTCTCCATTTTGTTTTGGCGTTTCTTCCTGGTTTTGTTGTTGTTGTTGTTGTTTTTCCTCTTTTTCCCATTTTCCCTTCTCTCCCCTCCCCGGACGAATACGAAATTCCCAGTGGCCGCCCCCGTCCCGGTCCCCGCCGAGGCGGAGGGGAGCGGGCAGGAGGCAGCGGAGGGGAGCGGGCAGGAGGCAGCGGAGCGGTGCGGAGCTCGCAGCCCCCCGCCCCACACCGGGCACTGCCCCCCCTCTCGGGATGCAGGTAGGACGGGGGGGCGGAATCTGGGAATGGGGGGAGTTGGGGGAGGCTCTATGGAGACGTGGGAGGCAAAGCAAACCGATGCCCCCCACCCCCAACGCATGTCCCCCGTCTTGGGGGGGCTGCCAAGGTGTGGGAGGTGGGGGACACTCACCCCTTCATTGCCAACCCAGCGCTCGATTTTGTACCCACAGACTGGGCACAGGCCCTGATGGAACCCCATTCCCATCTGCTGGGACCCCCCAAATCCCCTTTTTTTCCCCCAATAAATCCCCTATGCTCCCCATCCCCAGCCGGGGGGGTGCTGTGCGTCCCTTCCGCCCGCTGTTTTTAACGTGCTTACTACACGTTTTCAGGGTGTTTTTGAAGCTATATTTAAAGTGTGCAGTCAGTGGCTGGATTTAGAAATCCAGGCATAAATCACATTAAAACGCGGACGGCGACGATCCCAACGCGTCGGCAAAGCTTTGCCCTGATTTCATTCCTTCCCCCCTTCTTAAAAGCAGAACTGAGTCTGACAGCAGGGTTCCATCCCCCCCCCCAAATAAAACCCTGTGGGGACAGAGGTGGGATTTGAAGGCAAGGGGGCCCTGCTGGGGTTTATTCCGATGCATCCATGGCGATTTATTTATCAATGGGGGGGCTTGGATAATTCCAAAGCCTAGGGTCCCTCCCCATCCCAGCCCCTGTGCCTGCAATGAAGGAGCTGCCATCCGTGGGGAGGGGGCTGTGGAGTGGGGGGTCCCAATGAGGAGATCCCCAGGGAAACGGTTTGGGAACTGAGCGAAGAATTTCTGATTAATGACCAGAACAGCTCGGGATTTCGGTTTTCTCCATAAATCCTGGCTGATTATAACCCTTGTGCTCAGCCTGGCGGCAGGCTTTGCATGGAGGGGGGAGCCCAAGAAATAACTGCCCCCTCCAGGGGCTGTACCCAATGCCTGGCAGCAGCTGGAGGCTGGAGTATCCTCACCATCCCACGCAGAGCAGAGAAAAAGGGAGAGGGGCCAGGGGGTGCGCAGGGATGTGGTTGGTGCCCTCCCCCCAGTTCACAGCAGTTCTGGTCCCGCAGCTCTGGGGTTTGTAAAGCCAAACGTGTCCCGAACCGGTGTGGTTTTGAGTCCAAATAAAGACTTTCTTTTTTTGGGGGGGTTTTTTCCTTGCTTGGCACAGGAGGGTGGGGGTGTGTGCACAATCCGACCCTGTTTTCCTGCTCTGCCACCTGTGCACTCACTTCCCCCCAAATCCTGAGCTGGGACCCCCAGTGCCAGGACCTGCCCCATGCTGCGTGCCCTTTGCTTTCCACAACCTCCACAAGCCCCTGGTACCAGGCTTTTTTCACAGCTAGACTGGCTCTTGTATTCATCAGGCTGGATTTATTTTTTTTTCCCCCTTTTATCCAGTAATAAGCTTTTTTCATCCAAGATCAGGGGGAAAAAACAGGCAGGGAGGAGGGCAGACATGCACAACCCATAGAGCGCTTTGAGAGGAGCACCAACCCCAAAGCTGTAATTACTGCCTGCGTTTTTTGGCTACGGATCAGCTGCTAAATTGGTCGTAAGGCACGGAAACGGCAGTTACACCTTTCAGTGGAAAAAATGTGGTTTAGTGGAGAAACGTGTATGGGAAACCTCCCCAAAACTGCAGTCCCCATACAACACCCGCTATTACAGGTTCTGCATTTGGGAGTTTAAAACAATCCTCCATCCAGGTGAGCTGAGCTTAGAATGACAAGACCTTCTACATCAACAGGGTAAATTGGGGATTTTTTCCTTGATCTGTCACTTAAATCAAAAATACCCTCCTGGGTGCAGGACACGAGTAAGAGAGAGGCAGGAGCATGTGCTATTTTGAGGTTCAATACAAAATAGATACCCTTGGCTCCAGCAGTTCTCCGTAGCCCAGCCCACAGGAGCTGCAGGTACTTTCGTATGCATACAAAACATTTTTAAATGGAAAATATTCACAGCTGCTCTCGCTGTTTTGACAGGGGGGAAGGAATCGCGGGGCATGTTAAGGAGATATTAAAAGCTGTGGTTTGAAGCTCCTAAAGCATTTACTCAGCAGGAGAGCCAGAGAAAGAAGTTTAGAAGTTAACTGCATACTTGTGTGCCTTTGCTCTGTCCTTCTTAAAATTCACCTCTCCTATCTGCTTCTAATTTAAACAAGCAGAGCCCTCCAGGAACTGGAAAATCCAGATTTGCAGCATCTCCCAGGGAAAGACGATTTCCTACGTGCCCCCCCAGCGTGAGGGTCCTGCTGAAGGTTAAACTCGTGAGTGCCTTTGGTTTTGCACCAAGTTAATCTCCCCACAAACTAAAAGACTGGGGAAATGCTGGTGAAAACGGTGCTGATGTTGCTGGCTGGTCCCATCCCTCTTCCAGAACCAGATGTGGATTTCACCACCACTGCCAGCCTTAAATGCTCATCCCCACACTGTTCCCTGGCCTGCTTCAGCTTCCCCACCTGAAAACAGAGTAAACCCATCCACCTCCCCAGGGTACATTATGGTGGCTTAAAATTAACACTCAAGAATGTATTTTCAAATCCCTTCATGAAAGGCATCAGAAGCACTGGGTGTTAGCAGAATAGATCCTTCACCTTTTAACAGCTGTTAATTGCCATTAAAACCAAACCTGCACAGCTTTATTGGAGCATCATCCAAGTTTCCTTGTCGGATGCTGCATCCACCCTCGGTCGTGCTCTCCTGCACGTGCCGGCTGCCACAACGAGGTGTGGTGGATAAATCCTGTCTCACTGGTGGTTATCTTGCACTTTGGGTCCCATTGTACGATTTCCTGGTGCCAGGTTTTTTCCTTCGCCATCCTGTGAGTCATTGCAAAAGTTGCAAGAAGCCCAACACACCTTCCTTTGACTCGCAGCAGGAAAGAAGATGGGATGCAAGACTTATTCCCAAAAATACCCCGAGGAACCAAGCAGGAACCTGCCCTCAAGGAACTGGGTCCCTGAGGCTGAATCCAGCCCACAGCTGTCAGCAAAAGCATGTGCTGGGTGTCACAGGAATGGGAATAGCCCTCTGTGACCAACGTGGAATAAATCCAAGTCATCAACAGGCAGGGCTGGGGAAAGGCTGCCAGCACTGCCCCCGCCATCCACCGTGCTGGGAGTCCCTTCCCTGCTGCCTTTGGGGTTTATTGACCTGATCCCTTCCATGGCATCCCCCCATCACCCTGCGGCCCAGATCTGGCTGGAGAAGCCAAGTGCCAGGCAGGGGAGAAACCCTTGGGAAAACGCTGTGGCAGGAGTTTTCCTGGTGTTTGTGAAGCCATTGGCTCCTCACATCCCTCACAGGTGCTTTATGCACTCCCAAACACCCAGACCCACCCGGGAGTGCCCTGTGCCACTAAACTGCTGATGCTAAAACAGATGAGGTGGATTCAACAGGGTAAGAGGGGAAGGAGTCTCTGTGATTCCGAGTGTCTTGTTAGACCCCAGGGTTTTGTTTCCCCCTGGATCCCAGCACAAGGAGGGGGTGTCCAGGGCTGGCTCCCAGGGCTATCCCATCTCTTTTCCCATTGCCCCGGCCCTCTGCATGGGGGAAGGGGCGGTTGGACAAGACGAGCCCTTTCTGCTCCACAAAGCTCGTCAGCCAGCCGCACTGGGCTTATAATTATTATTTCCTTAAAGACGAGCCGAGCAGCTATAGACAAAAAAGTCCCCTCTTGTCGGAGCTGGAATTTGATGTCCTAACGACTGTTTTTGTACCGCGCCTGAGAGGAAAGAGCTCGGCAGGAGGGGGAAAGAGAGATTTAATTATAGAGCTGCATTGTGATTTTGCACACATAGCTGGCTGTTGTAATCAGGTTACAAGTGTATCTGATTTTCTTCCCTCCCCTCCCTCTTCCTCCTCTTCTCTTTCTTTCGGTTTTTTTTTTTCTTCTTTTTTCCCTCCCCCTTTTTTCCTTTCAGTGGTCCAAATTAGTTGCTTATGTTTGGGTGTTGCAGAGACGAGCTGTTATTTGCCTTCCCTGAAGATCTTGATCAAGGGAACAACGTTTCCAAAGAACCTCGGCAGTTCTTTGCCGAAGGAAGGCAAAGGTTCCCAGCTCCGGCAGAAACCCCCGGGGCTGTGCCAGGCACTCGCATCCCGCCATCCCCAGGCTCCCTTCCCTTCCCACCACCAAAATAAGGGGAGACACCCATATATATATATTTTTTTTTAAATATATTTTTATATTTTTATATTTGTATACATATATATCTTCCTCCCCCATGCTCCCCACCAAATTCCTTCACATCCAGGATTCCCTCAATAAATTGATGCACTTGAAGAAGAGGAGGAGCCCAATTTACCTTACCTGGGGCAGGAGAAGGGAAAGAGAGGAGACAAGAACCTTTTTAAAAGAAACTTAATATTTTCCCTATCTGAGGCAAGTGATGCCGCACTGGGATTGGGGGCTGTTGTTGGCTTCATTCAGGAATCCATTGTTGTCCATGTGAATTCTTTTTTACATTTCAAATAACAGGATTATTTCCCCAGGGGGTAATATCCTGTAATTTGAACACAATAATGGGAATAAATTACTTACTTAGAACTAATAACGACAGCCTGATTCCAATATATATAGGAACTGTAACAGCTTTGGTTAGTTAAAGTGTAATTGTGTCGACGGATGACATTTTCTTTCAAAGGAATCTGAATGACTTTTAATTAAATTTGCTGGGGGTGGGGAGGAGAGGGAGAGATACGCTGGGAGATCTCGGCTGCTGAGGCTGTGGCTGGTCCCAGCCTTGGTGCCCCAAGTCCAGCTTTGCCCCAAGCTGGGTGTCGATCCACGATTGTGGAGTTTAAAGACCAGGCACAGAACAGAGGAGAAGGAAACCAGCAACAAACCTCCACAGCCCAGGGGTGGTGGGATGGAGAAATGAAGGGGGTGGGGAGGATGAAGAGGACAATGAGGCTAGAGGGATAGAGGGGATGGAAAGATGGAGCCCAGCCCATTTCCCAAGCTCCAGCCTGGCAGAGGGCAGGGCAGGGCCCGTATCCTGCCCTGGGGCACCACAGAATTGCCTCTACCTGTGCTGGGAAATGGAGGAGCTGACAGAGGGCAGGAGGCACCAGCAGCCAGGCAGGGCAGCTCTGCTGCTCTCACTGGAGCCACAGAATCCCAGAATGGTTTGGCTTGAAGGGAACCTTAAAGCCCATCCAGTCCCATCCTCTGCCATGGGCAGGGACACCTTCCACTGTCCCAGGCTGCTCCAAGCCCTGTCCAACCTGGCCTTGGACACTTCCAGAGATGGGGCAGCCACAGCTTCTGTGAGCACCCTGTGCCAGGGCCTCAGCACCCTCACAGGGAAGAATTTCTTCCTTATATTCAATCTAACTCTGCTCTCTGTCAGTTCAAAGACATTCCCTTTTGTCCTGTCACTCCAGGCCCTTGTCCCAAGTCCCTCTCCAGCTCTCTTGGAGCCCCTTTAGGCACTGGAAGGGCCTCTAAAATCTCCCTGGAGCCTTCTCCTCTTCAAGCTGAACACCCCCAACCCAATATTGTTACCTCAGCCCAAGGGTTCCTCAGGGAAGGCAGCTCTGATGAGGGGGATCTGCAGCAGCAGCTGTGCATCCCAGCTCCTTGCCCTCACCCCAAAACTCCCCTGCAAGCCTCGGGCTCTGCACCACATCTCCTCACCGCTGCCTTCAGTGCCAGCCACTCCTCAGGTTTATTTCTGAATCAGCAGCACGCGAGGTTCCCTTCAGAGGCAGACAAAAAAAAAAAAGCTGCAGTGTGCAGAAAGCCAAGTTCCTGCCCCGAAATAATCTTGGAGAGGAGCGGTGTGCTGCTGCCAGCGGCTCCAGCCTCCTCCAGGACTCATTTTCCTCTGTTTATCTTGAAAATATTTCTGCGCTGAGGTCCCACCCTGCGCGGCGGAGCCCTGCGAGGCCGCCTTCAGCCTGACACACGGCCTCTTGTTTATCCACAGCGAGTTTTACAAATAGCTTATTAAGCCCAGAGGTCTGTTTGCTGGAGGAAAACCTCACCGAGCAGCTCCTGCAGCCCCCGCGAGGCTCCTGCCAGCTGTGCTCCCTCCCAAAAACTCCCTGATGTGCATCGAGGGGCTCAGACCTCTGTGGCTGTAGACATTGGTGTCTGCTGGGTTTGGGAATCGCTCCTGCTTTGATAAAATAACCAGTGTGCTGCTGATGGGTCTCCCACCACTCTCACCCTTTCCCCGTTCCTGGAGCTGGTGTCCCAGCTGGGATTTTGGCATGGCACAAGGATGCTGTGGCACTGCCAGCTCTGGTTCGTGTGATCCCACAGTGGAGTTGCTGGGTAGTTTTTGCTTTTTGCAGGACCCCCCTGCAAGGGCTGCTGGTTTTGGGAGGGTTGCAGGGGTTTGGGTTGCAAAGAGTGTATTTTGGAGATTGCTGGAAACATGTCCAAAGCCATAAGAGATGAGGACAGCTGGATGCTGTATAATGTGGTCCTGGCAGAAGCCCAGTGGGACCGTGCCTCAGATTCCCTCCTGTGCCTCTGCTGCCCACCTGGCCATGGGACCACCAGGAGGGAGCTGGGATGGGGGTTTCAGCCCACAGCAGACACTGTCAGGGATGTCCCACTGGGCTTGAGCCTGACCATGGGCACCTCTCTGGCCACAGGGTCTCTCAAACCCATGCCCAAGCACCTCTGTCCCTGCTGCCACCGCTGTCCTGGGCAGGAGCCTGGCTGTGCCAAATCCCCAGCACCCCAGCCGTACCTTGGAATGCCCATCCTGAGCGTCCCCTCCCCGAGACCCCCTAAAACATCGCTCCTGGAGCTCACAGCCAGGCAGAGCCCCATAACACAGCAACATTCATAGCCCAGCTAAGGAGATTGAGTTACCTGCCCCTGGAAGAATAAAGGAGGCATTCAGCCATTTTTTTAAAGTCTTTTTCTGTGCCAAGACCAGACACCACGGTGACGGTGCCGCACAGAGGCAGGGAAACACGAGCCCTCGCCTCTCCCTCCGAGGGTGACCCCGATCTGCCCCACGTCTCCCCCTTCTCTGACCCTTTAACACCCAGGGAAGCACATGCTTTGCTCACCCGTCACGAGCTCCCTTATCTTTTAATAAAACCTTTAAGAGCAGAAGTCAGGCAATGCTGGCACAAAGGCAGCTCAGCCTCCTCCCGGGACATTAATCATTTTCTTTGACACGTTTTGCTAATTAGCCAAAGCGTTTGCCTCGACAGGGGAGAAATTGGGGCCTGGGAAAAAAAAAAAAAAAAAAAAAAAAAACCATTAGAAGGGGGAGAGGTGGAAAGGGAGGAAGAAATGGGGGAAGAAGGAGCTGACGTCACCCCTGTGTTATCCGGCATCCCTGGGCATCACCTTGCTGGGAGAAAGCCCAGTCCCAAGCCCATCCCAAGGATTTTGGAGCACCATGAGCTGCAATACACATTTTACCTTCCCCATCCCACTCCTGGTTACCCCAACAGTGCAGATTGCAGCCATGAAGGGTAACTTGAAACACGCTGTTTGGAGGTTTAACTCACGGCTTTATCTTTTACACGGCTGTTAATCCTCGGGACACATGTTTCCTATCAGCCTTTGATATTTAACATACAATAAGTGTCTTATTAAATCCCAGGGACTGACTCCATGCAGACATCTCCCCCCAGGTCCTGTCCTGAGGACATCCCAAAGGCAGATGGGGCACCCCGGCTTGGGCACAGATTTTGGGTGTAGAGTGTGTCGTAACCAACAGGGAGAGAAATAGAGTGGGGTGAAGGCTCCTCTGCACAGGAATTCAGCCTTTAAATTGGCTGAGCAGACACCACTCCCACACATGGGAAAACCCCTCACAGTTTTTAAAAATACGTTATTTTTAAGCGTTTTCTGGCAATGCTGTGGTGGCCAGTGAGCCCATCTGAGGCAGGACTAGCTACTGCCTCAGCATGACTTCTCTTCTCTAGGAGTCCAACTCAGTTTTCATCGGACCTGATGTTTTCTGGGGGAGAGATACCATAGAGAGAGCAACTCACAGTGAATTCTCTCTAATCCATGGCATTCAAAATAGAAAATCCCAAGGAGAAAGCATTGCCTGCTCATGCCTCCCTCCAGCCCAGCATGGCAAAATACTGGCTCCTGTCCCACCCCTGAGCATCAGCTCTCCATCCCAACTCCTTAGGGAAGGGCAAGGCAGAAAACCACACGGCACAATCCCCTTTTCTCCACAAAACCAAGTGTAAGAACAACAAAATTGAGTGATACAGTCCCCACATGATGTAAGGACACCCCACTGCCCACATCCACAGCAACTGTCCCATCCCCGTGCATGGGTACAAGGGAGTGGGAGCAGCATCCCAGAGCCACGTCGGTCCTTTGGGGAGTGTTAAAAAAATAAATCACAGCTCTTTACTCCTCTCTAGCACAAGTTTCTCATTGCTGCGGGATGACACACACTACCTCCTCCAAAACAAGACCCTGTATTATTATTCTGTTTCTAATTTGGGGGTTGGAAATTATTTTCCATGCCAGATTCCAAACTAAACCATCACCCTGCTCCCCCCCCCCGCCAAAAAACATTGCTAATGTGCTTTCCAGAGAGCAGTGGCACGGCCAGTGGCCTGCAAGGAAAGGGTGAAGGTGTGATACACAGCACTAAGCACCACGGAACATCCCTCTCAATGCCCATTTCTAAGAAAAAAACTTTTTAAAAGAGCCAATTCAGTTAAAGACAGAGCTGGCCCAAACTCCTGCTGCAGCCGGGTCTGGGATGGGCCGGTCCCACTGGGAAAGGGCCGTGCTCCATCTCTGCCCTCTGAAGGACTTGGAGAAAAAGCAGTGAAAGGTGAGTATTTGGGATGCAGTGTGGGGCTGGGAACTCAATGGGAATCAGCGTCATTCCTGTTCTGAGTGTTTTAACCCAAATCTACCAATGGATCCTGCTTGCTCCCTACAAGGCATCAGGAAGCCAAGCCACACAGTGAGATCCCACTTCTCCATGTCCTGCCTGGTCTTGGGGACAGTGGGGACACTCAGGACAAGCCTGGATGAGTCCCCAGCCCCATCACCCCAGGCTGTGCCACAAACCTTGGGGACAGACTTGTGGGGGCCCCGTGCAGCCGGCGGCGCTGGCAGGAGTGCGGAAACCAACACGCAAGGAGCTGGTGGAAACCCTCCAAGCTTCCAACGCCGTTGTATAAGAGCCGCTCAAAAATACTAATCCCCAAAAAATTCAACCCTGGGAGCGTGACCAGGCTGCCTCCCAGGCAGCCGACAGAGCGTGGCTTGCACAGCCAGCCCTGCACACATCCAGGGGGGAAAATACCTTCAGGTGAGCGAGCTCTGCAGGAAGGTCGGGGTCCCAGATGTTTTCATACCAATGATCCTTTAAAAAAAGACAGGCGAGCGAGGCACGGAGGCAGGATCACCCGACGTGCCGAGCGCCGCTGCAAAACAAGTCTTTTTTCCATGAGTCACCAGTGGAAAGAGCAGATCAGGCGTCCCACGGGTGGGCTTGGCCGGAGCCGGCTCCACATCCCCGCCACGGCCTGGAGGATGCTGCGAGTGCAGCCCCTTCGCTGCCCTGCTCTCAGCTTTCCCAGGCGGCTTTGGGGTCACGCTGGGGTGGATTCCATGGAATCCCCAAGCGCCGAGGGCCTCGGGGTGCGGAGATGCATCCCGCGGTGTTTAGACGTTTGCACCACGATGCAGGATTTTCCCGACCCCCCTTTCCCCAGCCACTGACATTCCCCATGGAGACCAAACGTGTGCCCTTCCCCGCGGCCTCGGGGCCGCTTCATTGCTCTGCCGCTGTCCCCTGCACCTCCGTTGTCCCCTAAAACTCTCCGGGACTGAGGCAGGCAGCGGCAGACATAAAAATAAATAAAGAAATGTGGAAGGAGCGCCCCGAAACAAACGGGTTTGTTTTGTCGGTGGCGGGAAGGGGCGAGAGCGATGACAGGCAGCGCAGGAAGTCCCTAGGATCGTAAATCCCGTTGGGAGTGCTTGAAGCCAGAGTGTTTCCATGCCCTGGGTGGGAGGGGACGGGGAGGGCGGCTGATAAAGTCTAGGGAATCTGGGGTGGGGTGTTTTGGTGTATAAAAAGACGGCGATGAAGGGGAGGTGACGTCCGGGGCAGCACCCAGGGCAGGGTGCCGGCGGCAGCCCGGGAAGGGACGGGGTCACATCCTCGGGAGGGCCGGAGCTCCGTCCCGTCATCACCACCCGCAGGATAACAGCAGCCCTGGCTGTGTTGTGGGTACAGAAACGGCACGTACTTGTTGCTGGCCGGGTTTCCTGGCAGTCCCAGGCAGGATTTGGCTGCGCAGGAATTTGGAAGCTGCCTTAAATCCAGAAAGAAATGAGAAAAGGCTGGGAGCGACTTTCTGAGCAGAGTTCAGCCGCAAATCCCGCGGCCGCCCTCTCCCGACGCGCGGCACCGGGGGCGAGGTCGGAGACATGCCGGGGATCGCCTCCTCCTCCGTGGGGACATCGAGGAAGGCTTCCGTACACCCCCGATACCGTCAGCTCCTCCTCCCCCTTCCCAGAAAGCCTCCTTGGCCACAATGCCCCTCAGCACCCAGCCCTCCATCCCACCTCACCC
Organism: Corvus kubaryi; assembly: GCF_017639235.1. Lineage (NCBI taxonomy): Eukaryota > Metazoa > Chordata > Aves > Passeriformes > Corvidae > Corvus > Corvus kubaryi. Next base: position 5,853,319 of record NW_024581129.1, read on the forward strand.
CGCAGAGGTGATCTCAGAGATGGCTTGTGCCGCTAGGAAACTCCATAAATCCCCATCGCCTTCGCCCCGGAGCTGCCAGGGGCTGCTCTCTCCTCATGGATGAACTGGCTCAGCCACGGACTGACACCAGGCTTCACCCTCTTACTCCTCATTTGGGGGGAATCAAGGAGGAAAGGGATGAAAAAGAGGCAGGAGGTGCTGAGTGCTCTAAAAATCGACAGCAAAAATGCAGAGAAATTAAAATTCACCCCAGAGGCTCCTCTGGATGCTCAGGAAGGTGCTTCCCTACCTCTGGAGCTCTCCATGGGTGGCTGTCCTCATCCAGGGTTGGTGCTGGGGTCACTTCAGCCCCACATCCATCAGGAGTCCAGCTCTGGCTCTTCACATTCCCAGACCCATTTTCAGGGATTTGCCCGCAGCATCCTGGCTCATTGCATTTGTGGGAAATTCAGAGTTTCTTTGGAAAAACAAGCCCAGTGCCTGTGGTGGAGGATTACTTGTATCCCAGTGACACCCTGGCGTGGGAAGGGTCCTGGTGATGGACGGTACCCAACCCTGCACCACTGAAATCCAGGCTGCACCTTGTCTTGGAGAGCCAAGGAGGAGCGCTTTCCACCCCAGGGATTTTCTATCTCATTTAGGAGAATGTTTTTAATTACTGGTGCCGTTACCCCGTGCACTTTCTGTGTAAACACAGCCTCTCCATGGTGGTTTAAACGGACTGAACTCACACACCTTCCTCAAAGCATCCACTGGGAAAAGCAGCCAGCTTCGATGCCCAGTCAGAGGGAAGGGGAAGCCCAGGTCTGGGAGGCAGGACTTCTGCAGGAATAAATACCTCAGACCCATCAGCTCTGTGTTTCCCAGCTCTCTCCTCATTCAGGGACAGGGATCCCATGCCACATCCCCTGCAAGTCCCTATATTTGCCCTAAAGGGATTTTCCTGCCTTTTTTCCCTGGCTCAAACACCATCCTTTCCGACAGCACCTGAGACACGACAAACATTATTCAACATCCCAGCCAGGTTTTATATATTTATCCTTTAACTCCCAAACTGGAGCTTGCAGGGGAAAAATCAAGCCTGGTGGGAATGGGATCCCAGCCACAGCACTCCCAGGTTTTCAAGCATCTCATTTGGCTTCTTGAGCCTCATTTTGGGGAGCAAACAGCTTTTCCATACTGGGGTGTGTCTTGTGCTGCCTCTCCCTGATGAAGAAGCCCTTGAATGTCATGGAAAGGGCTTGGCTTTGCTTTGGTGAAAAGCTGCTTTCTCAAAAACAAGCTTTCTATGGGAAAAATAGATGGTTTGGGATGACCAGGGATACTCCTCAGGAATTCAGGGCTGGATTTGCCCCCCCCCACCCCCCGGGGGGCCCAGGGGCCCCCCCAAAAAGCCATTTTTTTTCCTCATTGCTAATAACTCCCTGCAAAGAGGGGAGGGAAGAAAATTCGTGCCCTCACTTATGCAGAGACAAGGAAATGTCGTTAAACTAAACCAAACAAACGAATCCAGAGGCAAAGAGAAAAATCACATTATCCCGAATCATAAATCCTGGAGAGGGGTATTTACAGGCTGAATTGCCAAGTGCATTGGAACTGCAGAGCATCCGAAGAGCAGATAGCCTTAAAGGCAGACAACGGCCCTGGAAAAATGCTTTGATTAGGATCTGGGCAGCATTCAGCCCAGATGTTCATTTGTCAATGGAAGAGGGATGGGGGGGAGGTGAGAAAGGCTTTAAATTAATCTTTACAACTAGAAAGGAGCTTGTAATACACACCATATGGGGAGCAACGTCCTCCGAGCCCCCTCTCCTCCCCCCAGCCCCGCGTGCTCGGAGCCAGGCTGGGACCCTGTGGCCGGAGCGTGTCCTCCCTCTTCCCCCCCTTTTCTCCATGCACCAAACACCCTCTGAGCCCAAACCCCTTCCACATGTGCTTTTTTTTACCATGAACAAAACAAACTGCAATTCCTCTTATAACACCAGATCTCTTTTATTATTCCCCCCCCCCCACTCCAGACCCTGATACCTGCTCCCCTCTCCCTCCAATTTTTTAACCCTTCCAAGCTGCCAGCAGTGGTGGGGGGGGGGGGGGTTGTGTGTGGAGAGGAGGGATGAGGCTGTTTATTAAACGCCAACCATTCAAATTAATTCCCCTAATGGACTCGCTGACATCATGGTGTGCATTTAAATGAACGCTTTGTCATATTTCATAGCCAACCTGCAGCTCTCTGCAGAGCAAACCTGCTGGAAAGCCGGGAACAGCAGCAATGACGGGGACAAACCTACGGAGAGATAAATAAGAATGAAATACAAATCCCAAATGCAACATGGAGGGGGGGAAAAGAGAGCCCAGGAAGCCCTTGGGAATTTGGAGGTGCAAGCGAGAGCCCAGGCAGGGCAGAAGGAGCTGTGTGATGGCAGTGGGAGATGCTTTTCCACATGGGAGGAGGAAAAATCCTCTCACTGCTGGGGCAGGAGGCACCAGAGAACCTTTGGCTGGGATAGGGAACCCTTGCCCAGGCCAGCACAAAGCCACTGTTTCCCAGCTGGAATCTGGGCTGTGTTTGCTCTGCTGAAGCCCTGGGGAGCCCCACCACGGCCAGGACCAGCCCCAGCAACCCCAGCTCAGCCACAGGGACCCAGCCAGGAGGGGAACCCCCTCCGTCCTGCATCCCCCTGGACCACCAATGTGGGGATGAGGGTGGAGGTGCCTGGCCAGCATCCCTCCTCGCAGCACGGACTGGCCTGCTGAAACCCAACCCTTCCTGGCAAGCTGTGACCGCAGAGCTGAACGTCCCAGCTCCTGGCAGAGCATCCCTGCTGCTCCTGAGTAAACAGCTCTTCCCCCCAGCACCCCTGGGACAGCCACAGGTTACTCACCTTGGCTTCAGCTTCAAGAGCTCCTGGTCCTTTCCTCCGCTTGATGGAAAATCTGTGTGCACACAGCCCCCGTGTGCTGCAAGCACCAGATACCTCCTGCTCACCTGGTTCCTCCTCTGCCCCCACCTTTAAGAGCTGCAGCAGAGATTTCTTTCCACCTTTGAGGGTCCTTCTCCTTTTCTCCATCCTGCCCCAGGCAGCTTCTGTGGGATCTGGAGGATGAGGAGGGGCTGGGGGGAACACTGCTGCCTCTCTCCTGTTTGGGACACTGCCATGACCAAGGGTTTTCACACAGCACGAGGGCCAAGGAAAGGGGGAATTTTCATGGTCCAGGACAGGGATGCAGGCAGCAGCCCCAGCCACACGTTTGGTACAGGCAGGAGAGCAGAGGGAGCAGCGAGTGCTGGCAGCCAGGTCTACCCCATCCTTCCAGCCCCACTGCAGGCTGAAGGTCCCTGAATGTGGATTGGCCAAAAAAAGCAAAAATCATAGGATCCCAGAAGGAAGGGACCCCAAAGACCATCCCATTCCACCCCCTGCCATGGGCAGGGACACCTTCCATTATCCCAGGTTCCTCCAAGCCCTGTCCAATCTGGCCTTGGACACTTGGAGGGACGGGGCAGCCACAGCTTCTCTGGGCAACCTGTGCCACGGCCTCACCACCCTCACAGGGAAGAATTTCTTCTAAAATCTAATCTAAACCGGCGCTGTTTGCAGAAGGTTCTCATTTAGGGAAACATCTGGAGTCAGCATTTCTCCCCCAAAGGGCAGCGAAGGGTTCAGAGGACACCAGCCCTCATGCTGGGGAGGAAGAGGAGGAGGAAGAAGCCCATTTTCCTTGTCCCCCAAGGAAGGGATAGGACGTATTTGTGTTTGGCGTCTGTCACCTGGCCTTGAGTGAGAAAGGCACCATCCCCCTGCCAGGGAGAAGCATGAAAACCCCTTGGAACCCCAACCAGGAGAACAGCCCCTCCAGGTCCCAAAGCCGTGGGTGCCAAGCAAGTGTTGGCAATGCCCAAGGTCCTCCCAGGGCCAAGGAGACACCCAGGTTTGGCTGAAGGACCCTGGGGACCCGAGGGGACAGGAGGAGCAGGGATGCTTCTGGTCCCCTGGGCTGTGGGTGAGTAGGGGAAATGGTTTACAGAGGGACAGCACACCGGGGACACGGCTGCTGTCACAGCACAGCCAGGGGACGTCACTCCTTTTTCCAGGTCCTTCTGGGCCTTTTCCCCGGCTGTCCTTGGCCCCAGAGCAGGAGCATCCCCCAGCCACGTGGGGGTGCAAACAAAGCCCTTCCTGCCACCTGGGGCATCACAGGTGAGGAAAGGTGCTGTCCCGTCCCATCCCGGCCCGGGCAGGTCCCCGGGAGCCGGCAGGGCCGGGCTGCGGTGACACTGGGCTGCAGTGACATCTGCTGGGCTCCCACTCGGGTCCCTCCCCCCCAGCCCCTCCGGTCCTGAGCAGGACCCGCTCCCGCGCTGAGCCCGGAGTCTCCAGCCGGGGCTCCGCTTTTCCAGCCCCAATCCCACCCTGATCCTCTCTCCGGGTCCCACTCAGACACCTCCACACCACATCCCTCACCGCCAGCTCCAGGGAAAGCCTCCTTTGCCTCGGCCCGGGGAGAGGGGCAGCACCCCCAGTACCCAGCACCAGTGGGAGGGGTCCCGGGGGGTGGTCTCGCTGCTCCTGAGGAGACCAAAGACCTGAAAAACCTGCATTAAGGGAGAAAATGCACAAATTAGGAGTGGGGAGCAGGGACTGGGGAGGGAGGGGGGGAGTTGTTTATCTAGAGCTGATTTTGATTTTCCTCTTTCAAATATCAGCAGGATGCTGAGCCTCGCCTCGTTATGCAAATAGAAGCAATTAGAGCTCACCCAGGCTCTGCCCACGTGATGGTTTATGGCACTCGAAGAAATCCTTCCTGCTGCATGAGAGGAATAACAACAGCTCCCCGTGCCTGCTCCAGGCCTGCCATGGGCAGGGACATGGGAGGGCTGGGGACAGGAGCCCCAGAGCTGGGACAATTCCCCCATCACCACCCCCAGGTCTCCCAAAGTTCTCAGAGGAGGATTTTCCAAAGGAAGGGTCTCCTTCTCTCCCAGGGATACACCAACCCTGCCACCAGCAAGGCTCACTGGCTCTTGGGATGTGAGAGGAGGAGGAATGGAGGAGGAAGGCATCACTGGGAGCAGCTCCAAAGCCTTTTCCCCACCAAGCCACAAAGTCAGCCCCCAGGAGGGCATCGCTTCGCTTTGGCACTTGGGTCCAAGCGGATGCTCTTTGCTGAACTCCAAAGAAAGAGGCAAAGCCAAACATCCTAAATTCCCTGCACTGGGTTTAAAAAGCACAGAAAAGTCACCCCCACACCAGCCCCAGTCCCACCTCGGCCGCAGCAGGGGGTGGTGGTGGCTCCATCCCCTTCCAGCACTTCACCTCCCCAGGGCCATGCACTGACCTGCAGGGACCAGACACGGGAGTGTAAATCAGGCTCCCATAAATCCATCATCTCCCTCCTGATTTACATCCAGGTAGCCAGGAGGATTTATTCCCAGTACCTGCCTTGAGTTTCCCACCCCCAGAGGAGCACGGGGGAAAGGAAAAAAGACAGGCTCTTTCAATATTGATCTCACTCCTAAATCTCTTTTTTTTTTCCTTCTTCTTTGGATGCAAATGGAGATTGATGAGGCCAGGCCAGCAGCTCCTCACCTCTGAGGGTCATTTCTCTGTGCTCCCGGGGGAGGAGTGGGCAGTAGGATCCCACAAGCCCACAGAGGCCATCACCCCCTCATCCATGGGCAGGAGAGAGCTCCCAGCACCTGGGTCAGCCCAGAGACACTTGCTGCAATGTGCGATGAGGAACATCTTCATGGATGGAGCCAGATGAGGGAAATCACCATGGATCATTTCACAGTGATACGACATTAAACCCAGCAAGCATCCCTCAGGAAGTCTCCAGCTTGCATCTCTGCTCTGCCTCCATCCGTGACTCCATCCCTGCATCAGCAGCTCTTTCCAGGACTCCTAGGTTGGAAGAAGAGCAGGGAGCCCTTTCCATCTCCCCAAACCAAAGATACTTCATCTCATAGAGGGAGGCAGTCTTGGAATTCTGCAGCCACCGGATGGTTTGGGAGTAAGACCCTCACACCCACCCTGAAGGACACCCAAAGCTTTAGGAATTACCCAGGCATCCAGCAGGAGCCGCAGGCAGCAGGAGCAGGCAGGGAGCTGGGAAAGGGCTGAGTCAGCACCCGGAGAATCGCCCCCAGCCAGGCCATTCATCAGGCAAAGGTTGGGAAGGAGCTTTTCTTCCGTAGCAGGGCCGGGCAAATAATTCATAGTGGATAAATAATTCACCGGGAGTTTAGCCGTGCTCTGGCAGAGGATTGCCTGCGAGCTGTTAGCAATTATCCCGTGTTTATTTGCGGTCCGGAATTTTTAGGTGAATTATTCAGACAAGCCGTTGCTGGGCTGAGGAAGAGCCCGGGGAAAGGAGGCGATACCTGAAACGACAGGAAAAATCATCGTCAGGAGGAGTTGGTGGCCGCGGAAGGCGCGGAGTTGTTGTGATTATTTAGCATCTGTGGTGCCGGGAACACCCAGCGCCGCGGCCCCGCGGCCGGAGGCGACGCAGGAGCGGGCGGATGGATGCGGAGGAGGCACCGGATCGTTGGGTTTCCACCCGCTCCGTTCCCAGCCAAGAGCCCCTGGACATCCCTGTGTTTTCTGTTCCCTACCAGCGAATTCCTCTGCTCAAGGAAGAGGAGACGAAGGAGAGAGTGCCAGCAGAATAAATTCAGATTTCTGTGCGGATGAGCATCTCCCAAATTGTTTTAATGAGGCGTCTCCCTGGTTCTCCCAGCTGCAGGGATGCTCGGCGGCTCTTCCACAGCCACGCAAGCCCATGTGGTGGGGACAGTGGTGGGGACACCCACATGTGTCTTAACTCACCTGGAGTCATTAGCCAAGGGCTTGGTCCCCACTACCTGCAGTGAAGACACACACAGATGGGCTTTGGGGGGAAAAAAATACCAAAAAACTCAATTCAATTTGTCCTTGAAGGACAAAGCAATGCTTCCAGCAGGAAATAAGAGGAGCAGCGATGCAGGGACATGGGGAATATAGCAGAGAGGCTTCTCAGGCTCCAGACACTGGACCTGCTCCGAGGGAGGTTTGGCTCTTCCCTTGCCTGGAGCAGAAGATCCTTTACAGCAGTGAGGAGGACACCAGGCAGATCCATCTGCTCTTCATTCCCAGGAGATGAGACTGCTGAAGGAGAAGACTCAAGGCCAGGTTGGACAGGGCTTGGAGCAACCTGGGAATTTGAAAGAGATGATCTTTAAGGTCCCTTCCATCCCAAACCATCTGGGATCCTCTGAAGACTCAGACCACACAGGGCACCGTGACACCTTCCCAAAGGCACAGCCATGGATTCCAGCAGTCAGGCTGGAGTCACCCCTCTTCAACATGAAGTCACCACTGGAAGTGAAAGGACCCTAAACTTCCCACCTGCCAAGAGAAGCTTGGCAGGTGATTCCTGAAAACATCCAGATGGACTGAAGAGTCTAATAATAGTGATAAAATCAAATACAATTGCACAGTTGGATATTTTTAAGCCCATCATGCGATTTTGAGGGTTTAACTCACATTTACTCCTCAGGGCTGGTGTCCCAGAAGCGTGACCAAGTGTCCTTGTCCCTTCCCACGGTGGGAAGCAGCTTTGGCAGAGCTGGCAGCCACTCTCCTGCCTTCCCAGGGCCACTCCAGGTCTGCACAGTGCCCAGGGACACAGCAAACCCCTCTCCCCTCTCCTTTGGAGGGATGTGATCCGGTGCCATGGTCCCCACACACGGCACAAAGCGTCCCCCCGAGCCAGGAGCTTTGGCAAGCTCCCCTCCTCACCGACTGAGGCTTTGCAAGGCTCCTGAATTAACAAACCTGTTTCTCCATGAGCCAACTGCTACAGGCTCCAGATCAATGGAACAGGTAAAAAGGAAGAAAACCGAAATAAATTTGCATGACTGTTCCCTGACGGATGTTTGATTCCACAAAAGGAACACGTCTCCTCTGGCTGGGCTGAGATCCTCAGCAATAACAGCCGTTCTTGTGTTTTCTCTTGAATTGCCAGTCACGCATTTAAAATTATTTTTAAAAAGAGAAAGGAGAAAAGCGATCACCTCGGGAGATGCTGACTCGGAGGCACAGTCCCATGGGGAGGAAGGAGGTTCCAGACCCACACCAGCTGATTTCCAGGCTGCCAGAGCCCACCCAAAGGAGGATGAAGCCCATAGATTTTTCCCACTGACTGGAAGGGACTCGCTTGTGGATGTCGCCCACTGCCTTCCTCCAGATGCTCCTCACCCTCACCTGCTCCTTGCCAGCTCCCAGAATGTTCAAATGATCCTCAGCATGCAGCCATTTCCATCTCAGCTGGGACAGCCTGGACAGTCTTGGTGAGTTAATCCATGATATTTCACCCAGATTTGACAAGGGAGTGATTTATTACATGCTGCAGACTGACAGGGGGAAAAGCCCGGCAGGAGCGACAACATGGCAGAGGTTTGGGAACAGGGAAAAACCCCAGGGCTCAGAGGTCCAGGAGAGTTTCCTGCTCCCTTCTAAGGCTGCCCAGGTGCCTTCATCATGCTGGGTAGGAAGACTGGAGGTGGAAAAAGCCATTGAGCACTGGGAAGGAGAGCCAGTGGCCAGGAATGGTGATGGGGACACTGGGGACTCCCTGACCAGCTCACACCAAGCCTCTCTTCAGGTACCAATGGCTCTCCAGTCCTTGCTTGGTCTCTGTCCACTGCCTTGGCTGTATCCCCTTTCCCAGGGCTGGGGGACAAGACCCAAGGGAACCACAGAAGGAACCTCAGTATCCACCCCACTGCTGAGCCAGGGGCGGCCCAGCTCAGCCCCTTGCCGGGGCTGGGGTCCCCATGAAGACCTCTCTGGGGTGGAGAGTCCTGCTGATGCCAGAGGGTCCCCTGGGATCTGCTTGGCTGCCTGAATGCAGCTGGGCTGGGCTGATGGGAGCTGCAGCCAGGCACTGGCACATAAATGCACCATCCCAAGCCTGTGGTGGATCAGGGAGCAGCCCATGGACATGACAAAACCTGCCCTGCTCCATCCCATCCTGTCCCACCCTACAGGAGCTGGCTCACCAGGAATCCCCCACATCAGTGCTTCACCAGTGATAAATAAGGGAGGAATGTGGTGGCTCTGGCTCCAGGATCTACCAGGTTTTTCCATCAGAGAAGTAAAACGAGAACTCTGGAGGTTTGGGTGCCCTCACCCCCGCCAAGGCTTCCCCCTGTGCCACTGCCAGCCCAGCGGTGACAACGAGGGTGCCCAGAGCTCCTCTCCCTGGATGGCCCCAAGGAGAGAATGGGGCACAGCGAGGCACCTCAACACCCCCAGGATGGAGGGAGAAGTACAGACAACAAAAAAGAGCTTTTATACAAAACACAGATCCATCCCAGCTGATCTGAGAGGATAGGAGAGGGAGGAGGGAAAAGCAGCAGCTGGGATTTTGCAGAACAATGTGGGGAGAAAGAAGAAAGAGGGAGGAAGATGAGTGCGGTTGGGTCGCCTGTAGTTGTCAGCCCTTTTCAGGGGGAAGGCAGCGGGAAAGTCAGTGATCAGCCAGATCTGAAACCAGACAAAACTACTTCCACATGCCAATAAAACCCCAAGTGTGGAGGGTTTGCAGGGCTCTGGGGCCCCCATGCTGCCTCTAAAACAAACCAGAGGAGCTGGGAAGCTCACCCAGGCAGGAGCTGGGATGTGGAAGGGAGCGAAGTGATGGCATCTGACCTTTCCTTCCTCATCATTCTCCCCCTGCTTGCCCACTGCAGCTCATCCCTCCTGGCACTGTCTGTATCAAAAGGACGCGTGGAAAACAACTGGGCAGTGCAGGCATTGCTTGGTGGGGCTGGTGATGATCCTGGGTCTCCCACGTGGGTCACTTGTGAGCTGGGTGGGCTCCAGCATGTGGGATTGGAGGGCTGGAAGCATCCCTGCTGCCATGAGACAGCCCCACCCCGGGGAGCCTGATGGTCCCAGCCCTCCCCGTGCTGGGATGGGGACATTCTCCAAGCCACAGATGAAAGAGACGTGCTCCCACCTGTGTCCCACCGTGTGGTGATCTCGGCTGAGCCTTTACCTCACCCTGGCTGAGTCACGCAGCCGTAACTCTCTGTGCAGGCACCGGGACCTGGCTGGAGAGGGAAGCAGCTGCCGCCTGAGCCGCGATAAATCACCCCAGCGAAAGCACAGCACCCACCGCCTGCTCCCGGGCTGTAAATCTGCAGGAGCAGGAACCAGATCCTCTTATCAGGAGAGGCCACATCCCTCTCCTTCCCCAGCCCCGCTCAGCCCTCGTGCTGCCCACGTGGGATTCCTGGGGAGAGGAAGAGGATGCTGGGTTACCCTGAACTGCCGGCAGTGCCCGCAGCCTTATCAGGCACCACCTTCCCTCCCGAGCTCTGCAGCCCCGGCTCTCGCTCCCACACTCAGGGGGATCATCACCTCCATGGCCAAGACCCAGTTCCTGTCCCCCAGCCTCGAGGAAACCTCTTCATCCTTTCCCATTAGCCCAGCAAGCACAAGGGCGGGACAACTGTAATGTTTTCCTCTTGGTTACCAGAGTTTAAGAAACCTTGGACACCTCGATCCTATGGGAACATCCTGTTCTCTGGGGGATACAGGGGGCAGAACCAAAGGCAGCAATTCCATCCTCTCTGGACATGGGAGAGGAGGCTATTGAGGAACACGTCCAAGGTCACACCAAGGAAGGTCCTTGGGCATTTTGGGCATGTTTGGAAACTGAGGGGTTCGCCAGGCAGCCTGGAAGTCACTGCCACACACAACTCCAAGAAAGGCTGCACCCTTGTTATGTTAATTAACAGTGGAGAAGAAAACCAAGCACAGGTCTGTGCCCCATCATCCCATTCCACCAAGGCAAATTCATTGGGCTCTACGGCCTTCTCCAAGGGAAAGGGTGACCAGAGTGACTGCAGCGGGTTCGGTTCGTAACCGGGCGGAAACACCAATTTAGTGTAGTGGTTTGGTCCAAAATACTCCTTACTGTTTATCTTCTGTGAGATAAGAATTAGGAGAAATGCAAAGCAGGCACCAAACTTGAAAGAATATAAAGAAGTTTACTAACAGACCTAAAAGAGGAAAAAAAAAAAAATTATACCACACCTTTAGAACTCTCCTCCTCCCCCCACCTTCCTCCCTTCTCCCACTGACAATGGAAAAAGACAACCCTTAAGATGTTCAGTCTGTTACCACTTCCATAATAACCTTGTTCAGTCCATTTAAAAGGAAGAGTCTCTCTTGCTCATGCTATGGAAATATTATCACAACGAGACAGCCGCCCACTTCCATATATCGTTCAGTCCATTTAGGAAGAGGAGTCTCTCTGCCTGCGTGGGAGTCCCTTCCCCCGACTTGCAGCTTTTCCCGCAACTGCTTTCGAGGGTCCACTCTTGAAGTTTTTGGGGTACAATTTTAAGGTTGAGCCATTCAGAAACAAAAAACAGAGGCCCTTCTTCCCTGGGAGCAAAGGGTCTTCCTCATCTTCATCGTTAGGACTATCTCTGGGAGCATCTCTAGGAACTGAGGTTTCTCCTTTCCCATTTGGAGCCAAAGTCCTCATCTGGTCCATCTCTCCCTGTCCAAACTTCTCATGAAATTACAGCTGCGTCAGCATCTGCCTATCTTGGCACAGGTGCTTTTGCTTACGAGCTGAACACTCCACCCCCCATATCTTCATGAAATTACAACAGGATACTCTGATATATCATAGCTTCACAACAGAATTTCAGCTTTAAGCATCTCCTCTCTCTCTTCCCTCAGGTTTTCAGCTCTTCACAGCAATAAAAGGGTTAATCTCACCTCGGCCTTGCAGCTTTGCAGCTGGAATGTTGAATGTTTCTTATCAAAGTGGAGAGGGGGGAGAGCCGAGCCGCTCCGGCTGCCCACGGCAAGGCAGTGGGGGGGGTTCCATGGCTGGAACAGGTCCATCGACTCCAGGATGGCCTTTGAATATAGGGAGGGGGAGTTTGTCTATGCTTACGTGTGGATCACAGAGGTGGTCACAACTTTAAATGGCTTAAAGAATTGTCCATATTCAAGCTGGCCAGCTGATAGGTTCTATCAGGTCCCAGAGGAAGCTGTAAGCACCCCTTAGCAAGGACATCCCTTCTGGGACTATGCTTGCTAACCTATGACATTGACTTACAGAGGGTGGAAATTCAGGGTCTGCTCCCAGCCATCAGAGCAAGGAGATGCTGGTACACCCCTGCATAAGAAAAACAAGTGTGAAACACCAACTGCTCAAACCAGAGCAGGATCCTGTGGCATGGTCACCAACAATCACAGGAGGTGACAGTCACACCAGAGCCCTGCTATAAATGAAGACAGACACATCCTGATTGGAACAACTGGGCACAAGTCAGAGCCTGATTGCAATGGGCTGCTCACACATTTGCTGACCAGCTGAGCCGTGCTCCCACACAGCTTGTAGGGCAAGGGTAGGATTATGCTGGAAATGGGAACAGTCCTCAAAATCATAGCCCCTGATCCCAATGGAGTGGGTCACCCTCCCCATGGCAAAGCCAACAAGGCAAAAAATGGTAATGAGAGGTTTGGAGTTTGAAGGTAGCACTGAACAGCAGGTCCAAGGCGCAGAGAAATGTTACCCCGAGTTTTAAAAAAATAAAACCTAGTGCAAACATCAGAGCTCCTGCAGGAGGCCTGGGGAAAGCCCTGTCCTCTCCACTGCTCTTGGTCCTCTGAGATTTTCTCCTGTTCTGTTCCCACCCAGACAAGCTCGGTGATGCGCTGCATCCAACGCCCGTGAACCATGTGGGAGCCAGGAGGCTGGAGACATAAAATACCTCATCACTTTTGGGAATACCAGCTACTGTGATGAACAGGGCTTGAGGAGCTCAGCCAGGCTCACTGCACCAAGCCACAGGCTTCTGAGAAGAAAGCTCCAATCCCAGAGAGATTTCAGGAAGCCACCCAGCTCCATCCACACTGTGACAGGATCTGATGCACCCCAAGGCTTTGCTGAGCACGGCCATCCTGCATGGTCACTGCCCCCCTGGAGGGAATGGAAACCACAGCAGGGTTTTATGATGGCATTAAACTCAATGTTCCCAGCACCTTGGGAGTGCAGGACCTGCTCAGAAGGGTTATTTCAGCCTGAAGGGCAGATTTACCACAAACAAATCTAAATGGAGAAGCAGCCAGGGGGGTTTTTGCACCTTGTGCCAAGAAATGTCGGGGCCTCCAGCATGAGAGGGGCATAACTTGTTCCTTCCTCTCTCCTCTCTCTTTCTTAGTAAATTAAAAATAATGGTAGTAAATGCCTCTTGGCTTTATCCTCTCCCACCAGAGCAGATTCAATTAGCAGCTTCCCTGAGTGGCAGAGGTGTGATTTACTCCCAGAATGGGATGTATTAAGATGCAGGGCAGCAGGAAGTTTCCATCTGCCCCCCAACCAAATTCCCCAACCATTCCCACACTGAGGATCAGATAAGCTTTCCTGCTTCCCTTCCTCATTAATGGGTTTTGGAGGCACAGCCTGTGGTTTTGTTAAAGAAGCCTTGAGGACACATTCACCTGGGAGAGCTCACACCGGATTCCTTTCTCCACATATCCATGGGATGCTCTCTACATCCAAGCATCCCCCAAAACCATGTTAGTACCCACCAGCTGGCACAAGACGCTTCATACCCCCAGCTGGCAGCTGCTGCTGACACCAAAAGCACCCCAAAATATCCCAGGCCCAGAGGGAATTCCCATGATGGTGGTAGGCAGCTGAAACCTTAACAGGTCCAGTACGAAAACAGCACCGTACCTCATATGAGGGGGTTCAGCCCCCTCAGAGGACGCAAAAACCAAGTTGTTCCCTTTCCACCCACATCTCATCCTCCTGATGCCCAGGGATGGGTTTCCATACCACATCCCAGAGCCGAGTGCCCAGTGTGTGCAACTGCATCCAGGGAGGAGAGAATGATGCTCCACCACGATGCTCCACACCACTCACACCAAGCCCTCTGCATCCCACGATTCCCATTTGATTCCCCTTTAAAGGGGCTGTAATGCAGTGTGTATTTATACTTCAAAACAGCTTGTTTGTGTAATTGCCAAAAAAAATGTTAAAAAAAGAAAAGACACAAAACAGCCCTGCTACAATGACTAATTAGCTCGCTCCTGCCTCGTCCCCTGTAAACAAATGTATTTGTAACCAATTTGCAAGCACTTTGCATAAGGGGCCCAGAACACTCGTGCCTGTTTGATGCATTTTGACATTAATTTGATAATAGCGGCTTAACAAGGAATCCAGGCTCCCCAGCTATAAATATGCTGCTTTTCCACTTCCTTTTATCTGCACAGTGAAATAATGTTTTTCCCCCTGCTGCAATAACCACCATCCAACCCTTTCATGAATGCCCTTTATGTCCTTTAGCATTTTCAAGGCTGCTTCGCTTTTTTTTTTTTCCTCCTGCTGGAGAAAGTAAAAGGGTTTTATTAGTTGTATTTTTAATTCCTGTTCATCAGGGGGAAGGAGAAGAGAGGACAGTGATGGGGCTCTGATAATGCAGCTTCCAGGAGACAGGGAGGAGAGACTTGTTTGTTCAGAAATATTGCTCCATCCATTTGTATTTCCTAGGAAAAAGGAAGCTAATCCTTTTCCTTCTCTTCTCCACTCACCATGGGTCTCTCTCACCATGCAAGGCTTCACCACCACACCAAAAACCAAATTCAAGCAGAGTGAAAATGGGAATGGGACCCTGGAGTCCACTCTGATGGTAATCAAAAAGCACAGAAAGGGCTGGATCACGGGGACTGAATCAGGGCTATGGCTCATCCATGCCCTGACACCATAATTTCTCCTCTCCTCCTGGTCCTTCCCAAGATTTTCCACTTCTCCCCATGGTCAGAACCTCGCTCACACACCGGTTCTCCCTCGTGCAGTGCAGGTATCCTCCACCTCTGCCTCACCTGCCAGCCCCAGGGAGAGGCCAGCTCTGGGGCTGGGAAGTACCAAGCCCAAAATTAGCACCTTGGAAATCGTCAGCTGCATCCTGTGGCCACAGACATCCTTCAGCCTCCGGGAGTTGAAGCAGTTTGGCCTCCCTCCTCCACACTCCCTTTTCCCCTGCCTCCACCTTGGAGCCAGGGATGTACAAACTGCTCCCAAATTGACCCAGGCGGTGAAGTTGCACTTGGAGCACAGACCCAGGGGACTTCTCCTCCTGCCTCTCCATTCCTGGAGACCTCCCAGAGAATGTCCCAGCAGGTGGAAGAACCAGGGCCTTTTGCCCCCATTCCCTGACATCACTGCTCCATGTGCCCACATCATGGCTGGGCAGGTGAGGGCAAACCCAGAAGCACACCGAGACATCCAAACAGAGAATCTCTCCCTGTGCCAAGCTGAGCTCTGCACCCTCAGCATTCCCACACCTCCACTCCAGTTCTCCTTCCTGGAAACTGAGTCAGGTCCCTCCTTGCCAAGAGATAAGCTGGCAGAGGACAGGAGATCAGTACCAAAACGGAAGAGGGATGCTCTGCACAGGCTATCCCCGGGTTTCACCCCACCAGTGTTTCATACTGACCACAACCCCTCCAGCCATTTCCCGAGTACTCCCCTGGGATCGTGAATTCCAAAACCCCACAGCAAGTCCCAGCAGTAAGATGAAGGCTTAGCAGAGTCCAAAAGCACATTTTTTCCTCAGCCTCCTCCCTCCTTATCTCCTTCCTCCCTCCCCCCAAAGCACATTTAGATAAATGTTATTGGAACAATAAAATCCATAACTTAAACACAAGCACAGGAGGGATGGAAGGAGGGTCTCCACTCTATGCCTGGGTGAGCAGACCTGCCAGAACAGAAAAGCAGGAGAGCCCATGATCCCCTCTGGGAATAAAACCTTGGATCACTACAGGCAGACATCATAGCACAGAGACTCTCCTACAGTCCCACCCCAAGTCCTGCACAGACTCACTCACCTTTTAAAAACTGATCACACCCCAATTCTGAGGCTCTTCTCTACTTCACCTACCTTCACCTGGGGTGAGTTGACTTAAGCACATGAGTACATGAGCTGCACTGTTTTCCACCAAGCTGCTCTTCCTGTGTGTTTGTGGATTTTCTTAACCCAAAGATGCTGAAGCCTGGCTTGCCCTGTGTACCAGTATCCCTAGGAACAGCAACACAGAGACAGCTCAACAGGATGCACATTTTCTTGAGCATTGATCACACAGACGAGCCCAGGGGCTGCATGGCCCCAGCACATCCATCCCCCTCCCCTCCAGCCCCTCAGTGGGGGTGGCAATGCCCTTTCAGCCACCACTGCAGAGCCCCAGGATCCAGGGACCAGACGTGGCTGTCAGGGCAGAAGTGCTGCTGCCAGGGCAGGTTAATGCCTGAGCAGTTTTGTTCACCACGAGCAGCCCATACTGCCCATTCCCACCATCCCAGCTTCCCCTTCCTGCAGCCTCAGCCAGCCCAGCTCAGCAGTCACGCTGGCATTGATGGGATTTTGGCCATCCCAGTTTCCATTTCAGCAGGCACTTGATTTTAGCACCTAGGAAGCAGTGGTGCAGGTCCTGTCTGCTGTCCAGGGGCTGGAGTGGTCTGAGAGAGGGGTGGGTGGTGGCCTGGGGTTGTTCAGAGAAATGGACCTTCCTCGAGTCACCAAAAGTCACTTACCCAGGCATAATGGTTACAGAATCCCAGAACAGTTTGGGTTGGAAAGAACCTCAAAGATCATCTCATTCCAACCCTGCTGCCATGGGCAGGGAACCTTCCACTAGACCAGGCTGCTCCAATCCCCATCCAACCTGGCACTGAATGTTCTGTCCCACAGCAGCACAGCTCAGCAGTGATGCTCAGAGATCCAAGGAGAAGAAGCATTTCCTAAACACAAAGTAGCTCCTTCTTTAGCTGAGCCCACAGCCCCAAACACCACAGAACAGCATCCCCAAACCTCAGACATGAGAGAACAGGGCTGTAACCCCAAAAGTTCTCATCCCAGTACTCCCAGTGCAGACTGGGGCTGCACCCAGGCACAGCCCTGCCCACACATACCTCACCTGACAATTCCAAGTGTTCCTCCTGAGAAGGTGGCTTTGGGCTCCACACTGATAGGGAAATAGGAAGCAGGAGTCAAGGAGACAGAGCTGGTTCCAAATGTTTCACTCTTTATTTGAAGTTTTACATGCCACCAGCGTACATGAAAGTTGCACATTCAGAATTCGACTCACTACGAGGACAAAGGGCCAGATGCAAACACAAGTGTCAAACGAGCGCACGGACGGAGGAGCCCGAACCCAGGAGCCTGTAGGGATTTGTGACCAGGATGTCACCCTGATGGCACTTGGGGTGTCAGAAATGAACCCCCAGTACTAGGGCCACCTCCCTTTGCCATCTCCAGGGTTGTAAGCTGGGTCTTCTCTCCCAACATGGCACCATTCCCTTTCAAAGAGCTAAACAAGCATTTTTGGTAACATCTCTACCAGAACTGAGGGTGTTTGGAAACCAACTGCCCATTTAATGCTTTCCTGAATTCCCCTTTCTATCAATGCCAGCAGTTTTTACAAGGAGAAACAATTTCCACTTGCTGTTTAGAGGGAGAGACGACAGAAATAGGGACTCTTACACTGACATTTTATTTTCAAAGAAAGTTTTGATAGAAAAACATTTTCCCCAGCAGCCTTGGGCAGGGAGTTGCAGCTTCCACTTCAAAGGACAAACTTCAAAAACAAATCCAGTGTCCTAATGGTTTTGTGCTACATTACTTAATTGTCATACAGCTAATTAGCAATGCCTGATTTCACATTCTCTGTACATAGATGAAGTTCACAAAAGAAGGGGCTACTTAAAAGAATAAATAAAACAAGGCACCAGGCAGCCAGGCTCCGACAACATTAACATAAAACGTTACACTTTACCATTTAAAAAACTGAAATAAAACCCCCATCATGATTAAACCTATATTGGTCTGCCTTCCTTCAGATCTCAGAGCTTTGGATCTCTGCAAGGAAGGGGGGAGAACACAACATGGCAAGCGGGGGCTTAGCCTGTGCCTCTGTGTATGTATTTCACCAGCGTGCAGCAGAGATCTTTAAAATTCTAATTATTTCCCTATCACCAAGTAAGATCAGGATCAATAGATGGTACAGACTGACCCCTTTCCTCGAGTGTCAGGGGGGAATTAAAAAAAAAGAAAGGGGAGGGCGAACCGAGAGCATCAGAGGTCAATGCCACAAAACAATAGATATTGATGTCTCCATTCATTTTAAACAGCGGAAAGGTCAATGCCTCCCCTGCTTCACGTTTTATGGCTGAAATCCTGCTGCTAACAGCAACAATGTTAGTAGTCAGACCTCATCCATCCTTTTTTATTATTATGATTATTTCTAACCAGGTTAGCCATTTTGAAAATTTGACGAAAGCTGGGAGCAGCAGTGGGGGGCTGGGTAGGAGGAGAAGAGGGGAAGCTGCCCTGGAAATTAATGGAAGAGATGGTTCCCATTAGTTTTCAAGTCTGCCTGTCCCCCTACCTGTGCCCCAGTTTGTCTCTCACTGCCCCCTAAAAAATGAAAAGGGCCTGAGGCAACATCCCTCCACTATTAATCATTATTCCCCGTACAACATCCCAATTGGTTTCTATGGAAATGATTCTCTGGCTGGAGTACCCCGGCTGCCTGCGCATCTCAAAGAGGCAGGAGAGCTGCAGTGGAAGGAGACTGGGCTCTGCAACACCCAGCACAGCTCCTGCACTGCTCTCCCTGCTCTCCCAGCTTTGGCTGGACACTCTGCTGGAACCAGCCAAGAGGGAATTGCATCTCCGTTAGTCAAGTGAAACAACCCTTCTGCACTGGTTCATTCCACCAGTGGGGAAGTCCCACATTTCTATGGACCTATCCTAAAAAAGCTGGGAGAAAGCACCCAGCACCTCACATGGATGGTCCCACACACCTGTCCATCGTCCCAGGACTGTCACAGCTCTGAACATTAACGTGAGGGGACAGGTCCTGCTCTGCTCCCCGGGATCCCACACGCCTGGCAAAGGAGGAGGCAGTGATGGGAATTAGAGTGAGTGGGGTTGTGGCTCTGCTGCTCTCAGCCCACACCAGTCCCAGGTCTGCCCTCTGCTCCCCAGGGAGCACACCTCACCTGGAGGGGAATATTCAGCATCCAAGGAGTCTCCTCTCCCTCCATAAGTGAGGAAACAGGCCAAGCCTCATGAGGTGTGTCTGGCTTCCAGAGTGAGATCCATGACTGCATCCTGCCCTGCCTCCTCTCACTCCCATCTTCTCCTTCTCCCTGACAAACAAGCGACCACAGTCAGAGCCCTCCTGAAGGAGAGACAATTACCACACAGCCCCTTCTCCAAACAGAGCAGTGGATACACTGCCATTTCCTAAAGACACCATGAAATCAGCTTTGCAAACAGCTGAGGAAGCAATCCTTTAACCTACACTCCTGAGAAACCTATGGGAACACAGACGGCTTAGCCTGCCCGAATTCCCCACACCAGGGTCACTCCAGACCCTCCCAGCCTGCAGGAACCAAGTGCCACTTTGCCAAACAAGACTTAGGACATGAGCAGAGCAGTGAACAATGTCGAGTTTTACACAAAACCAGCACCTGTCCCAGAATATCCTTCTCCCACAGAACCACAGACACCTTGGTGGTGGTCAAAGCAAAGATTTCTGCTGCAGTTCCCAAAGATTGGAGGTCTGCTTTGGAAGGCAGCAAGGAATACGCCAGCAGGGACTGGGATCCTGCAGAGGCACTCCCTGTGAGAAGGGCACCTTCTGGAATTGAATTCATTTGTTTTACACTATGGACAGCAGCATCAGCAGGCTCAGAGATCACCTCGTTAGATGCTCACAGATAGCGGGAGGGAGATTTCTGGAGATAAGGGGACAGAGGGAGGGGGGATTTCATAATAAAATAAAATCCAGGAGCAGAACACCCCTCTCCCTGCTCCGCTCTCCTCCTCTACAGCTGCCTGCCCGAGCCGGAGCGCTGAGTGGGCTCCGAGTCCCATCCACTGCTCCACTCAGAACATATGGAGCTGTGTTTAATAGCCCAGCTCTGCCAATTGGGGACTATTAGGGTGGGTTCTTTTCTCAGTGTAAATGTTGCAGAATATAAATTGTAATTAACACCGATGCCAAAATAGCACTTAGAGAAAATAAGCACATTATTAACATCTGGTGAATCCTGCCTGGAGTGCAAAAGCAGCGGAAATTCTCACTCACCATAAGAGGATTTGTAGTAGAGACATCAAGCACTGGCCCAGAGCTGGGGAGCTGGGGGTGGAAGGAGATTTTTAGGTCTTTATCATTATTTGGGATGCTACCTTTATCACCTGTGGGTGACCTTTCCTAGCCCTGGATGTAACTGGTAGCATCATCAGGACTTGTGACCCACTTGCATGAATACAGATGCCTGAACATCATATCCCTGGCAACAGAATGACGGCGCTGTAAAACATCCCTGGCTGCTGCTCCCATCCAGCAGGACACGAGGCAGGTGGATATGGATGTGCCAAGCCAAGTGTACAGCATGTTCCATCAGGTGACTGCAACCCCAAGAGCAAAGGTTTAACACCACAATCAAGCAACAGCTGGTTTCTGCACACAACTGTCCCCCAATCCAGGTTTTCCGGAGGAATAGAAGAGGTGAGTTGGCAGCACTGCCAAGCTCTTGCTGATGCCACAGAGTGTTTATGGAGGGGAAATCCCTGCTGAGGGTGGGAATACCCTCACTCATACCAAACATCAGCGTTCCCTCACAGGACTAAACAGGTCCCCTAAGGCATCAGAGAGCTGCCTCCACACCCTCAGCCTTCCCTCTGCCCTGAGGCCAGAGGTACAAGCAGGACAAAGCAACTTTGCCAATGCTTCAAACAGGGAGGAGAAAGCAGCTCTGCAAACACCCTCTGCCTCATCCTCACTAGTTATCCTAGGAAAGAAACACGGACAAAAACCAGGCAGAGCTGAATTGTCCTGAACTGGACAGAGCAACAGCTCCTGCTCCTGCCAGAAAGCACATCTGATGTGCTGAAGTGAGGGAGGAGGAGAGAAGAGAGGGCGATTCAAACAAGTGAGTAACATGACAAGAGGTAGAAAGAATGACCTCATGGGGAGTGGGAGGGAAAACAGTGGCAGGAGCAGGGAACCAGCTCCTCACACTCACCTGGCTTGGAGCCAAAACTGAGGCAGAGCCTCAAACACTCGGGGAGTGCTCAGAACTCAGCTGCAGCACTCCTGGAAGAGCACGAGCTAGCCTCACCATCCTGCTGCCAGCTGCATTCCAAGGCTGTGCTGGCTCCCTGTCCTGAGAAGGGAAGGGAAGGGAAGGGAAGGAGACATGGGAAAGACAGCAAACCACCAGGGACTGGTCTCAGCAAGGCACAGACCTGTGCTAGCAGAGCCTAACACTTACCTGCTCTTTACTGTAACCGCTCTGAGCACAAGGGTTATCACAGCCTGGCTCAAGACTTACACCTGTGGGACAGAATTCCAGGCAGGCTCACATGTGGCTGATCGGAAAGTAAGGACAGAAAGTCCTCCAAAGCTGAGAGATGCATTCTGTTCTCAAATCTATCCCATCAGACCAGGCTTTCTATGAACACTGAGGGCAGAAGAGCATTTGGGAAGATGGCATCTTGTGTAGAAAATGCTGACAAGGAGATGGGCACATCATCTTTGGATGACTCTGGGCCTCCCCAGAAAAGCAGAGCTCAACACATTCGGGATTTGGGTGAAGTTCGACAGCTCTGGTCAGCAGCTGCTTTGCAGAAGACAGACCTGGTGTACTACCAAGTAAAACTCTGCCACCCAGAAATGTAGCTCCAGGAACTTGTAACTTGGCTTTTGGTACAGCTGTCTGATGCTTTTAAAAGTGCTCAGTAAATAAGGCAATATGAAAGTGATCCAGACCACTACTGATGCCTGAGGAAGTTCTGTGGAGCAGAGAAGCTGACTGAAATCACACTGTGAAAATACTTCATAACATCTCTAAAATTAGCATGAACTCAAGGCATGGGATATAAGGACAGAACTGGAACACTACATTCCTATCTACACTGCAAGACAGACTGCATATAAATCAGATCTGAGCCTCAACTTATTCACTGTAGGCACCATCTACCCTAGGACAAGGATTTCCAAGAGAGCTGAGAACTTCTTCCACCAGACCAATGGAAACAGCACCAGCAGGAACATACCATGGTCAAGGTGTTAATGACCTTAATTTGTTATCCAAAAAAAAAAAAAAAGAGTCCTTGTGGTACTTCTCAATCAAAAAAAACCCCCAACCCTTTAAATATCTGTGACTGCACGACTGTGACTACAAATGCCTACCTGTAACATAGAAAAGATGTGATGCACTTCAATCGAGCAACACATTTTTGTGCCTCTGAGCTGGCCTAGGCTTCCTACTTTGCCAAAAACAGACCGAAGCAAAGAATGATTTCCACCAATACCACAAAGCACACTGCCAACGTACACAGGGGCCCTTGGGACAGACACCAGGGGACACAGGGGAAAGAGCATCGTTAAGTCAGTTTCTCTTACCTTTAACTTCAGTAAAATAACAAAACAATTCATATTAACCACAAGGAAATACTCATCATATTCCACAAGCCTTTGAGACAGGATTTTCAGATGCAAGCAATATCCAGTAGATGTTTCCCCATTGCAAAGAACCAGCTTTTTTTATTTTGCAACTGCACCTGGTTAAAGTGATTGTACAGCATCCAGTGAGGTGGCCAGGAGCCAAGGATGGGCAATCCAGGCCAGCAAGAAGCTACTCCATGGGTTCACGCTGACTTGTCCTTTCCATGCTGTGACAGTCACCACCACAAATTGGGAGGTTCCTCAGCCACTCTGCTTTTAAACAAGGTAATTTCATCCAAGTGCCGCATGGGGACATCTCTGATGACCTCTGTCAAGTCCTCGTGAAGCAGAGGGAAAATGACGACATTTAATGCAGGGCGTTCTGCCTGGAAACTAAATCAGATACAGGTTATTAGCCAAGGAAAAATACCAATTCTCCAGTGCAAGGGAAGGGGATGGCCTGGGTATCGATCATGCAGGATGGGGGCAAGGAAGGGTTGTTCAGAGGAGGCAGGAGGGGCAGCTGGAACTCCAGGTCTTCCCGCTCTCTGTCAGCAGGGAGTTCAGGCTGGGTTTGCACCCCTTTGCAGTGAGTTCTGCTAAGCTGGCACAAGCCCAAATTACACCTAAAATCGGGGGGGAGGAAGACATTTTAAAAAAATTAATAAAAAATAAATCAAGACGCGCACAGAGATCCCAAGAGCTTGGCCCAAGCTGGGCAAGGTGCTCAGCCATAACAATTTAAACCACCTGCAAACTAGAGGCAAGTTGCAGAGCCATTAGGAAAATCAGGCCAGAGCAGTGTCAGGCATTCCCTCGGGGCTGAGCCTGGGATTATCACTTCAGGCTGGGTTGTTCTGCATGCAGAGTCTACACTCTGCAATTAGAGCATAGGCAAGTTTAGAAAGCTCAGATGTGCAGATAAGCATTTAAGTGTGCTCACACTCACACACTGCAGCCTTCTTTTTAATCCAGGCTGCAGAGCAAAGGAAGAGATTTGCAAAAGTTAAAGCCATTAAACCACGTAGAAAGAACCGTACAGAAAAAGCCCAAGTGCCCACCAGCAAGCGCTCTACATGACAGCAACCTGTGAGGAAGAGAAATAGTATTACTCAGTGCAGTATAACAGGAGTTCAGTCTTTTACAGCTGGGGGGGGGGTAAAACTGTAACATAATTACCCTTAAGATGAAAAAGATTTGTGACTCTTAGTCCTTTGCCACCAACACATTTCCTTCGAAGGGTGTGACAAGGACCTCTCAAGGAGGCAGAGTCACGCTGGCAGCACCAGTCCCTGGAGGCTGAACCAAGCTGTGTTGGGTCCAAAGAGAAGCTCACTGCTCAACAAACTTAGACAGGTGTGTGACTGGAAGATTCCCAGCTCATCTCTAGCTCTGAAATGGCCAGATTTCTGTCAGAGAGGGAATGGCTGGAGATCCATCTGCTGGAAACACGCATGAAAATCCCAGATAGCAATACAGCCAACTGAAGAAAGGAACACAAGAGACTGGCACTTCCTGGGAGACAGAAAGGACATTCCCATCCACAAATGATTTGGAGTAGAGCTGCCAAAAACATAGCAGAGAAACTTCCATTCCCAGGCTAGCTGCTCAGCTTTGGTGGTTTGAATTAATTTGCCTGAACCTAAGTAGCTGCAGGAATAAGAATTTCCAGCAACAGAACTACCTGGGGCAATTTTATATCTCTCTGCATCACAGACCTGCCCTTCATGCTTCACGCCTAAGGGCTGGCAGAAAAGGACACGGCTCCTCGAGTGGATCTGGGGACTTGTGTCAGAGCTGTGCAGCTTCTTACTTCCACAGCACTGCCCTCAAGAAATCAACCAGCAAATAACTGCTGATCTGGGAGGCAGCTGGTAAAGTCTGCAGTGAAATCACATAAAATACAGTCAAATGTCTCTTTGATAGTCCCTGCTCTGCCTCAGCTCTTCATGTTTCTTATCCAACACCACAGTCCTGCAGAGAAAATCATGTTAATCGACCAAGTTTACTCAAGTTCAGCAAGGAAGAAACTGCCATTTCCCCACGGGAAAGAAACCTCTGCTTCCTTCTTTGTATATAGACTCTCCCAAATTGGACCTGAGTGCTGCCTCCTCACCATGTACAAAATTGTAGTTTATAAGCAGCCTTTACATGTAGCTATAAAAACAAGAACCCAGACAAGTTTACATGATGAACTGCCACCGAGACAAGTGAAAAACCCCGACGCAGTAAGTGTCCCTCCTAAGGAGGCTGGTTTTATACCAGGGGCTTGAACTTGATCTTAAAATAAGAGAAAAAAAAGAAACCTTTGTAATTTTCTCCCCCCCCCCAACAGGAAACTGTATGTTACTGCAAACCTTGTAAATTCCATACCCCAGCAAGTTGACGCCGGAGAATTCTTTCCATGTACAATTTGCGTGATTTAAGAAAAAAAAAAAATCAAATGCACATGGTTCACTATTATTCTCAGCTAAATGTGCGTGCAAAGCCTCTCCTTTAACTGCCTGTTAAAAACACCCTGATTTTAACGAGCAGCTGTCATAATGTTAAACTGGGATTAGCAGTTCCCAAAAGCAGCCTCCCTCTGCAATCTATGCTCCTTTAGTCCTTCCCCGGAAGGCAATTCCTTTCTTCATACACCTGTCCAGGTGGGCTAGATTAAGTGAGAGGCACTTAGAGCACTAGTTCGAAAGGCCCCAGGCATGGGGAGGAGATAACAAGAAGGGGAAGAGAGTGAGTTAATGAGTTGCAGAACAGCTCCTGTAATCTTCTTGAGGGTTCTTTCCTCATTCCACACCTGGATGGACTTCAAACTCCATCCACCTCTGCAAACGCATGGCTTGTAAAATTAAAACCCGAAGGACAGAGAAGGATGTTGACCTGGGGAGACAAAAGAGCTGCAGTTTCAGACATGAAGCCCTGCTTTTTTTTTTTTTTTTTCTCCAAGGGAGAAAAGCCAAGGATATGCTTGCCTGCTCTCTCCTACAAAACCTCCAGACTAAACTCATCATGATTAATTAAATGAAAGCAAGTTTTCTAGGCAACTGACTAGCAGCCCCTTCAAAACAGATCCTTTAATCAGAAACAACCACTGGGATAACAAAGAAAACACCTCCCCCCCCACTTATATTTTCCAGCATAACCTCTGGTCCAGCAGCATCAACACCAAACCAACAACCACCCAGCGGGAATTTCCACAAGGTTTCTGAAGTGTCCTCATGTGGATGTGGACACAGAGCAGACCTGGCCTCAGCAGCTGGTTGGAATCATCCATGGAGCTGGGAAAAGAACGGTGAAGCACACCCTGTGTCACAAATTCCTCCTGGCATCAGCAGAGGTACAGCGTCTCTCTGCTCTTAAATCTTGAACTGGTTGTATGTGGATGAAAGGGTTAAGGATGCTTTGCTATTTGTCTCCAGAATTATCCCAGAACAGGTGTGGACTGGACACAGTAAGGTTATTTTCAAGTGAACAGCTTGGTAAATAGCCTAACACTATGCTCTCAATTACTTCCAACCACTGTGGCAGCATCCAATATGTAGGTCAGGGACAAAGTCAAAAAGAAAGAGAAAAAGTCTAAAGCAAGGCTGCACTTTGATCAGATTTCCTCGATTTTAGCAAGACGAAAGAGTCCCTCCCAGGAATGCAGTTATCTCCTGGCAAACATTGACATGCCTCTCCAGAGAGGACAGTGAGTCCCCAGGAGATTCCACCTGCTGATAGATCCAAAGGGTAGCCCAAAGCCATAGGGAATCTCACCAGCCAGCCTGGAAGGATGGATTATACCCGCCCTGAAACCCTCTGCACCACAGACCCTGGAAGGTGACAGCTCTCTGCACTAGGTGTTGCTCAAACTTACCTTCTTTACTTGTAAGGAAAGGATAAGGCAGTATTTGGGGCTGAAGAATGTACTTCCCCCTTGAGATTTCCAGAGAAACCCAAGGAAAGCCCTAAGCCAATCAGACATTTCAGCACATCACACTTCACGGAAGCTGGCAAGCAGGACCGAGGGCACGCAAGGCGGGATAATTAAGCACTGCCAACAAAAGCAGCACACAGCAGATAAAGTGAGGAAATACAGTGTATCAGGAGTGGATCAAGGGCAGATCTCTGACCTCCACAAACCCAGCTGAGCTCATGGAAAAAGAAGCTCTAGAGAAGGAGAGGAAGGAAGGAAACGAGAAGTTTGATTTGGGGGAACAGAGCACAGCGGGGACAGAGCAGATGTGGACTCTGGTAGGCACAACTTTTACAAATGCAAACCAGTCTCTGCTGCAGTCACACACCTTCTCCCCTCTATGTTTTAACCTTCCCCACAGGCTGATGAAGCTGTTTTTGGAGAGCTGCAAGTTTCTCAAGAGCAGAAGTTTCAGACCAACTCACTTTTTATCCAGTATGCAGCTCTCCCGCCTACATGCACAAAGCCCTGTTAATCCTCTGCCAGGCACAGCCTGTTTTCACTGGACGACTTGCTCACACCTCGAAGTTCAAGTGCGGCATCTGTCTTGAAAGCTTCAGCCAGCATACCTGAGCCAGCCTGGAAACTCCCTTCCTGAAGCATGGCACGGTGGAATGGAGGAAGTGCCAGGACAAGCTGGAGCAGCAGGCAGCAGCATGACCCAACACACACACACTTTTCTCATCTTCTCAGGGAAGGCCAGGCAAACACTTAAGATTTGTTTCACTAGCCGTGCCCTGACCTCAGTACCAGGGAGCTGCAAAGCTCTCCTTGCTTACAGCGACTGCCAAAGAAGCTTCTCCAGAGTACCTTCCAAAGAAGATTTGGTCTCGCCAAAGAAACTGTAGGTGGGATTCTCCCAGGCCCCTTCCCCTGGGAGCAGGGAGAACCTTTGCCTCCCACTCATCTTTCAGAAGCCTCTCAGAGGGATCCAAAGCTTCCCCACACCGACTCTAAAGCAGATCCATTCTTTAGTGCCACTCTCTCTTCCAGCCCTGCCAGAATGCCAGGGCTGAGCAGACTTCGTTTCCAAACCACAGAAACGGACTTGAAAAGTTCCCAAGGAAAGCTGTTCAGATTCCTCTGGCTGCCCTTAACTCCAAACAATGAGATATTTTTGCTATAAAGTGTTTTCCTTTAGGGGTGTCTTCCATCCCTTCATGTCTATGTGGACAAACCAACATTCTCCCAAAGCTGCTGATTTTCCCACACTAAGTCCCATCACTACAGTCTCCAACCTGAGACCAAGGGGTGTAGATGGGACTCTGAAAATCACTCACACACATCATTGCCAACCCTCCCATTATCTTCAACGCAGCTTCTTCCTCTGCCACTGCATTGAGCCACAGGGAAGCAGCAATAACACATCAGACTCATCCTGAGCCGAGGCAAATTACATCTCTCTGCTGTGGTTTCCCTGTAAGGCATGAATGGCACTCTGCTACTTCTCCTGTGAACTGAGGTTTGTATCAAACACGCCTGCAGACTGAGGTTCCTACATTATTTTGCCAGCTGAACTCTGCATCACTCAAATGTGACCGGACAATTAGAGGGGGAGGGAATAAGAACCCAAAGAGCGATGCCAGAGCGCCCAGGACACGTCCTAGGGGAGTGCTCTGCCAGAGCAAGCTGAAAGTTATTTCCTAATCTCTTCCACAAATTAAAAAGCTACTGCAATAACTGCTCAATTAGATTTATTTTACTATGGAAATGCTTTAAAGCTGCAGTTAATGCTTCTGTTCAGCCTTTTACACCCTCATGAAGAGAAAGCACGACAGTGCTATTCCAATATTATTTCTCAGCCAAGAGAGAGAGGACAATCCTTGAAAGTTATTTCATGCACAAACCAATCGGCCCGCTGAGGAAGGTTTCAGAACTGAATTCCTTTCAAAACACATGAGCTGGCAGTTAGAACGAGCCATTTGGGTCAGCCACAGGAATGCATTTAAAGAAGGGGGTTTGTGAGTACCCCCAAAAGAAGATAAATTAATATGGCAAACTGGGGATGGTCCCACAAGCCCTGCTGGCTTGTAAAGCATTTAAACCCACCCATAAACAACATCCCTGGTGGAAGCAAGGTGTCTGGGCCACACCTCATGCATTCAACCTTCGACAAGCCCGCCAAGGAATCCTTGGGCAACGCAAGCCGACAAGGATGCAGTTTGTTATTCAGTCTGTGACAGAATGATTCAGGGGTTTCCAAGAGCAGGAAATGAAACAGACAATGAAAGCTTGAGCAGGATGCTAATGATTCACTACACCAGCCTGGTGATACATTAAGTCCTCTGCAATCCCACTTGTGAAGGGCCGGAGCCCTCAGCACGATGGGGCTGGTGGGGTGGGATCAGCAGCCACTGCCGGCAGCTCTGGTACCAGGAAAACCAGCAGTGTACAGACAGGGACTTCTTCAAGGTCACAAGGAAGAGAAGGTGCTGAAGGGATGTAAAACCAGCTTGAAAATCTTGAATAAGCCCTAGGTGCTCACAGCAGCTTTTTGCAGTGTCAATAGGACTGCAGCAGTCGGGTGGGCAGCGTGGGAGTGACACTGCAGGACTCGGCTGAATTCAAAGATGATCTTACAGTCACCTACTGCCCCTCCAGCCCCCTCCACCCCCTCTAACAGTAAAAGAGAGCCCCAGAAGGGATTTTCTGAGGCTGAGACCACAATGAGAATCCAGGCAAGCAGAACGTTTCAGGGATATCCAGGGCAAGGGGGAATATTTAGTCCTGGGGTGAGCAAAAATTCATCTGTGATAGCTCAGTCCTGTGCTAAATGCCAGGAGAGGGACTGGCTCGCTCAGCACTTTCCAAATACTCATTTTCAGCCTTGTGGTCCCACCTGGAAGCCCTGTTTCTGCAACTGAATCCCAGGAGGCTGCTTCATCCCTTCTGCAAGCTCACAGCTCTCACAGCCACACAGGGCCACTGGAATCAGCAGTTTAAGAAAAAGGGAAGATCCAGCCAAGAGTTTCACATTAAAAAAGGACAATAACAAGCATGGGGAAATTTAGGTAATGCTACAGAAGACTGAACAGGAGGATCTAATTCAGACTGAAAGCTCTTCCTAGAAAGTGGCAGGAACCTTATAATGAAAGTCACTTCAAACCAAGCAGTGCTCATACCTGATATGGGCACAAGGCAGGGTAAGTTTGTGTTTCTCTGAGTTTAGATCCCCAGAACAGTGAGATTGTCCTAAATGAGAAAAATTCTCTGCACTTTCCAGCACTGGTTAATCTAAGAGTGACCTGAGTCACAGAATCACGGAATTGTTTAGGGTGGAAAAGCCCCCTAAGACCAAGCCCAACCATTCCCGCAGCACTGCCATGGTCACCACTGACCCATGTCCCCAAGTGCCACATCCTCATGGCTTTTAAATCCCTCCAGGGATGGAGACTCCAGCACAGCCCTGGGCAGACTGTGCCAATGCTTGACAACCCTTTGGTGAAGAAATCATTCCTAATATCCAACCTAAACCTTCCCTGGCACAACTTGAGGCCATTTCCTCTTGTCCTGCCCCTTGTTCCCTGAGAGCAGAGCCCGACATCCCCCTGGCTGCACCCTCCTGTCAGGGAGTTGTGGAGAGCCAGAAGGCTCCCCCGAGCCTCTTTTACTCCAGGCTAAACACGCTCAGCTCCCTCAACTTCTCCTCATGGACTTGTGCTCCAGACCCTTCCCCAGCTCTGTTCCCTTCTCTGGACACACTCCAACCCCTCAGTGTCCTTCTTTAAGTGATGGGCCTGGAAGTGAACCCAGGATTGGAGGTGGGGCCTCACCAGTGCTGAGTTGCTCAGGTGCTTTGCAAAGCCATTTGCTGGAGAGAGGTACCAGTGTGGCTGGGGAACAGGGGCAGAGAGCTTAGGAGGGAACTGCCATGTCCTCACTCTGACCCTACACGCTGGGGGGATGCTGCTCCATGAGCCCAGGCAGCCCCAGCCCTCTGCACCACCTCCTAACAGCTCCCAGACTCCAGGAATTTACAACAGCACTTTTGGGAGATGTGAAGAGCTAAGCCCAGCTGCCCACCCAGCACCCCAAAACACACTCCAGCTGCACCACGGTTTCTCCCTTGGGTTCCATTTCTATAAATCACAGCTTGCCTCTACGCCTTGACACTTTCCCCCTTCTTCATGAAGAATCCCTAACGATGCTGTGTTCTCAGACGGTTTTTTGTTTTGCTTTGGGGGTTGTTTGTTTGTTTTTATTTTATTGTAGCTTTCTTGATCTTTTTCCAAGGTGTTTTTCCAAGGACTTTTCACTGGCTTGTATTGTCTGGTGTTGTAGAGTCCTTGAAATCACTACAATGATAGGAGCTATCTAAACACTTCAGCTAAAACCGACAAAACTCTAAAGGCACACAGTGGAAAATAAAAATCTGTCCTTGAAGCCAAGGGGATATTTGCTGAAGCATTTCCCATCCCCTCGTCCAGCCTGTTTTCTGATGGCGAACTTCACCAGGAAAGCAACTTCTCCTGCACATTTGTGAAGTGCCCACTACCCACACCATGTAGCTGTGCAAGCCTGAAGTCATCCAAATTCCTTGCCCGAAGGATTTTTGGGGCAGAGACATACACGCATATAAATACGATTATTTGGTGTGCATCCCGTTGGTAAATGGTGAGACCTTCCATGGGTCACAGCTCCATCTACTGACTCTTCCACAAAATAACATTGTGGAAAAGCTTGGGAAAGCTCCTGAAAGGCTCATCCCCTTGGACCTGCCTTTGGACACACGGGTCTGTGCAGGAATTTAGAAACAATCTCAGCACAGCAGCTCAGCCCAAAAGGGCGAAGCAGATTTACCTGTTCTGCAAAGAAGCCTCTTGGCACAGCAGCAGGTCTGGGGTCACGCCTGAACCTACAACCACATGCCCTCAAATTGCGGTATTTTAGTGTTTGTGGAATTAATGCTTCAGTGGTTTGAACAGAGGAGTTATTTAAACAGTGACAACACGTGCTTGGAGCTGAGCACTCCAGCAAAGTTTGGGTCCAGCATAAAACGGAAAACATTGTTTTCATTGGATCTGCTGCTACGTGAAGTGTGGCAGCAGCTGAGCACCATGTGATGGGGAAAAAAATGTCAATTTACACAGAAACTGAGACAAGACCACCATCACATGTGAAACCAGTGGAAGATCAGGGAAGTGAATATGGATCACTCAAGCCACATCTCCCACTCTAACCACTACACACTTCTTATGTGCAGAGTATCTCCCTGAAACATAAAGGAGCTCACCCCTCCCATTCACACTGAGGGGAAAAGAATAAAGAAAAATACTGCAATGATTTATCTGCCCAGAGGGAAACAATCTTTACAGTCTTCTCTACAGCTCAGAGGAGACCTTGCCCTTGCAAGCCTCCTGTTTGCTGATGAGGCTCCAGATGAGCCCTGTTCTGCTTATTGTGTTTCATTGCAAAAGAGCCAGAACTGAATCAGAGGCTTTTAATGACTCAAATACACGAATTACTTTGTCCCAAATAGCAGTAAACTTCAACCAGAAACTGCTCACCAGAAAGCTGGACACCACAGGGCCTGGTTCAAAGCTGTCACAAGACTCAGAGACATGAGAACAACTCTCTTTTCAGGCCAGTGGAACAGAAATACATAACACTAACCTCCTTTTACAGTAAAAAGGGAGAGTTTGAGAAGCAGTTCAGGCTTTAAGCCATTGCTGTGATGCAGCAGATTTAATTCCCAAGCTCCCATCACCACACCCTGTATATTCACCATCTTCCAGTACAATTCCACAGCTGAAACCTGTCTGTTTTCCCCAGATAGGTTCTGGCCTCTTCTGTTACCCAAATGCTACTGTTCATCCGCACTTGAAAAAGTACTGCCCTGCACTACATTACATTTTCAAGTCCTCTCAGCTCTACCTTCTGCAGCAAACTCCTGTTACATGCCCAGCCCTGGGTCTTTCCCATTCCCACTCACATTTCTTCTCTTTTTCAGAGGCACTGGGAGAATGTGAATTGCTTTGGCCCCATCTTGCTGTTCAAAGCCATCTCTCAGCCTAAACACCACCACCATAGCCCTAAAACAGGAACTCTGACCCTCAGTGGGACCTGAGGAATATGGATCGGTTGCCCCAGCTCAAGAAAGGGAGCAAACAAAGCCTCAAGGTCCCTCCTTTCACCTCCTCCTTCCCACCCACTCTCCATGTTTCACACGAAGCATCCACACACATTCCAAGCAAATGGAAAAAAATAAGCATCAATCACCTCGTTTCATTCTAGCACAAGGATAGATAACTTCCAACTTGCTGCCTGATGTAAAACTTGGATTAAAGAGTCACCAGCAGCATGCTTTTAGAGGAAGCCATGCTGTGTGAATTGGAGCCTTACCCACAGGTTTAAGCTCACGCACAGATTTTACTGCACATCTCTCTGCCTTGGAGTAGCAGACAAAATGCAGTAAAGAGAAAGTCAATTCCTGACCCCATCCCAAGGCACATTTGTGCAAGGATGATAATGGGATCTCTGGAGAAGTCACGTGGTTAAAGACTTGCTGATGGCTCGTGGAAGACTCCAGGCTTTGCTTACACATCGTTTTCTGTATTTTGTTCCTTCCGTTTTATTACTAGAGACAGTTGCATGAGAACGGGATCGTTGTTGCTTAGGAGAGCATCTGCTCCCACTGCTTATCCTCCTCCTGAAGTCATAATCTTACGTGACATCAAAATCGTTTCCAGAGCCACCAATTACAATGTCACAGAGGATTATGACTTCAGGTGTAGAATTTGCAGTGGGAGCAGATGCTCTCTTCAGAAAAAAACCCCGAAAACCCAACATTCAAAAAACCCTGTTTTCATACAAGCGTCTCTATTAATAAATTACAAAAGAAGAAAATAAGTTTGACAGCCAGAACTGTCGCTAAATATAAAAATAGTTTTTAACATTTCCATGAGGCATCAGCTGCTCTTTGGAAAGTTCCCAGGGTTTAGACTATAGAGGTAGAGAATGTAGTGAGAATCAAGTCCATGACAGAGAAAAAGAGAGAGAAAAGACTGCAGAATGGTGTATTTCTGCTCAGTAAGCGGACATTAAAATTTTGGGCAGTGCTGCAACGGCACCTCAGAAGGGAGGGAAAATAAAAAACAGGAACTGGGGATTTTTAGCTCTTTCTAAGGATCCCAAAAGCACAACTGAAATCAACCCAGAAACGTTTTTATAGATATGAAGCCCTGTGTAAAACAAACTCAAAGAATCCTTGTCGCATCACAAGGAATTCACTCAGTTGTTTCCAACAATCCCTATCCCAGAAGGACACAGAGGCTTTCAGAGGCAGGAACAATCTCAGGAGCAGTTTGGTAGGGAGCTAATATAGTCACAGCCTTCTCTGGATTTGATCCACGGAAACAAGCCAAGTGTAATAAGTCAGTTTGAAGCTGGAGGAAGGCTGGGAGGGAGGAGCACCCTTTAGGATGCACTAATAATGCCGTGTGATTTGAAATTTTTATTAGAGCTTAACAGGGCACAGCAACAGTAGGTGACAAAGAAAACAGACTGAAGGCGGGGAAATAGCCTTCTAGAAAAAAAGATAATAATGAAAAGTCTGCTGCATGGGAAATATTTTGTAAGATGACTGCCATTATTAGAAGATTTCCAAATGCCAAGTGTAATTAAAAGCTCTCTTTTCAAATGCAGTTCACGGCTCACACACAAACGTTTCCCACCACGTGAGCCTCAGAACGCTGCAAGGGGCCAAGCAAAATGCATTTAAGAACTGCCAAACGTGCAAAGGCATTTTGTACCAATTCTCCCCCCTCACGCACCCTCCGAAGAAAAAACCCTTCACAACAACCCTTTAAAGGCTTTGAATTGCGCTGCCAGGGGATTATCAGTAAGTGACATTTACAAGTGATTAGAGGACAGAGAATTATCTTAGTCACTTGTGGGAAAGGAGGAAAGCTTCAAGGTCAAATCTCTCAGTACTTAAAATGTTGGCAGATGTTTTGTTTACACAAAAAGTGTCATTTGATTTATGATGGAGCTTTGCATCCAGAACTTCAACTCGGCCAACGGAACCGCAGAGAACATGGGTGGGAATGGAATCAAAAATTCATATAATACCTTCGAATATTGCACTGATTCACTCTCATTAAAGTAAGAGGCTGGCTTATGTGCCAAACAGTTACACATTACCTATTAGCTCCTTGGAACAAGAGCTCCAAGCCATATAAACCTTGGCAAGCAAGGGAATGGAGATAAATCTTCAAAAGCTCCAGAAATCCCACATCCACCCCTTTCCGCACTCACCTCCGGACAATGGACTGCTGGAGATTTTTGCAAACGGTAAGAGATTCTCCCATAAACATGTGGCACATGATGACCTCAAGGCAGTTGGCCATGAATGACATCACTGCGTCAGACTGCAGAGTCCCGCTCCGGGAGACGATGCAAAGCCGCTGGAGAGAGGAGCAGTGACTCAGTGCCTGGAAGAACTGGGCGCCTGCACAGAAGTATGGCTGTTCCAGCCTGCAGGAATAAACAAAAACAAGTCAATGGGCAATTCATGCCTGGGACGATCTCAGACAAGAGGGAAAGACACAGCACATTCATGGGGGGGCTGGCAAACGGATCAAGCAGTGCCTCCAACCCTGAAGGACAAGGGCACAAATAGGCAGAAAGGCCCTAAACTGCAGAATTCTGGCGCCCCCAGGGAGTAACCCTGGAGTAACCCCAGTTTTGCAAGCTTCCCATGAAGTATGGTGGGTAAGACAAGCCTTGGATCTAAGCAGTAGATCCATTCTGGTCTTACAAGCACAGCCTGGATTCTGCTACCTGACATCTACCAAGCAGGTGATGTGGATTTGGGCACCTTCTGCTCCAGTGTACAAACACTGCCCAAACTGGTCATATCTTCAGTTTACTGCCTGGGGAGAAGCAGGCATGAAAAACGCACAGTGCACAAAGAGTGATGCAGAACTGGGGCCAACACAGTGACCACAACCAGCCCTGGCAAAGGATCAGAGCTACAGCTCTCCCACGGGAAGAACAACTACCATCAACTCAACCTTCTCCTTAAACACCTGGCCCAGGGAAGAGAGACAGGATCTTCAATCGCAGCGACCCAGGGGGACAACAAAATGACATGGTGAAGCCATACCTGGCCAACAAGGGATCTGTGTTTTAACCAGCAGCATAAGTGGGTGATTCCCTCACAGAAACCAGCCTGCTGGGAGCTGAACCTGCTTGGGGCCCATGCCACCAGGAGAGTTCATCTGCTTAGTGCAGATTTACTACCGGGCTTCAGAGCACTTGGGAATCTCAGTCATCGGGTCAGGAAAGCCAAGAGCTCCAAGAAGGTTAATCCATTAGGTGATAACAAGCTGTCGGGCCCAACCTGATCTGGATAATCTCTGCATAGGCTTTGTAATATGCAGGGGTATCTCAGCAACTTAATCCTGTTAATTGATAAATTCTGTTTCAGCCTCAGTCTGCGACTGCTGTCGGGTGGCATTGCCTGAAGAGATCCTAAGAGCATATCAGCACTTTCGGTAATAAGCAAAAATTCATATTAGGAGAATGGGAAACCTTTAATTTTTCAACATCGTTATTGGGGCACTGTAAATTTAGGACAAAAAGCACAGAATCTCCAGGATCCAGGTTTCCAGGTGAATCTCTGGGACACACCAGCCACACCTGCAATGCTGCCCTTCACTCGCTAGATGGCAATGTTTCTTTGGAATAGCCCCTTAAACTTGTTCCTCTGCCTGGAAAGCTAGGAAGGGAAAAAAGGGTGGAAACAGCCGGGAATTAGTCAAATCGAAAGGAAACTGCATTATCAGGAAGAAGTGCTAATTTCTAAAACCATCTTAAGCCAATATAAAATCTTAGACTTTACTCAAAAAAGAAGAGTGACAGCTTCCACCCAAATGTAGTACAAGGAGACAGCCCTGCGGCAGCCTGCATTCCAGGCTCTGTGCTTCCTCCCATCTCTATCGCTCTTGGCCTCCATTTCAAAGCCTCAGGAAGCTACAGGGCCTAGGATGAGCAAAGCAACACTGCACACCCAAACCTCCTTCCCTAGCCCTCAGTTCCTCCACGGCCATTTACTCTCCTGAAGATTAAAGAGACATTCATGTAACCCAAGACCTTGAGCAACTGAATTCCCAATAGCTGTCATCCCTTGGATGAGAGACCAGCACACTCCTCCCCTGTTATAAATGGGAAGTGGTGGAAAATTCAAACCTTCCTGAGCTGTTTTAGCCCCACTAGCTCCCCTCACTATTGCAGTGGATCAGGAACAGGCACACAAACAGCAGTCTCAGGTGATAAGCAGTGATTTCAGCCACAGTAACAGAACTGTGACCTCGCTGTCCCAACTGCACAGCATTTTGGACCTGTTTGTGAGCAAAGGGGAGCAATGGGACTGACAGGTTCTGCAGTTTCACTGAAAGAGGCTGATTAAGGGGGGAAAAAAAAAAGGAAAAAACCCATCTCTCTACAGTCGTAACATTTGTGTTCATATGGACTGATGCAAGGAAACCACCACAGCTTCCTTTCACAAGCACATTTTGGCTACCATGAAGCTCCTCTCTGCACTCTTTAGGACCAAACCTTTGGTAGGATCCTTTAAATCCTATCAGGAGAGGAACAACAACAGGACAAACTCTAAATCTGGAATGTTTTCAGTACATTATAAAGAAAAGAAATAAAAAAATAAAGAGGCGAGATTTTCATACAAACCCAAGGCAGAAAAATATCTCATTGGGAAACCTAAAGAAAACTCCCCATTATCTGGACAGTGTAGGAGTCTCTTCCTTCCTGGAAATTTAAGAGATGTGCGTGTACACAAAGCCAAAAAGTCAGCAAAGGCACGTAGTATTTAACCAGCCCTGACAAGCTGCTAACTCCCAAATATGCAGCATACACTCTTCCTTATCTAAAAGGAAGGCAGTCACAGCACTTTTTGCTCCTAAAGCCCTGGTTAAAGGGCATATCCTGAGCCCTCAAGGACAACATGTGATGCCTTCCCATTCTCCACAAGTCAGGAAGCAAAATACCCCGTTTTCAAGCCATTGAGGTTACTCTGGACCAGAACACTTTTAACAGTAGCCACAACAAACACACATCACATTTCTGGAGATCCACAAACAAAATGGGAGATGTTCAAGGGCAGGCCCTCACCTGAGATCTCTCAAACACTTGCAGTGTTTCAGCATGTCCATGAGAGCAGGCATATAGACCACCTTGCCCATCATGCCCAGGTTGGCCAAGGAAAGAGTCCGCA
This sequence comes from Corvus kubaryi, assembly GCF_017639235.1. Classification (NCBI taxonomy): domain Eukaryota; kingdom Metazoa; phylum Chordata; class Aves; order Passeriformes; family Corvidae; genus Corvus; species Corvus kubaryi. The sequence continues at coordinate 5,891,048 of NW_024581129.1, forward strand.
GGTGCTGGCACTGCAGCCCGATGTTGATGAGCCCAGAGCCTGTGAGAATATTTGGCAGCTGTGCTAAGGTGAGGCTCTGCAGGTAAGTCAATTGGCTAATGGCAGCCACCTCTGAATCCCCCACACTCTGTGCCCGGACGCAGGGAGGCAACGAGTTTCGAATTGCTGGCTCGTTGCGGGGCATGGCTGAGGAGAAACTGGACCCAATTATCTCCAAGGTTTCCAAAAATCGGAGGCTTCCCATCAGAGCCCAAAACACTGAAGACTCAATCTTCTGATTTGCCTGGTCCCCTAAGTTCCTTGGATATGTCTGTATCCCAATCCGAACTTTCCTTCCAAATGTTTGGGGCACCACATTAGGTGTGGTGGGAGGCTTCTCCACACTTGCAGCAACATCTGTGATGGAGCAAACTGGTAGTGCTAAAGAGAGCAGGTGCTTTAGCCTGGACAGGAGCTGGCACAGGTGGTTCCCTATGCTTTCAGAACTGTGGTGGTGAGCTGCAGACAGGTTCAGGTGTCTCAGGTTGCAGCAAGACACTACCAGGCTTTCCAAAATGCTGCTGTCAATGTCATCTTCCGCTTTCCGAAACAAGGACTCCGGGGCCAGACAGTGAACGCAGCCACTGAGATTCAAACTTGTCAGGCTTTTAAGATCCTTCCCACCATTAATGACCCTCTGGATTAGGTGCCCACCAGATAAGGTGCATCGGCTAAAGCTGAAGTAGAAAGGGTTGTTGAACTTCAAGTGTTGCAGGAGCCCAGAGCCGTTAATCCAGGCTTTGGGCAGTTGTAAAGCATCCAGACGTACATTTCGAGCCATGGAGTCCAGGAGGTTTTTGGTGGCTCCCGTCTCTGCAAAGCTGCCGGGGGCAGAGATGAGGAAGGCATGGAGGTTCTCAGGTGTCCGATCACTCAGCACTGCCAAGTAGAGCCTCACCACCTCCTGATTGACGTAGCCAGGAGCCAGCCTGGCATAGAAGATGCGGAGGTTCTGGTAATGGGGCACGTTGCTCTCACCCACCATCAGCTGCCCAGAGAGCATAAACCCCTCCCGCGAGCGATCGAGGATCTCAAAGTAAAGCAGCAGTTTCTCAAGGCTGGTGCAGCACGGGACAACACCGTATGAGGGCGTGTAAAGGGTTTGCTTCAGCTCCAAAACACGGCTGAGGGTGGCTTTGCACTCACTGCTCAGCTGGCTGGCATCAAACCCCGGGTTCACGTCAATGGCCAGGGAGCGCAGGTGCTGGAGCGTGGAGAGCATCTTGGAGAGGCGGAGAGAGGTGACATGGCAGCCAGACAGGTTCAGCTTGACCAGGTTCTTGCACCGTGTTACGTGGTCGATAGTGGAGCTGGGCAGCCAGTAGCACCCGGCCATGTTCAGCTGGTAGATCTCCTTTCCAATGTCCCTCATCAGCTGCTTCACTTTGTCTTTGTTTACCTGCACCCAAACAAAACCACATTCAGTGAGATATACAGCAAAGGTGGGCACTGTCTCGGTTTCCCAGCTGGAGATTGGGATAAGAGTGGCTGGCACTTGGATTACATGGCTCATCCAAAGGTTTGGGGATGGCAGCACAGCCTAAGAATTATCACACTGCTGGCAGCTCAGTCTGCCATGCTTTGGACTCTTAAGATCACACTTCCTTTTCCTTCTGCGTTCTACATTATAGTCTGTTCAGCAGCTGAGAGTGGAAGGGAAAACCAACTCCATTTTCTACCAGCAAAGCTATTTCAGCAGAACTGGCTATGTGCAGAAACTCAAAAGAAGAATGTTTCCATTCTTCTTCTTTCGGTTTCCTCTTTTGGAAATGAGCAGCAAGGGCTTCCCCTTGCCTGCACTGGCTGATGCAGTTCCCATTGAATATATCACCCTTCCTTCCCAAGCTTTATTTTTGTTATAAGATACACACAATTTCTGGCTTTGTTGACTGCATGCCTGACAGCAGCAACATGCACAAGATTTTTTTGCACAACATGGAAAACATACTTTGAGGAAATGGTAACTTTACACCACCACAGTTACAAATGGGAGGTCATGTTTATCTTCATTTCAGCTTCCAGAAATATGGAGAAGTTAAGTTTTCACTGACAGTATTTTACATAACTAAGGGAACACACAGCTGTTCTAACAAAGCATTCTGGAAAATAAATGCTTTTATAAAACAGCTTATTGTGTATTTGATTTCAGAGTTCAGGAGCAATCTATTTATGCATACACATTGGAAAGGTCTACTGTTCGGCATTGCTTTTCAGAAGTCAGATTTGTCCTCACAGCTAACAGAAGAAGCAAGCTACTCTCCCCACCTTATAGTCCTTCTGAAGCAGAACTGTATGTGTTAGACTCTTGTCAAGGCAAAGTGTTGCAAGTTTCCTGCAGGTTCTCCTAACATTCAGGACCAGGTCTGTGCAAGGGACGTAGCTGAGGATGTGCAGAAGGATCTCATCTGAGAACTCCATCAAGTTGACTCCATTGCTTTCCTCCTCACTCTCCTCACTTACGACCTCCTGGAGGCAAAAAAAAGAGGAAAAAGAAAAGGAGAATATGGAGGTAGTGCAAAACTTCACACGAAGCCATGATACTTTTCGCTTGGTCTTTCACTGTTGGCTGCCATTTCCATTCATTGCACTTACTCTGCAACTGGAAAAGTGACTGTCCATGAGCCTTTCCTAAATATATCACAGCAATCTCTTTCTACATCCTTCCTCCAAGCTCCACCCGTTTCAATAACCTCAAGAGTTATATAACCATGCACATATACATATATATACGGCTACATATATCTGTTTACACATACAGACACACACCAACACTGCAGTCCAACATCACCCACAGCTCTTGTGCAACACACTCACACCTTAACGGCGAAACCACAGCCCAAACTGGCACTAACGCCAGGGCAGCTCCTGAGGGGAAGCGGGGCTGCTCCACCTCACAGCCCCTGGGAGCCCCCCGGAGACACACGGCGAGGGCGATTCCGGCGTCCCGGCCCCGCCCTCCCTGCCCCCGAGCCCGGCTCCCGCCCTGAGGACTCCCGGCTCCCTCAGCCCCGCAGCAGCCCCGGTTACCGGCGCCCCGAGGGGCCAGTGCGGAGGGGAAGCGGGGGGCGAGCTGAGCCCCACAAGCCCCGACTCACCTCTCCGCAGCGCAACATGACGGCAGCCGCACAGTCCCGCCGCAGCCGCCGCCGCCGCCTCGTCGGGCCCCGCTCGCAGCGGCCGCGTCCCGGGCTCGCTGCCGCCGGCCCGGCCGCCTCACGGCTCTTCCGGCGCGGCCATGACCCGGTTCCGCGGCAGTGCCCGCCCCGCGCCGCCATCTTGAGCGCGGCGCGGCCGCGGTGCGGCGCCATCTTGAGGGCGGCGCTGCCATGGTGGGAGTGGCGGGTCCGCGGAGTCAGAGAACGCTGAGGTCGTTCCCGTTGGAAAAGAGCTGTGGTATCATCGAGTCTAATCTTTGACCGAACACCACCGTGTCAGCCAGACCAGAGCACTGAGTGCCATGTCCAGGCTTTCCTTAGACACCTCCAGGGATGGTGACTCCACCACCCGCCCGAGCAGCCCCTTCCAATACCCGACAGCGCCTTCTATGAAGAAATTCTTCCTGATGTCCAACTTGACCCTCCCCTGGCACAGCTTAAGACCATTTCCTTTCATTCTGCCCGTTGGTCCCTGGGAGCAGAGCCTGACCCCCATCTCACTACAACCTCACCTCAGGGAGTTGTGGAGAGCAAGAAGCTCCTCTCCGATCCTCCTTTACTCCAGGCTGAGCCCCACCAGCTTCCTCAGCCACTCCTGGTGCTCAAGACCCTTCCTCATCCCCATTCCCTTCTCTGGACACACTCCAGTGCCTCAATGTCCTTCTTGGATTGAGGGGCCTGGAACTGGACGCAGCACTCGAGGTGTGGCCTCTCCAGTTGTGAGTACAGGGGCAGAATGACTGCCCTGGTCTTGCTGATCACACTATAGAATACTAAAATGGTTTGGGTTGGAACTTAAAAGATCATCCCATTCTTCCCCAGGTAGAGGCACCTTCCACTATCCCAGGTTGCTCCAAGCCCTGTCCAACCTGGCCTTGGGCACTTCCAGAGATGGGGCAGCCACAGCTTCTCTGGGCAACTTCTGCCAGGGCCTCACCACCCTCACAGGGAAGAATTTCTTCCCAGTATCACCATCCTACCCTTAATTGATGTGCAAAGGGCCATGCAGAATCACCCAGGGCTGCTGTGACCACAGCCATTGCACACAGCCATGTCCAAGAGGAGCGACTGGCTCAGCACAGTGTAGCTCCACATATCTCCTATCCCAAATCTCAAGTACAGACAGGACTGGAGCGCTGGAATTTCCAGTTACATGTATGCTTCAGGAATTTTGTTCACAGAAAATGTGTTTTAAAGATGACCCATAAAGGAAGATGAATAAGTTGCTATTTTATTCCTGCTTGATTGTTGCCATTTAAGGCCGTGAATTGCATTAAGGGTAAATTGGGGGTTTCGCTTAGAAATAGCAAGTGCCTCAAGTCTTGATTACATATTTTGCTTCTAGGCCTGTGAGAGAGCTCGGGAGTCAAAGAGGAAAACCATTTTTAGCTCTTAGATGAGGGCGAGCCTCTGTAGAGGATCTGTACCTGCTTTGTTTGTCATGTGTTTCACTTGAATAAAAGGTAATCACAAATTAAATCCGGAGGCCTTTCAGTCAAGACCAACTCGTTTGATATCTGGGAAAAATACCAGCCTACCATACTTGCAGTCACCAGGGAAAGCAGAGACCAGGGTGGAGGAGACCTGCATTTCCAATGCAAATGATAAATAAAACCATCAGCGAGTCCCAAAGGCAGAGGGAAGGCCCTGCCCAGAGAGCCAGGGCGGCTGAAGCAGCCAGCGTTTGGAGTAGCCATGGGTTCCCTCCAGCCCTGGGGCATACAGGGGCCAGACAGCAGCAGACAACCCCGAATAAGTACTGGGAACAGAGGGTGGTGTAAGGAGTTCTTGAGGAGAAACCAGGCTTTGTAAGAGAAGCTGCATTTGGACTTGTGATCCACCAAATAAATGACCAGTGTGCTGGTGCAGATCAGACATGAAGGCTGAACACGAGGCAGAAGTGGGCAGAAAAGGAGGAAGGAATTGAACATCTTCATCGAACTCTGGCATTTCTCTTCGTGGCCTTGGGAGGTGGCCAGACAGTGATAGGGGAAACCCTCCTTGCTGTGCCTCACTTCAGAAATTATCTTCTCCATGTGGGTAGACTTGGTCACCTTACAACCAATACATGTTTTCCTAGCCCAAACAAGGCAGGCACATATCCTGCTGTCCCAGTCCAGACAGGCAAACAAAATAATACCAGTATCAAGATATTTTGCTCTGTATAAAACAAAATATCTTAACATTCAAGGCCAGACTGTCCTGGGGATTTTATGTTTTTCCTCTCTGGAAAGCCTTGTTTCAGTTCTCTCCTCTGATTCTTCTTAAATTTGATACAGCCTGAACATCTTTTTGCCGGCTTGACTAAAGCCCAGCCCGACTGCAGCAGGCAGAGCACTTGGTATGCTTGGGTGGATTGCTAGCTTCACTGCTGGAAGTGATTCTCAATCCCTGATATGGTTTAATACTGTAAGGCCTGCTAAAGTGGATTACAGATGGCTATAATGCAAGTCAGGGCAGGGTCCAGGTCAGCAATCCTGCAAAGAACAACTTCAGAGACCATGGCTACTCCTAACCCAAGCACAGCCAATACCACAGACCCATCCCTGAACGGGTACCCCAGAATGGCCATTTTCTGAACCTGATGCTTTGTACCCTCCAAAGGGACTTCTGCAAGGAGGCCAGTTTAGTTTGAATGCTCTGAGATTCCCTGGGATTTTTGCTCACAGCCAGCTGGCACCTCTCCTGGAGGAGCACATGCTCACTAACGAGAGAACAGGACCCTCCCCATCCAAGGACTGTTTCTGGTCAACTGTCCCTGACACAGCTGAGAGACAATGAGGCCCTTCAGGGCTAAATCCCGAGAGCTGCAACCATCTCCTTTGCCAAGGACATCACTAATTCCCAGCGGTGGCTTGATTCCATAAGCAGCTCAGGGAGGTGACTTTCCAGGTCATCAGCTAATTGCAGGTGAAGCGCCAGTGACTGTCTCCAGCAGGAGGGAAACTCTGAGGGAGGAAAGCATAAAACGTGTTTGCTCAGCTCCCTTGAGCTGAGCCATCTCTCCTGGGGCAGCTACCGGGAGGTAGGAAAGGGCTGGGTGACTTGGAAGGATCTAGAGCCGAGTCCCGCTGTCTCTGCAGCCCAAGGAATCTCAGGACGTCACCAAGGCTGAGCCAGACAGCGGGACGCGCTCAGCCTGGCCCGTGGGTGGACATATTAAAGCTTCTGGTCTCCCCACAACCCCTGGCTATTTGTGTGCTGGACAAGAGGAGGAGATAGCCAGGGCACTGATTATTCCCTACACAACTTCTCCTTTGAGTCTACCATGGCTAAAGCCCGGACATGGCTCCTCTACTCCCTCCCTGACAGGCCTCTCGGCATTGCCCCACCTCTGTGAAACAGTGAGGGGTGAATTGAGCCTTCTGAAACTCCATGGCAGAGAAACCACAGTTAAAAAATCCCCTCTCTTCCAGCATTTGACATTCCTGAGAGGAAACCACTCTGGACTACCCTATGCTCCCTGGAGTTGGGAGCAGTGAGTAATGCTCACAGTCGTCCCTGCCTGGCACCACATTCTTTTCTCCAGCATGCAATGGCCCAGAGGAGGGATAAATGGAGCCTTGCTAGAGCAGCCTGCAGAGTGGCTGTGCACACCATGGCCTCACACTGGAGAGGCATCGGGACGGATTGTGGAAGGCTCAGCCTCATTTTACTGAGGGGCTGGTTACCCAAAACTGCAAGTGAAATGGGAAGAAAGAAGAAAAAGCCCTGCAAAGTGTTAACTAACAGCATACCTCGGTTGGTTCTGGAGCATGAAAATCATCCTGGCTGCCCTGTGTCCAGCAGCTCTGCACCAGTCTCCTTGCGCTCACACCTCTGCCCACCTGAGCTGCTCTCAGCCCCTGGCATTTTGCTGCTCACTGGTTTCTCACCACCAGCAGTTTCTTCTGTTCTTTGTGTCTCAGCACATTTTCCCAGAGCCATCAGTGACCATTTCAGAAAAGGCTGAAGAAATGCACCCCATTTCCCTATTGCTGTAATCTCTTCTTGGCTTCTGGCCTTTCTCCTACCCTGCTTCCACCAGCTCCCTCCCCAGGAGCTGCCATTGCCTCCTCCTCACCGTATTTCCCCAAGACCTCAGGTTATAAGCCCAGTTTGGGCCTTGCTCCAACCTGTTTCACCTCCTCTGTTGCAAACTGGTGCTTCCGGTACTCAGCTCAGCCCCGTGTCTGCACCTCCAGCCCTGCCAGGCTCCCATTGCACCCAGGAGGGAGCCTGGGGAGATGAAGGGCAGAAACCGGCAGGTCCACCCTGAGTACAGTATGATGCCAGAGCTGGAGCAGACCAGGCACAGGATTAAAGAGGAACTGGAGCCTGTTCCCTGCCTTTCATCTGCTGCGAGCATGCCACAATCACAGCCGTGAGCTCTTCAAAGGCAGGCAAGGCTGGCAGAGCCTTGGGAAACTTCACTCTTGAAAATGCTCCCAGGTCTGGCCTCCAAGCTGGCAGTAGTGTCACCTGGCTTGGCTTTTCCTGGTTCCTGACCCAGTAGCCTCAATCCTGTCTCCTTTCCACAGATGTGACTCCAGCTCTGGGAGGCTGTGGACATTGCTGTGCCCAACAAGGTCTCAGCTGCCAGCATGGCTTTGTGAGGGTCCCCCCTCTTCCACAAAACTATAGAAAGTTGATCAAACAAGGCTGAAGCTTCACAGGTCTGGAAGCCCGAAGGATAGGTAGAGAGTCAATAAGCCCAAAACCTTCCTGCCAAAGGCTGGGCTGAAGGCAGGTACCTGCACTTGAGCTGTGCACTCTGCAAAAGCTTCCTCCCTCCTCCCTGCCACCTTTTTCCCAGCCCCACCCATGTAGCACTCCAGTGGCCTTGTTCTCTGAAGTCAAATTTTTCCACTTCACAGACTTCCTCTTGCTTTCACCTGAAAGCTGCTCCACCCAGCCAGCATACTGCCAGGGCATGAGTCTCCCTACCTGAACCCAGGCCTCCCTCCCAGGGCAAATTGAGAGCAGGACAGGCAAGCTGTGACACCTGGAGCAGGGAGGAGTGGGGACACTGCCCCATGTAGAGCTGCAGACTAGTCAAAGGAGCCTTAGCAAAGGGAGAAGGCAACTGCTTTAGCTTGGCTATGGCATCACCACACCCCACTTACTTCCATCAGTCCAGCATGAGACACAGAGAGCAGTATTTGGGAAGGTGCAGTTCAATCCCCATTAAGCCCAGCTCCTCCAGCAACTCCCTGTTGCACACACTAGCAGTACCTGGACAACTCCAGCCCATGGCACCCTTGAGACCCACAGGTTTGGCAGGCTCAATTCTACCCCTCCCCTAATCACCCAGAGCCATCTGCCTTGTGCCCCAAAGCACCAGCATCCCCCCAGCCTGATAGCAGAGCTGTGCACCCTGGAAGGGCAAGATGAGAGCAGGGAGCAACTGTCAAAAAATGGCATGGAAAGAAAGAAAAGGAACAACCAACACCAGTCAAGCCTCTATGGTGTGCACTTTTATTTCAACTGGTCTTAAGTCAGTGTACAGGTAGCCCCTCCCTCCCCCACATACTGGCACTTCTCCTAGACCCTGCGGGGGACTGTAAAGCCTTCATTCACATCTATCACTGGGGAACACAGGCTGCTTGCTTGACAAATCGAAGAGAAAAAGGATCAAGTGTGTTTTGTTTTTAAGGCGGAAAGATACAAAAAGACACTTGTCGGGTTACATAATTTACAGACAAGCAATTATAACCTAACACCAGCTGTAACTGGTGGACTCCCTCCGAGCTGGGCTTTGCCTTCACAGAGGCGAGTAACTTCCTGTAACAATGTATTATAATATTTGGAATGACTATTAAAAAAACAAACAAATGTACAATCAAAGTCCTCAGATGCATTGTAGAACTTTGGGGGCGTTCGCTCCGACACGTTTCATTTTAAGACTGCTGCTGACACCTTCACCGTTCCAGTTTTTTAATCCTGAGTCAAGCGCCAAAAAAAAAACAAATAAAGCCATGCCAATCTCGTCTTGTTTTATGCGCATTTATGGGTTTTGTTTCATCACAAGGGTGTGGGTGTTGGTAACAGTCCGGTTTAGAAGCATTTGCGGTGGACAATGGAGGGTCCGGATTCATCGTACTCCTGCTTGCTGATCCACATCTGCTGGAAGGTGGACAGGGAGGCCAGGATGGAGCCTCCAATCCAGACAGAGTATTTACGCTCAGGTGGGGCAATGATCTGCAGGGAAGAGGAGGAACCAGTCAGACACAGCATCACACTACATGCACAGCCCACGCACAGCCCTGCAAGATGGAGCTGCCTAATTCCCTTATCTAACCTTGGCCAAGATACCATGAAGTCCAAACAAGATCAAGACACAACCTCACACCCCCACCTCTCTCCTTTGCAGCCAGTCTTTAATCCCATTATTCACACAGTTGGGTGGGTGCCATCCCATCCAGCCCAAGGCCATTAAGGCTGCACCAGACAGACATGGGTCCTATCTTTTGCAGCAGGATTCCAGCATACCACCCTCCACCCAGGCTGCATATTTCAGCCTAATGGGGGTGCTGAGATGTTCCCCCAATTCCATCGTACCTTGATTTTCATTGTGCTGGGTGCCAGGGCTGTGATCTCCTTCTGCATCCTGTCAGCGATGCCAGGGTACATTGTGGTACCACCAGACAGCACTGTGTTGGCATACAGGTCCTTACGGATATCCACATCGCACTTCATGATGGAGTTGAAGGTAGTTTCATGGATACCACAGGACTCCATGCCTGTGAAGAAGGACAAGTCTCAAGTCAGCAAAGGCTCAGACAGAATCAAGGAAGCCTAAGAAGATACTACAGGCAACCGAGAGACCAGCAGCCCTTTCAGCAGGAAGGCACTGCAGAGCCATGGTTGGGATAGAGTCAACCTTTGGCTTTACTGACCCAAGTCCCTCAAACAGCTTTAGGCTGCGCAGGAATTGAGGCTGACTGGTGAGACAGCTCAAGTCTTGCTACAGACCAGCAGTAAAATATAGTACCTCACTGTCATGGTCTCCCGCTTACCCTTCACAGAAGGAACATTGAGGGGCACAGGGTATCCTAGGAAATTTTGACTTACCCAGGAAAGATGGCTGGAACAGGGCCTCGGGGCACCTGAACCTCTCATTGCCAATGGTGATGACCTGGCCATCAGGGAGTTCATAGCTCTTCTCCAGGGAAGAGCTAGAGGCAGCCGTGGCCATCTCCTGCTCGAAATCCAGGGCAACATAGCACAGCTTCTCCTTGATGTCACGCACAATTTCTCTCTCAGCTGTGGTGGTGAAGCTGTAGCCTCTCTCTGTCAGGATCTTCATGAGGTAGTCCGTCAGGTCACGGCCAGCCAGATCCAGACGGAGGATGGCATGGGGGAGGGCGTAGCCTTCATAGATGGGCACAGTGTGGGTAACACCATCACCAGAGTCCATCACAATACCAGTGGTACGACCAGAGGCATACAGGGACAGCACAGCCTGGATGGCTACATACATGGCTGGGGTGTTGAAGGTCTCAAACATGATCTAGAGAGAGAAAAGGAGGGGTTGAGTCAACAGCAAAATACAGGGCTCTTGCTACAGGTCTATACCAAGTCCATGCAAGTGGTTTTACTTCTGCCCCTAGATAAGAGGTATCTCTACACTCCCCCTCAAAGTCCATGCTTATCTCACCTGGTCTCCACCCACACCTGCCAGGTCAGAGCCTGAGCAGGGACACCACTGCCACAGACCCATCCACGTATCACAGCAAGGAACAAAACAAATGCCAAGTAAACTACAGTACAGTCACTCAAGGCTGTAAATGGATTAGTGTGCCTAGTCAGAAACAGCAGTCAGACAAGTTGCTAGTTCAGTCTCAGAGAAAGCCAGCTTAGAAGAGCAAACAAAACCTGTCAAGGTCCAGCAAAGAGGAGACTCAGGTCAGGAAAGGAAAACCCTGTAAAGATGGCAAAAAGGGAGAATAGTGGTGAAGGAGGAGAGAGGACAACATGGAAGAGGAGAGCTGGCCTGCAGCAATTATCTGCTGTAGCTCCAAGCTGCAGAGTTCTACACACCTGTGTCATCTTCTCTCTGTTGGCTTTGGGGTTCAGGGGAGCCTCTGTGAGCAGCACAGGGTGCTCCTCAGGGGCTACTCTCAGCTCGTTGTAGAAAGTGTGATGCCAGATCTTCTCCATGTCATCCCAGTTGGTGACAATACCGTGTTCAATGGGGTACTTCAGGGTCAGGATACCTCTTTTGCTCTGGGCTTCATCACCAACATAGCTGTCTTTCTGGCCCATACCAACCATCACACCCTGCAGAACAAAGACGATGTGGTAAGTACGGCTGAAAAGTGGGTAACTCCCTTTTTCCAAAGCTAAGTCTCCAATTATTGTCCCTTTCCTGTCATGTCTATCAGGAAAGACATGCAGCCAGCTGCTCCAACACACACTGCACAAAGGCTCTGCAGGAGGCTGCATTCCCCACCAGATGTGCTGCAGCGCAGAGGCCTCTCATGGTACAAAGCCAAATAAAAGGGCTTCTTGTCTCTAGGGGAAGAACTTCCACCAAACCCTCCTCTTTTTTGTCAGATAACAAGCACACCAGCCACCTACCTGATGTCTGGGGCGACCCACGATGGATGGGAAGACAGCACGGGGGGCATCGTCCCCGGCAAAACCGGCCTTGCACATACCGGAACCATTGTCAACAACAAGCGCGGCAATATCGTCATCCATGGCTGGCTGCGGGAGGAGAGAAGGAGACATGAGCATCCCCGCTCACACGCCGAGCCCCGTCCCGCGGCGGCAGGCGGGAAGGCGATGGCGGGAAGCGCAAGCAAAGCCGCCAAGGCCTTCCCCACCCATTTCCTTCCTGCCAGCGCCGCTCCGCTTCGCCCGGCGTCCGCTAGAGGGGGCGACGCCTCCTAGATTTCGGCACTGCGCGGATTTGGGACAAAGGAAGTCCCTGCGCCCTCTCGCATTATTACCATAAAAGGCAATGGATGGAGCGCGCCGCGCCTCGCCCGCCACCGGCTGTCGGGGGACGGCGGCGGCCACTCCCCGGAGCGGGCGGGCGTGGCCGCCACACCCCAGCGCCCCGCCGTGTGCCGGCCAGCGGGGCTCGACGCCTCCGCACAGCCCCGCCGGTCACGCCCGGTGCCCCACCTTGAGCCGGCCGGCGGGGCTCAACACCTCCGCACAGCCCCGCCGGTCACGCCCGGTGCTCGCCCCAGCACCCCGCCATGTGGCAGTCAGCGGGGCTTGGCACGTCCACGCAGCCTAAGGGGTCACGCCCGATGTCCACCGTGTGCCAGGCACGGCCAGCAAGACTCGACCTTTCTGCACAGCCCCCAAAGCCTCAGCCAGCCTCTACAAGGAACCGCAGCAGAACAAGCGCTGGCCACCACGCCCAGCCCACTAGTCAACCGTGACCGGGGCTCTGCCCCATCGACCGGCGGCACCACGGGCGGGATTAGAGCCAGCATCTTATGCAATTGCAGCCCGCCCAGGCTCAGCCCCGGCGGCTCCGGCCGCGCCGGTGTAATCCGGTGGCGGGGGGGGGGGGGGGGCGGCAGCTGCGGCACATGTGCCGCCCCGCACGGGCAGCCTGGGAAGTGTAGTCGGAGCTGGAGCGGGCAGCCCGCCTGCACCTGCGCTCCGGGCACACGGGGGGTCCCCCCTGCGCCCCCCAACCCCGCACTGCTCCGATCTACAGCCTCGCCCCATGTAGGGGGTGCCGCCCCCTCCTCGCAAGCAGCAGCCACCAGGACTATTCGGATCTGCGGGGGGGGGGGGGGGGCCGCGCCCCTCCTCACCAAGGACAACGCCCCCGGGCCCCGACCCCAACACGGGCGGCTCCGCCGAACAAACAAAGCCCCGCGCCCTCCGTCCACGCCGCCGCTCCCAGGACACAACAGCCGAGCCGCCCGCTTCCCCCGTCCGCACCAGCAATCCTCTTACGGGGAGGATTAACCCCACGGGCTGCAGGGGCGCGACCCCCCTCCACAAGCATCACCCCCCAAACCGGCCTTAAACCGCGAGCTGCGTCTCTACCCCTTACAACGCGGCACCGCGCTACGGGGCCGCCACCCCGCCAGCACACAAAGGGCGCGCCGCGTCCCAACAACCCCGATCACACCGATATTCGTAATAACACTGGCTCATTACTGACATCGTTAATATTATTATTTTGTTATCCCCCGTTGTCGCAGTGCCACTCTCACCTTTGGGGAGTTCGCGCGGTCGGAGCCGGGGCAGGCGCAAGGCGGCGGCGGGAGCGGGGCGCGCGCGCGGCGAGGGCAAGCAGAGCTCGCGGCGGCTCCCGCCCGCCGCCCGCGCGCGCTTTATATGGGGCCGCCGCCGCCGCCGCCTCGCCATAAAAGGAAACTTTCGGAGTGCGCCGCTCCGATTGGCCCCACGCGGCCACGCCCCCCAGGCCTCGCCCCGCCCCGCCGCCCCGACAGGGGGGAAAATATTGGGGTGGGGGGGAACCGAATGGAATTGGGGTGGGGGGTGCGGCCCCGGTGTCACTTGGTTGCTTTGGGGACGGGGCTCTTGCCTCGTGCTCGCCGCACTCCGCGGTGCTCCGGTGCCCCCCGTGCAGCCCCCCCCACCCCAACCCTCACACAAAGCCCCGCTGGTGGGGGTCCCGGCCCGTTCGCCCCCCGTCTCTGTGGGAGCCGGGCGGATGCAGCCCCCCGGGAGAGAAGGAGGTACCCGGGGGCAACGCGGTGCGGGATCCCGGGGGTGCTGCTTGCCCTGCCTGCGGCGCTGCCCAGCGCGGGGCACGTGGAGCGCCCGTCACCTGCACCCCTGGGCCGGGCGGGCACCGGTGACCCCGGCCGGGAGCGGGACGAGCGGGACGCGGGGCCAAGTTCACTGCTGATGTCAGCAAGCGGCGGCGACACGGCTCCTGCCAGCCGCCGCCAGGCTCTCGGCCCTTGGACCCGCCCGGGCAACCGGGAACGCCACCGGCGCCACCGGGCACCATTAAAGACCGTGTGCCTCCGGTGGCAGCGGCTCCTGGGAGAAGGGTATGCTCTGCTGGCTCTGGCTCAGGCATCGAGTCAAGCAGGGGGCCCTGGTCCCCCCTCCCCATCCTGCCCCACGCTGGCAGGGGACACCGTGGGAGCAGTGGTTTGGTCAGATTTGAGCAATATTTGTCTCTGTCCTCTGATCCAAACCTTGCTGGAGTAGGAGACGTGGCTGCTCCAGCCCAGGCTGCCTTTTTGTAATTCCCTTCTTGCCTGTGACCATCCAACACTGGTCGGGAATAAAGGCGAGGGCAGCGGCCACAGAGCAGCAGGCAGCAGCAACCAGAGGGCTTTGCGTCTCCAGAGTGTTGTGCGAACATGGGCTGATTAATCAAGTTAATTAAGCAGCCCTGTAAGTAAAGTAGCAGCAGCCACTCTCAATCTGTTGCCGGCTGGAAGCACACAGACTTCAGCGTAGGGACCTTGGATGTGAAATCGCAGCCGTTTGAAAACAGTGGTGACAGGGAAAAAACAATTCTCGGGGAAAAAAAAGGGGTCAAAATGCCTGTTCTCCATGGGATACCCCTTGTCCAGCATCATGGAGAGGGGAGTCAGGCCTGCAGTCAAGGTCTTGAGGCCACACCAGCAAGCTCTTTGTCATCAGGGAGCTGCAGAGATCACGGTGAGGATGAGAATGAGGATGGGGCTCCCTCTCCAAACTGTCCGTGTGGGTCTGCCTAAAGGAGACCCAGGCATTTCCCTCCCCTTCATTACTCCCTGCTGTGGGATGAACAAAGGAGGAGAGCAGCAGGAGGAACCTGCAAAAGCCTGTTGAGATGGAGATTTGCAATTACCTCGGGGGATGGGAGGTGATGGGACACCAGGCACAGATGGGAATACAAGAGAAGCCCTTTTCCTTTGGATGGCATCCCCTTCCCCAGGAGTGCCTTGTCCTGGTGAAGGTGCCCCAAAATTCAGCACCACAGCTGTGCCCAGGTGCTTTGGAGGGGGTGGTACAGAGACGGGAGACCTGTGGGCTCTTCCAGGCCACCCCAGGGCCATGCCTCATCCTGCAGGACAGAGGTGGCCATGGTGATGGATGTGTCCTGCCAGGCCACTTTGGGACCAGGCCATCCCCACCATGTGGAGATGGCCACAGTGATGGACGTGTCCTTCCAGGCCACTTTGGGATTATGCCATCCCCTCCGCACTGGAGATGGCCACAGTGATAAAGAGATACCCCCGGACAGTCTCCATGGGAAGCCCTCAGTGGAAGGGGACCCAGCTGAGGGTTCTGCAGGGCCATGCTGGAGCAGAGCTGCCTTTGCCCGGTCGTTCCTCTGTCAACCTTGATGTGGATCATGCAAGATCTCTCTATCGCAGCTTCCCTTGCAGTAAAATGGGAGTCATCGCTGTTAATTACCTGCCTCACAGGGAATTAATTAATGTTTGCATTCCACTTTGAAAAGGCTGATTATTAATTAGAAGATTATACGTCAAATAAGGGGAGCCACAAGGCATGGGTTGAGCTGATGGCCCTTGCAGCTGGGAAGCGTGGTCCACAAATGTGCTGATAAAGCAGGAAAAAGTCCAACAATACCACTGGGGTGATGGGTTTGGGATGGGGAACAACAGCAGGAAGTCTGGGCCAGGTGGGGAGGCCACCAGGGCTCATGGGGGTCTTGGGCAGCTGGATGGGGCGTGCATGAGAGGGGTGGGATGCTGTGCTCCGCTGCATCCCAGTGAGCAGGTTGGATGGAGCCAGGCTGGGGAGCCACGATGCGAGACAGCCCATTAGGCAGGGAGGGAACTACCAGGCAATTACTCTTGATTATTGGACTGAATCAGAAGGCAATCAATCCACCAGCATCCGGAGGGCAGCAGCACCGGCCTCGCGTCTCCTGGCTTTAGGGGCAGCGAGGTCTGGCCTTGGTGTGACAGCAGGATGTGGCCTCCAGCACACGGCTGGGTGCCACCACTTCCTCCCAGCCTGAAGACACCTTGACAGCAAAGCCACCAGCCAGTCACCGTGTTCACCACTGTGTGATGAACCAGGCTGACTCCCTGGCCATGGCTGGGGCTCTCTTCCCGTCTCTTCTGGGATGTTGCAAGAGCTGAGAGGAGAGAAAGGGGAACCGAGCAAAGAGCTTCCCAGCTGTCATGTTAACCTTTGGGCAGACATCACAGGCTCCCAAGTTCCCAAGTTTTGCTTCATCTCTCCCTGCTTGTCCTTGGTGCTTGGCTCTCACTGACTCTGGACAAAACTATCCGAGGGAGGATCCTCCTGCCCTTCGCCAGCTGATACTGTGAGGCTTGAATCACTGCACTTGTGGGACAACATGTGAGCTCTGCTTTCCCCTCGCTTCTCCCAGCCCTTCCTCTAGAGCAGAAGCCCTCTGCCCATGCAGGAATGGCCTCTGTCACACTTTTGGGGAGAGGAGGGTCAAAGGTGGGAAATATTCCTGGCAGTTTTTGGAGTTGGAGATTTGGTTTGGATTTCTGCACATCCCCTTCAGTGCCAGCTCCTCCGTCTCTCACCCTGTCATGTGCTCGGGCCTCCCTTCTCTCCCTCCTGCTGTTGTGACAATGAGAAGAGAGGTAGAAACTTCTGAAACCGCTGCAGTCTCTTTGAATCACCCTCACACAAAAATCATGGAGGTTTTTTTGAAGCACTGCCTTTCCCTTCCCTTCCCACTCCCCAAGAGGAAGAAGGAAAGGTGCTGACCACATCCCCTGTTTCACAGGCACAGGGACCATCTCAGCACGTTCCTCTTTCAATTTTCTCCTTGCAGCATTAGCTATAACGGGAATTTGCAGGACGTAAAATCTAAGCAGGAACCCCAGGCCCATTGCTCCCTTTGGAGATGTTGGGGGCCTCACTGCAGCCCCCACCTCTCCCTTTATGGGAACATACTCAGCATTAAAACCTGAAGCAAAACAGCCCCTGACATTTTCCTGGCTTGTTGCATTGCATCCCTGATGCCAGCTCATCCCTGACAAGCTGCAGGCTCGACTCTCCCCCTTTAAGCATCATTCTCCACTCTCATACACCCCTCCCTGAGGTTTCTACTCCTTTGTATTGATCCTTGAGCTCTCTCTGATCTATCAGTCCTTTTGCAGAGAGAGGACAGCCTTTCCCTTCACAGACTCCATGTGCAAGGTTGTTCTCCCCTGATCTGCTGCATCCACATGGATGGGCTAACAGTGCATTGAGCATCCCTCCCATTCACAAAGAATGAAAATCATTACATTGTATCATGCTGGAAAACCGTGTAAATTCACCATTTTCCATTTTCAAGGCACAGACAACCAACCTGTGCTAGGTTTTGCTGAGGCTGTTGGAAAGGCCCCAGACCTGCCCAGGTAGCCAAGGCGGTGGCAGGGCACACGTGCCTGGTTTACAGCCTGCTGTCCCTGATAAATGGACTTTGCTGGAGGGGTTGGAGCCCTGAGCAGTGATTTTTCTCCACCTATTTGTCCAGCCCTGCCTGTCCTTGCTGCCTCCAGCCTTGTCTCTCTGTGCCCCTGTGCCTTCCCCAGCCCTTTTATTGCATATCTCTGAGCTAATCCTTGTGCCAACATTTCCAGATCCTGATGCTGGCCCTGAGGTCCCCCAGCTTACAGAGGCAGCAGGAGTCCAAGGCCTCATCCCCAGCTTTGTAGGCAGCCAGGTCAGCATCCATCAGCCGGTGCCCAGGCTGGCACTCTCTGCCCAGCCCCATCCTGGTGCCCAGCAGCCCTGCCACCCTCCCACCCTCTCTGGGCTGTGCTGGCCCGGCCGGAGAAGAGCAAAGCCCTCCCTTCCCCCACTGGTTACACGTGCTGCCACGGCTGTTTTGGTTGACCTTGATAGCAACAGCCTGTGAGGCCCGAGCGTGGAATTGTTTTCAGCCCAAGGTCATTCCGCAGCACAGCACGATTACACCGGCACAGCCAGACCCTGAGGCGGTGCCGGCCGGGCTCCCAGCCTCAGCCCTGCACCCTGGGCATCTCTGGAGTCCGCTTCTTCCACAGCAATGGGACAGGTGTAAGCTATATCCTATGCTGGAGCTTCCCTGCAGGGACAGAGAGTGGTGGAGCAGCCCTCCCCTCCAGCCAGGCTTGGCATCAGTTTCAGGGGATATTTCCTCCAGCTAAAAACAGAAGGGGAAGAGAAAAAGCTGATTCTCCCTGGGTTTTTTCTGCATGTCTCAGTGCTCTGGTCCCACTCACACCACCCCCATCGCTACCCAAATGCTACTGAATGACCCCTCAGCTGTGATGCACCTCCAAGGGGGTCTTCCCCTCAAGGATGCTCCCTGGGGTTCAGTTACCTGTCCTGGCAAAAGGTTCCCACAGGTTTTACATGGCACTATGCCGAGCCATACAGTGTGTTTTCAACTGCTTCTTAATTACTTTGAGAATTGATTTTTCTTGGTCTCTGACGATGGAGCGGGGGAGCAGCTGGATGGAGTTTTCTGCTTGTACTGCATCTAGGAAATGAAACAGATCCTGGGCTACCCAAGCATGCCGGGAAATTCACTTTCATCTCTGCTGGGCTAGTGGCCCTTTCCGTCTAGGGGCTTCAGGCCTTTGGCAGAGGTGACCTCTCCTACCTTGGAGAGAGTGGGAATAGTGCTGCCTTTGTTTTCTGTGTGAGAAACAGAGGCAGGGAGAGCAGGGCCACCCTCAGTCAGGGTGACTCTCCTGCCCGTGCCAGGTGATGTAAAGCACTTGTGACTCTGTGGGTAATTCTGGTTTGGGGCATAAGCCCCCTTTATCTCCAGCAGGAGGTCACAGAGGTCTGACCACTGTGCCGGTGCTGCTGTGGGTGCACCCAGAGGTGGGGGGGATCCCCACCCCTCCAGTGACCCCAGACCTGCACCAGCTCCTGTCCCTGCAGGCGCAGGGATGCTCAGGGAACAAATGAGCGAGGCAGGATTTGCCTGTTCCTAGAAGGAGGGATGCAGAGGCACCCAGGAACTGCTCTGGGCCCCGTCCCAGCCCCATCCCTGCCCGGGCTGGCCCCCGGCTCTGTTTGCACAGCCGGTGCTGAGCCGTGACGCAAGCAGATCTCCCCAGGCAGGGAGAGGGTGACAGGAGTGGGACCTGCTCTAGTCAATGCCCCATCCACTCCTCCGAGTTTAAATAAACCTTCAGGGGTGATTCAGCGCTTACACAGCACTCAGCCCTTTCACAGAGCCACCAGAATTAAAATCCAGTGACCGTCCCTCTCCCCCCACCTTGAGGAGCAGGTGCATGGGAGGAGAGCCAGGTGGTTTTTATCCAGTGCCAGGCTTGTTTCTGGTCCATGTGGCTGGGGTAACAGGGGGGTGATGCCACTTACAATGGGCTGGCGGTGGGGAAGGAGAGACCACAGGCTTTCTGCAGGGTGATGCTGCTCCCAACCAGCCCCTCTGGTCCAGCTCCCACCAAGATCTGCAGCAAACCCAGGAATGAGCCAGCAAGTTTGCAACGATATCATCCCTTTGGTATCATCCTGAGGCCACTTGCACACAGACTGGGCATGGAAGGAAACTACCACCACAACGCCCAGGTGCAGAGGCACCAAGCCCCCCTGCATTTCATTGCTCTCCCAGCCCATTGCCCTCAAAGTCTCCATCCCTCACTTGAGACAGTATTTCCACATGTGCTTTGTTTGGCTCATTTCACACATTCCTGCTGGCAGGTGATAAGATCTCAGGAGAAAGGCAAACCAAAGGCCTGGGTGCC
This sequence comes from Corvus kubaryi, assembly GCF_017639235.1. Taxonomy (NCBI): domain Eukaryota; kingdom Metazoa; phylum Chordata; class Aves; order Passeriformes; family Corvidae; genus Corvus; species Corvus kubaryi. Next base: position 5,910,876 of record NW_024581129.1, read on the forward strand.
AGGCACTGGCTGTCACTCCCCTGACTCATTAAGGTACCTCTGCTCCCTCCTCACCAGCTCTGATCTGGGACTAGTGAGGACACATGGATCTTCATTCCACCACAGGAGGGCTGTGGGGTGAAGAGCTGGATGGAGAAAGTGTGGTGGGACTCAGGTGGCTGTGTGAGTTGTCACGTTCCCTCCTGCTCCTGAGGAAGACTGCAGAGCTCTGCTCTCTCTGGTCCCTGTGCCACCCTGGGGTGCCCACTCTGCTGTCCTGCGTGGGTGATGTGTGCCTGGGTAGGCACTGAGCCCCTCTGGGATGGCAGAGGTGTTATTAGCTCTGAGAATATTTGAAAAATGCACTTGAGTGCCATTAGAACCTCAAGCACCCACAGGTGGCACTTACTGGAGCAATGGCACAGCCCTGGGGACTCCCTAGCCCAGCTGTCCCCAAGGCACCCTTTGCTGGCATGAGCAGGGTGGGGTATGAACACACCCATCCCTCCTCCAGCCTTTAACAATAAATTGGGTTAAGTCTTCCACGTTCTTGCTCTCTTCCCTTCCCCATGCCAGATCCAGAGCAGTGTGGGGTTGTAGAGGTGGCTTCCAGAGCTCCTCCATTGCTGGAGCACAGAGCAGCAGAGGAAGCCAAGTGGGCACAGGGGCCATCAGGGCCCTGGTGGGGCTCAGACACAAAGAGTGGCCAGTGTCTTTATGGTTTCTCAGCCCAAAGAAGAGGTGAGTCAGCACGCAGAGAAAACAGGGAGTGATTTTCCTATGGGGCTTTGCAGGAGCCCTTTTGGTTCCCAGATCACTACCCAAGGCTGTGAGACGGCTGCACAGCACAACTCATTCTGTGGGAACACTTGTTCATGTTTTGCAAGAGCTTGGGGCAGATGGGGACAAGCAAGAGGAAGAAAAAGCAACCAGCTGCAGTGACAGGAATGAGGAAGTCCAGAGTGGGGTAGCTCCAGGCCCAGCACAGCCTGGGCTCAGTCCTGGCAACAGCCTGGCAGGGCAAAGGGTGTCCCAGCTCCACCCTGGCATTGCTCAGCTCAGGTCCCTCGCTCAGGGCTGGATCAATGAACAGGGGGGCTCACCCAGCCCCATAGGACTGGAGCCTTCTGCTTGGCAACTGCAGGCTCTGGGACCAGGAAAGGTTTTGTCCTGCCCATCCAACACTGGGCACATCACTCCACAGATGAACCCGGATCCCTCCCCTGGGCTCTTTCCTCTGCCGTGGAGATCAGAGAAAGACATGGGACAAAGGGACGGTGAGATGGTGAGGGTTCCCCCTCCTCACCCAGAGCACCCACGTCTCTCTGAGCACACATTTTAATTAACACCGAGTGGCTGAGAGACCATCCCAGGCAGCTCTCGGCACAGCCCAGCCTGGGGAAATCAGCCTTAAATGGCAAAACCTGGCCCTGTCTGCGGTAACCAGCTGGAACAAGAGGCAGCAGAAACCGGAAACCAGAGAGCAGCTGAGGCCCTCCGCCCCCCTCCATTGCTTTGTAAACCTAAATTCAGCAGGAATATACCTTAGAAATGATCTCTTCCCTCCTCTGCCCTGTCCAAGTGCTGGGGGTGCCCTCCCATGGGATGAGTGCCCTGGATCATCCAGCACCCTGTTCATCCTGCATTCCTGCTCCTGGGACAGGCACAGGGAGAGAAAGTGTCTCTGTATTTCCCCTCCCTTGTGCATCAGCTCAAGGAACAATGAGGGACAGAAGCCCCCTCCCCAACCTCCCATTGTTACTTCTGTGTGTTAACTCCCAGCAGATTCCAGGGCATAAATTGCTTCCAAGAGAACTCTCCATGCTCAGCAGTGAAAACTTTTCTGAGCTCCCCCATGTACTGGGGTAGAGGGTACTTGGATGCTCACTCATCAAGGGAATTCTGAGGTGCTCCTCAGGCCCAGCTGCTGTAAAGGAGAGCCTTGGATCTGCTGGCTGCCTGAAGTCCCCAGCAAGGCTGATGTTCTTTGTTGGGTTGTGGACAAGGCAGGTCTCAGAGTGCAGGAGCCCACCAGTAGCATGAATTTCTTCCCATAAATCACCAGTCCCACCTAATGAACCCTGCACTTGTGCCTGGTGTATTGGGAGCTCCCAATATTTGCTTTGGCTGGTTTGTTGGCCACCCCACTTTTTTGGGATGAATTTATTCCTTTCACTTGGCTCAATCACATCCTGAGAGCAAGCAGGCAGAGAGCTGTCAGCCAGCTGCTCCTGGCAAATGCTGGGGTGGAGCACAAGGTCCTTCACCCAGCTGGTCCCGTAGATTCCGACCTCTGGGATGGGACAGAGCCTGGAAAGCTGTGTGATCCCAACACTGAGACTTGCTGTGTTACCATTTCCCAGCACGTTTCTCCATGAGCACTCTGCCAGCAGACTCATTAGCTGTGACATCTCATTAAAGCAACCATCCTTGGGGGAATTGGCTCACACACAGGAGTACTGGGATTGGCGTGGCCCTTCTCCTCCCCACCTTCAGACAGGAGTGAGGACAGAGCAGTGGGAGAAGCCCCATCCATTGGGATATGCACAGCAACTCCCCTCGCTGCGAGGGAAAACTGCAAAGGGAAAGTCAGAGGGAGAAGTCTGCACACATCAAAAAGGAATCAGCTCAGCAAAGTCACGATTATTTAAAAACCCCACAGACAGTCACAGCTCCCATTGAGCCTGTGGAGGACGTGGCTTCCTCCTGTGCCAGGACCGGTTTCGCAGCTCACCAGCCCAGTGGGAATGAGGCTTTGCCTGCCAGCCCCACTCTGTCACAAGGTCCCCACCCTGGCTGGCCAGGGGACAGGGAGTTGCAGCACCTACAGCCCGTGGACTGGGAGAAGCATGGAAATGGCCTGGAAACTGGCTCTGGGTGGATTTAATCCCATCTGATTTCCCCTTCTGTGAGTTTTTTCCAAGTCTTCTAACATTTTTTCCACTCCTAAATAAATATGTTTCCAGCATGGGATATGCTCTTCTTCACCAAACAGGAAAAGACAAGCTTCTTCATCTCCCTTTGCTCCAAAAGCCCTGAGCCTTAAGTCAAATAGGACACAACCACCCTTGGGTGGAAATGTAAATCCCGTAAGTCAAAGACCGATTTTAAACAACAAAATGGAGCTGGGACACCAGCAGAACTGTCAATTGCTGCAGCCATCCAGGGTGGTTGATTGTCACCATTAAAGGTGATGCTACCACCACCACTTGGCATCACTGCATCACTTCCAAGCTGCTTTCCCACTGCTTGATCTTGCATAAGAATCACATAAAATCAGGGTCCAGGGATGGACACCCCACAGTCTGCATGGAAGGGGTTTCCTCACCTCTACCCCACGTCTCTGCTGCTGACAGTCCAGCCCAGGATTTCTGCCAGTGGCCACAAAGTGGTCCCGTCCTCCACACCTTGCCCAGTTGCATCTCCTGTAACTTCTTTTCTCCATCCAGATAAAGGGAAGCAGAGATTCCCTACAGCCCAAGCACTGCAGATGCTCAGCATGTTCTGGGACAGAGGAGGCTTTCCCCAGCCCATCCCAGCTGGCTCTGCAGCTCAGGTCTCTCAGCCCACCTTCACCCTGCTTTATTTGTAATACTTCACACCTGGCAGGGCTGAGCATGAGCAGCTCAGTGAGAAGAACAAAGATGAAAAGGGGTTTTAAAGCCCTTCAGCCTAACTTTTTCAAGCCTCAGAGAAGCTCAACCCCACTCAGCATGAGCCCTTGGTCCTAGGAGGATGTCATTGTCCCTCCAATGCAGGCAGCAGAATCAAGCCACAAAAAAAGAAGAAAGACTCCAAGCCCCTTCTCCATGGTTTTATTTTTCTGCCAGCAGCTGCCAGGAGGAGTCATGCTGCTCGAGGAGGTCGGAGGGTATTTTTTCCCCATGGATTGCCTTGACCCAGGGTTGCATGAGCCCTGCCCTCCAGCCAAACCCAGCTGCCAGCAGCCGCAGCCGGGCCGGGCGCCCGCGGGGCTGTGGGGACCATCCCCCGTCACGCTGTTCCCACAGTCCCAGCCTTCGAAGGTTTCACCTTCTCCCAGGCGGAGCAGTGCTAATGACAAGTGAAGGATGGTGCCACACCTGCACAAAACCATTTTTGGAAGGACACCTGGGGAAGAAATGTTTCCCATGTCGCTGCTCTGTAATTAGCATTAATTACTAGGGCTTGTGAAACCTCTTCCCCATTTACTCCAGGCAGCATCTGACGGAAACTGTGGGAATCCCGTACGGCTGAGTCAGCCAGGAGCCGGGGAGGGGTCGATGGGCCCCCCACAGGGTGCAGGGATGAGTCCCTGGGGTCCCTCCCTCTGCCCCCCAGCCCACGGGGACAAGGTTTTGGCCAGGGGGCTGCAGGCCTGGCTAACACACCAAAAAACAGCTGATACTCATCCACCTCACCCTTCCCCACAAGGTGCCACTGTCCTTTCCCAGCCAGGGCACAACCTGGGACATCCCAGGGTTTGGAGGGGTTTGCATGTACTGCCCTTTAAAGCATCCTTTAAAGCACGGCAGAGTGGGAGGTTCCCCAGCAGCACATTTCCTCGGGTATTTGCTTCTCGCTCAGATCATTGCTGTCAGCAACACTCCAAGGTGTTATTATAGACCGGGGGAAAATCCACCCCAAAAACCTAACCCCAAGCAGCCACTTTGTCACCACCCAATGGCAGAGTACTGCTGCCTGAGTCATTTCTTCTCCCTTCTTCTTTTTTTTCTTTTAAATAATATTAATGATTAGAATGAGTCAGGACATTTCATCATCCTGGAGTGGCTTCAGAGTCATCTCACCCTGCCCCAGTGACTCCTCAGTGGCTTGGGGCTGGGGATACATCCAGCCTTCCCCCTTCAGGGTGGGGTGCAGCTGCTGCAGCCTCACCCCCAAACTGGCAGCCTTTGGCTTCAAAATAAAGTAATAAAACACGAGGAAAAAACCCCACCTGCAGGACCTGTTTTCTCCCTGTCTGCTTGCAGCAGCTCAGGGTGCTCCAGCATCATGGGGGGACGGATGACCACAAATGCCACCCTGGGTGTGGGTCCCAGTGGCACTGAGCATCACGATGGGCATCACAGGGGCAATGCCCAGGTGACCCTCAACTTTCCACACATCATCGTTGCTGTGACCTCCAAGGGTGGTCACAGCTCCCAGCACCACATGGGACTCCTGTCCCTCCCCAGGGACCCGGGCGTCCCCTCACCCTCCCACTTGACCTAACCTCCTGTCCATAAATGGAGAGGTTTGAGAGCTGTCCCCGGGGTGGAGGAGGAGGAGAAAAAAGGAGAATAATGCCAAGAATGCAGGACACAGCTGAGGAGCCCAGTCCCAGCCCCTCGACACGGGCTGGGGGCTATGGGACGGCCAGCCTGGGTGCTGAGGCAGCCTGGCCAAAGCCCAGTCCTGTCCCTGCAAGCCACCCCACTACAGTCACTGGAAAGGTGCTATTTTTGTTTCTCAGATTTTCTCACCAGCTGGGGACTTTCCGAGGTTGGGCTGCCCCATTTCCATCTCAGCACTGTGGAGCAGCTCTGGGGTGCAGAGCTGTGCCCCCACACCTGAGGAGTGTCTCTTTGCAGCAATGTGTCCCCTGCAATGCTGTCACCTTGCAGCAGCGTGTCCCCTGAGCAGATGATGCCCCCACCCCTGCAGCAGGGTCCCCTTCCTGTGAAGTGTCCCCCTGCAGAGACACATCCCCTTTCACCCTCTCTTCACCCCATCACCTGTGGGAAAGTCACACTGGGACGGATGTGAGATGCAGGGGTAGCCTCAGAGGCAGGTGGCACGGAGGGTGCCAGCAGCCACACGCCCCGGCTGGCACTGCAGGCCAGGCCTCTGCTCGGGGCCAGAGTCCAGCGCCTTAAAATAGAAAGCGAAAACATTCGGGTGCCCCGTCCGGATGGGCGAGGGGGGCCCATCCCCACCTCTACCAGCCGAGCACCGCCCCAAAGTCTCATGACCCACCCTGCTCACCAGCCACCCTTTCCCCAACCCGCCAGTGCCCATCCCCAGGGTCAGGGTGGATCCCTTTGGGTTCTCTCGGAGAATTGCTCCAGCGGCTCGCTCGAATCCTCCATAAAAGGAAAAACAGCCAGCAGGTAGCACTGCCAAACTTAGTCATCCCCAGTCCGGCAGCGCTCGCAGCTCCGTCAGCAGCAATTTCCTCTCCACGCTCCCCTCTGCGCGGGGGGGACAGGGAGGAGCAGCTGTGCCTCGGCCAACGCCGTGCCGAAAGCTCCGGGCTTGGCCGAGGGCTGTGCTGGACACGCTGGGATGGGGAGATGCTGCCGTGGTCCCAGCCAAGATCCAGGGGAGAAATGAACACCCTGGGGAAAACAAAGTTTGGCGCCTGGTGCAGTGGTACCGCTGTTGGTCAGGCACCAAAATCTCACTTTCAGCAAAGAATTTGTTCCTGAGCACAGATGTGTGGATGTACCTGGGAGCACCTTGAAGCACCTGGAATTTGGTGGGCAAAGCCTGTTCGCTGCCCATGGGACAGGTGTCACAGAGCCCGTCATTAATATAAGGGACCTCCAGCCACCTCCAGAACACACGGACTGGGACTGGGTGCTGGTCCCTTCCTGGTGGTGGGACGGCTCCAAGGGTGACCCCCGAGCTGGCCCAGGGCATCCCTGAGTCCCCTGCCATGCCACATCCTCCAGCCCCGGTTCTGCCTTGATTTCCCCACTAAGGAAGCAGGGTTGACCGCCTGCTCTGCCCCAGGGCACATTATTGAGCCTGAGAGGAGTGACCAGGGCCCAGCAGGGCTCCTCATCTCTGCAGGATTGCCCACGCATAGCACAGTCACCCGGGATTTCGTCACAGGCAGCAAATGCCCTGGGGTGTGAGGAAGTGACATCTCCTATTACCCCAGGAGACAGCCTGGGTGTTGGTCCAGGTGGCTGTGTCATGTACACATCCCTGTCACCTCAACATGGGGACACAGCATCACTACAAGGTTTGAAGCCTTCTCCCAACCAAGGAGGGGAATCAGACTGGTGGCATCTGCACTGCACAACAGGCTGAACACCCCAAAACACTCTTGGGGAGACTGTGCTCAGCTGGCACCAGCTGGCACCAGGGTTTTGCAGACAGGCTGGCTGCCCCAGTGAATGATTCACTCCAGCAATAAAAGATTGGAGATGTTCTGGTGATGTCTCACCAGAACATGCAGGGCCATGGGGTGTGCAGTGTCCCCGGGGCAGAAGGGAATGAAAGGTCTGTATGGGGGCCAGGTGCTCTCCCAATCACAAAGAGAGGTTGAGATGGATGATGCTGAGAGTGTCATGTGGTGTCTCTTGTCCCTGTGCTGGGTACTACGATGTGGATCAGGCTGTGATGGAGAGACTGGTTACACCACCACTTTGTCAACTTAGTGCAAGGTGAACCAGCCTGAGTGGACAAGCTGGAGTCCGCTGTGAGCAGCACCGAGCCTGCGGCTTCACCAGCAGGGATTTGGTGGCACCGGAGCACCCAGTTCCCCGTGCTGTGACACCCACTCCCACCCTAAGCTCAAATCCTGCAGCATCTGCTGCCAGACACAGCTCTGGTTCGTGTTCCCAATGATGCCCAAGAGGAAGCGACCTGCTCCCAGAGAGAAACACCATCCCAAGAACAATGCTCCGGTGGGGCCGGAACAAGCACAAGCCCCCACCCTCGCTCCCCCAGCGCTTTGTTCTTCTCTATGCCGTCCGTCCAGCCGCGGATCGCCGGGACCCGCCCACCGAGCCGGCCGTCCCGCTGCAGTGCGCAGCCGCGCTGCTGGGTGGTGCTGTTGGGATGCACACTGCGCGCAGCGCGGAAGGCATCGCGCACCGGCCCCGCGCGCACCCGCACCGCGCGCACCCGCACCGCGCACCCGCACCCCGCGCACCGCACCCCGCGCACCCGCACCCCGCGCACCCGCACCGCGCGCACCGGCACCCCGCGCG
>NW_024581129.1:5919176-5926514 GCF_017639235.1 Corvus kubaryi
CCATTCCGGGTTTTCCCCCCATTCCATACACCGGGAAAAATCCAGTCCGGGTTTTCCCCCCATTCCGTACTCTGCGAAAAATCCATTCCGGGTTTTTTCCCCATTCCGTACGCTGGGAAATGTCCAGTCCGGGTTTTCACCGTGCCGTGCTCCCTCCCGCTGCCTTTGCCCGATGATGAGAGCACAAATTGGGGCAATTTTTCTGTGCACGTGGGCTCACGGACACGGCACACAGGGTCATGGGCACCAAGATGCGCCCTGCCTGTGGGGTCACGCACACCAGTGCGCGTGCTGCACACAGGATCACGCACACCGCGTGTGAGAGCACGCACATGTGAGCCCCCCCAGCCCCAGCACCGGCCGCATGCCCAGAGCTGGGCCCCTGTGCCGAAGTTTTGGGTGTCAGGGCGGCGCCCGCATTCCTGCCGTCCCGGGGAACTCTCACAGCCAGCGTGGCCAGAGCTCCCCCAGCCCTGATCCCTCCTTGTGGTCATTCGCCCACGGACAAAGCCAGCCTGTCAGCACTGGGCGAGCAAAGGGAGCTGTGGGACAGCCGGAGATGAGGGGGTCAAAAGCCCCCCCACCTCTCACTGCCACTGCTTTCACACCAGCAGCTTCCAAGTTTGCTGAGCTGGAGATCAGATCTGGCCCTTCTTTGCAGGGGACACAGGGAATCACGGAATCCATGCCCAATGGAATTACTCTCAACTCATCAAGGGGCTCCAGATTCTGGGACTTCCCCCCACCTTAGCCACCCCTCCTTGCAGATGCCACAGGAAGAACATCTTCAGCTTTCAGCCCAGATGTGGTTTTCCACAAATCAGATGGCAAGCACAGCTGGACTCCTGCTGCCGCAGTTTCTCCATGTGCAGAACTCCATCCAGCCCCACTACAAGGATGCACAGGAAGCCCAGACACCGAAGGGAGATGGGCATGGATGTACATAAGGAGATATATGCAGGGCTGTGAGGACTCCTGGGCTGTCCAAGGGCCAATATCCTGGTCTGGGACAACACTCCCTTCCCTCCTGCCTTCAAGCAGCCATTCCATCCCAGCAGGTCGGTTTGTGTCACTGGGACAAGCAGGGCTGGGGGCTGCAGACCCCCCTATCCAAGGGGTTCTGCTGCTGGGAGAGTCTGCAATCCCATGAGAAAATGCAATGGGGAGCAAGGTACTGAGTCACCTGGGGATTCAGTTCAATTCCTTTCACCACTTCTCACATTTCTCAGTCCAGTGGCTCAACTATAGTCCCCTTCCTTTCTGCATCCAATAAAAAAGAGGGACTACGGTGCCTCTGGACCAGCACCGACAGGAATCAAGAAGGGCCAGGTGGGAGGTGCAGGGCTAATCCCCAAAGGCCCCATTCCTAATCCTGACTAATGGACTCTTTTCACCATTGACAATGGAGTTATCCATCTGGAAGGGGATCTCTGGGCCCAGGAAGGCACAGCTGGTGGGGCCAGGGCTGGGCAGGGAGGTTTGACCCCTCCCCCCAGTCTGAAACTGCTGCTTCCAGCCCCTTCCCTGGCCAAAATCCCACCTTCCTCCTGCAGGTAAGGATGCACACTCTGCTGCTGCCCTGTAATGCCCCAATGTCTCCATCAAGGAGTCAAACAATTCCCTCACCTCCTCTCCAAGTCACAGGCTGTAAAAGCCCCCTCTCCCCCCCCGGTCCCTCTCAGCCCTTTATAGGGATCCCACGGGACATCCCAGCTGGCTCCTATTACTGCTCCTATTACCAATACCTCATCCTTGAAGAGATGCTCCCCCTGCTCTGGGGGTGTTTGGGGGGAATCCCCTGGTCCTGCTGGGGCTTGACCTCAGTTTCTCTCCAAGCTGAGCTTCAGCCCCCTGACCCCACCAGAGGGGATTTGTGCACCTGTGGGTGCAGCCCCCGAGGGGGTCTTGGCACCAGTCCCCTGTGACAGCATCCTGCAATGTCCATGTCCCCCCTGAGTCCTGTGAGAAACTGGGGAGATGGCAAACACAAAACCACGAGCTGTCACCTCCTCCTCACCCACTATCCACAGAGGCTTGATCAGAGTCTGCTCATCCCCATTCCTGATGTCCCCCCTGCTGCACTCTGACTCATTTCCAAGCCTTCTCCATCCCTCTTACGTCCTCTTTGGGATGTGCTGTGCTCCATCTCAAGGTGAGGATGGAACCACAGCGTCGTGTTGGGTCCTGCCAGAGGTCGGGATCACCATCCCAGCCATGCTCAGACCAGATGCTGCAGATCCAGAGAGCAGCTGTGCCCTGGGAATTCAGGCAGTAAACGCCTGAACCTTCCCTGCCTTCCCTTCCTCTGCCCACCAAACCCTCTGGCAGTCCTGGATGAGGCTGTGAGCAGAGGCAGCATTGGACACAGTGCATGGACTGCAGTGGGAAACATGGATCCAGGCATGACCGAGTGAGGAAATCAGAGCAGAAAGGAGCTGTTGTCGCACGCTGAGTCACCTGCTCTGCCCGGCTGCCGACTGCCTGGGCCGGGCTATTTTGGAGCTGCGTGGGAGATGCTGATAACACACTTTCTTCTTCCCTGCAAACTCCTCTGTGCTGACTCTGCGCTGCAGCAGGGAATTAAAAGTGGGGACAGGCAACAGGGATGGCACTGGAGTCTTCCTCTGGGCCTCCTGCTTGAGGTTTCACAGCTACAAAAACCTGCAGAGCTCTCACATGCTCCGCTTGCAAACTGGGCAGCAAGGAATAAACATGTTCTAATTTTCTTTTTTCCTGTTTTTTTTCCTTCTTTTTTTTTTTTTAAAGGCTGGAAAGCATCCCTTGACAATTGATTATTTTGTCCCACAGAATGCCCTGTGTCTCTCATGTCCTGCTCCTGGGCACTTGCACAGGATTACAAGAGCCTTGTGTCCCAGCAGAGCCCCCGGGGATCAGGCAGGGCACAGGGTCCAGGACAAAGAGCATCGTCCCCACTACAGAGGTTAATCACTGCTACACAAAAGGTCTTTTAAGCTTTCCTAATAAAATTCCTTCTCCTGCTGGATGAACCAAGCTCTGGCCTCCACCCCACCTCCGCAGGGTCCTTGGGGGAGACAGAGGAAGGGGCAGGTTTTCGCTTTAGTTTCTGATAATGTGAAAACCACACCAGAAAACACCAGAAAATGAACTAGGGCGGGAAGAGAGGGACAAATTCCCAGTGCAGACTGTGTGCTCTCATCCACTTCCTTCCTTCATTTGCCAGTGTCCAACATCTAAACTGCTTGAAACAAGGTACTTCAAGCATTTCCATCCCTTTTTGCTCTCTGGATGCAATTAAATTATGCTAAGGGGATAAATCCAGCTAATAGAGCTGAGCAAGCCACATGACCAGTGCCATGACTGATCCTGATGTCCAGGAAACAGGAACTTGGCTGAGCCCCCATCACACTCCACCACTGTCCCTTGCTTCCCGAGCAAACCCCCTTGGGGCAGCATCCCATGGGAAAACATCCCTGGAGCTCGATCTGCCTCTCCAAGCCCCTCTCTTAGGGCTGCTCTTTGTTTTCCCTGGTGCTGCTGAGTTTTTTTTTTAAATACAGCCTAATACAATTTTAATGAGGCCGAGGCGCCTGCCAACTGTCGGGAGGGCCGTCGGAGAACCTCTGCGGAGCTGGCTGGTGGCATATGGCAGCGAGGCCGGGGCAGCCGGGCACCCCGGGGCGTCCCCGTGGCCCCCAGCAGCAGCAAGGGACAACTGGGGACCTGGGAAAATTCAGCCTCCAGCCAGGATGTTGAGTCTCCACCTGGGACTCGTAGTCCCTGATCTCTGGGTGGTTTTGGCAAAGCCCTTTATCCTGCTGGAGGACAGCTCGATGGCTGCATAAGGTCACCTCATCCTGCACAAGGGCTCCCGTTTTCACAAACCCTGTCCCACGTGGGATGGGCGTGGCTGAAGAGACGGTGACCACCAGCAGTGCATCCCTAATCTCTGCTGAACCACCCCTCCGTGCGGTGAGCGGGCATCTGCATTGTGGGGGGGCTTCCCAGGCCCTCCTTGGCCATCTCACAGCCACTGTCACCACCAAGTGGGACATCAACACCCCCAGGATGGGCTTGTGTGTGCCATGGACACTGAACAGTGCGTGGGTGTCCCAGGGAAAGCAGGTGACTGGTGTCCACTCTGCTGGGGGTGAAAACCGATGAGCAGCCCCCTCACAGTGAGGCCCCAAACTTGCTCCATCAAGGAAGGACAAGGAGGGCTTGGGCCAGGCTGGCGGCCGGGATGTGGCTTGAATCCAGGGGACAGATGTGTGCCAAGGGAGGGAGCAGCTTTGGACACCCTGTGCCACAACTGTGCCCAAGGGTCTGTGTACTCTGGAGGGCAGGAGGGGGACACACAGCCCAAAGCATCCCTGGCTGCTGTGCCCCGGGCTGGTGCTGCTGCCTCCACGCTGCCCCTTCACCTGGGGACATCTCCCACTGCCCTGGGATGGCTCCACTGCCCTCCTGGGAACACTCAGCTGGAACAACCCATTGCACCCTCAAACTCTTCGCCAGACACTGCCGTACCCTGCTTTTGCTGGCTCTGTCCCCTCTGAGCCCCTGTGCCTGCCCCTGGCACCGTGCCAGTGTGCCCTGCATCCCACCCTCCCTGCAGTGTGCAGCTCTGCCTTCCCAATATCGCAAGCTCAAATGAAAATCCCGGGATTGCTCACAAACGAAGCCTGGCTGCCACAAAAACTGTCCAGGCAAGCATGAAAATCTGAGGGTGTTTCTGTGCCTGAGGCAGGCAAGACAGGGGTCACTCCATGACCGGGACTCCTTTTCTCCTGGCTTTTCTCTTTTGGAGCTGGGATCTCTTTGAAGTCCCAGTGGATGAGTCCCACAGCCCCTTCAAGAGGATGTGGCCACCTCATTCTGGAAAGCCCTTGTCATGGATGCCGTGTGCCAGGGATTGGGCCTCCTGCAGGAGCGGTGGTGGGAGGGCTGGGGGGATGACCTCAGAAGCATTTAGTCACGGTGGCTTGCAAAGATGATGGGAAATGCAACGTACAGAGGGAAACCCAGCGCCTTTCCTACCACTCCAGTGCGCCGGGACGCATGGATGCACTCGGGGAATGAGCTTTGGCTGCTGCACCCCCAAGTCAGGGGAACACTGGGCATCCTTTGCCACCACAGTGACATGTGAGGAGGTCTCAGATGGTGTTTGGGGCTCTCCCATCCCCCAGAAGCACAGGGTGCAGGCAGGGTGGTTGCAGGCAGGGTGGGTGCCCACTCTGGAGGGACAAGATCTGCTGAGCCAGGCAGTGCCATCCATCCAGGCAGTGCCATCCATCCACACAGTGCCACCATCCAGCAGTGTCACCCATCCATGCCACGCTGCTGGGCGGTGGGGAGAAAACAGGGTGGGTTTTTCTTTCTCTGCATAATTGCTTTTTTTTGTTGTCGTTGTTGCCGTTGTTGAGGAGAAAAGCTGTTTCTTTCCTGGCCTCATCACCATCTGCCCGTGGCGGCTGGGGAGGGCAGAGACCAGCAGCTGTGGGTCCGGGCAGCTGCTCAGCCTCACGGCCAGCTCTTAATGCAGGGGGCCTTTGAGCCAGAGCAGCAAAAGGGATTTACTGGATCTGCCTCACTGGAGCTTGGGGGGGACCTGTTTCCAACCCACTCAAGAGGCTGTGAGGTTGGCTCTGGTAGGCAATGGTCTGTCTGGACTTGCAGGGCTGGGCAGCAAGGATGAGCACAGAGCAGGGCTGGGCAGCAAGGGTAACCATAGAGCAGGTCTGGCCAAGACTTCCAGGAAAACAAAACCCATCCCAAGCTGGCAGGTTTGCCCTGGAGAGGTTGTGCCAGTGACCCCTGGGCAAGGGTGGGTGGTGCTGGCTGGGGGTGGAGCAGGGGCTCTAACCAGTACAGCCAGTGCAGAACCAGTGGAGCCTGAAGGGCCTTGGGAGGTGGGGTGGGATGCCATCCTGCCTGGGGCTGATGAGCCTGGGGCAATTCTTTGTGCCAGCCCTGAGCACACACTGTTGTGCCCTTGAAGCCATGCCCACACTCAGCTCTTCACTTGTCCTGCTTCAGCTGGGACAGGCAGTTTAACTCCCTGATCCAGCTGAAAATCACCCCATCTGTCCTTCCCATCATCCCTCTTTCTCCAATTTTCTGATTCTGCACATCCCCCCAGCCAGCTCCCCCCAAGTAAGCTCAGGGCTGTGCTTGAGCCAGCTTCAAATTGTCCCCTGTGGCTGTGCTCCTGCTTATTGGTTTGTGTCCCTGTTACAGACACAAGAAGTGTCCCTGTCCCCAAGGAGCAGTGGGCAGCACCCTTGGGCAGCACAGGCAACCCTCTCCAGGCTGGACTCTTCCTGTCTGCAGGTCAGTCCTCCTGTAAGTGCCACCAGACCATGGCCTCACATGCACAGCAACACTGCCCACCCACCCCCTGAGAAACAGCCTCAAAATGCCCCCTTGTGCAGGAGTGCCCCTGTTTCTTCTGGATTTGCTGAGGGAATTCAGTTCCCCAGGGCCAGGATGCTCCAGCCTCACTGGTGCCTGGCACAGGGCACTGGGATGGCTCAGAGATGGCAGGAGGCCACAGCATCCGTCACCCTTCTCCCCATCTGTCCCACAGCCTTGTGGCATGGCCAACAACCCAGGGGTGCAGGGGGGTCTGATAATGTCTTGGAGTGGGATGTGGGATGTGCAATCAGAGGGATTCTTGCAGTGCAGGAGAGGGACTTGCAGTTCAAATTGGTGTTGTGCAGTGCAAGGGGTGGTCTCATAATATGGGGGGTCCTGCAGTGCTTAGGGGGTCTTGCAATGTATAGGACCCTGCAATTCAAGGAGGGGTCTTGTTTTACAGTGGGGGGTCTTGCTATGAGTGTTTGGGGGTTCTTCAATTCGAGGGGCCCCTTCCTGGAGGGGTCTTTCCATGCTGGACTTGTGCTGGAGGAGGAGGTCCTGCAATTCATGGATGCTCCTGAAATGCATGGAGAAGTCTTGCCACGCCAAGGGGTCTTTCAGTGTATACAGCGTGGTCTTACATTTCAAGGGGACCCTTGCTGTGCTTGGAGCAGTCTTGTCATGAAGTGAGGACTTGCACTGTGTGGGGCCCCTGAAATGCAGGGAGGGGTCTTGCCATGCACTGGGGACTTGCGGGGGGGGGGATGTCCCGTGATTCAAGGAGCCTCCTGAAATGCATGGAGGGATCCTGTTATACACGGGGAGTTTTGCAACGTGGGAGGATCCTGCAATTCATGAGGGCTTTTGTAATGCAGGGAAGGGTCCCCACAAGCAGGGGAGTCCCGCAGGAGGGAAGTGGGGGTGATGTCCTGAGACTCGAGGGGGCTCTGGCTGCGCCTGGCGGGGTCCTGGCCTGCCTCGGGACCCCGCGGCGATGCG
>NW_024581129.1:5926614-6064485 GCF_017639235.1 Corvus kubaryi
CGGCCCCGGCGGGCGGGGGGTGCGGGAGGCGGTGCCGCGGCCGCGGCGCTATAAAGGCGGCGGCGGCGGGGCGGGCGCGGCGGCGGCGGTCGGTGTCGTTCGCTCGGTGTCGGTCGCTCGGTGTCGGTCGGCGGCGGGGCAGGATGACGGCCAACGGGACGGCGGAGCCGGTGCAGATCCAGTTCGGGCTGATCAACTGCAGCAACCGGTACCTGACGGCGGAGGCGTTCGGGTTCAAGGTGAACGCCTCGGCCGCCAGCATGAAGAAGAAGCAGATCTGGACGCTGGAGCAGGACGGGGAGGACTCCAGCGCCGTCCTGCTCAAGAGCCACCTGGGCCGGTACCTGGCGGCCGACAAAGACGGGCGGGTGAGCTGCGACAGCGAGGAGCCGGGCCCCGACTGCCGGTTCCTGGTGCTGGCCCACGGCGACGGGCGGTGGTCGCTGCAGTCCGAGCCCCACCGCCGCTTCTTCGGCGGCACCGAGGACCGCCTCTCGTGCTTCGCTCCCGCCGTCTCTGCCGCCGAGAAGTGGAGCGTCCACCTGGCCATGCACCCCCAGGCCAACCTCTACAGCCTGGCCCGCAAGCGCTACGCGCACCTGGGGCCCCGCCGCGACGAGCTGGCCGTGGACCGCGACGTGCCGTGGGGCGTGGACGCGCTCATCACCCTCCTGTTCGTGGACCAGCGGTACAGCCTGCAGAGCTGCGACCACCGCCTGCTCCGCAGCGACGGCCGCCTGGTCCCCGCCGCCGAGCCCGGCACCGCCTTCACGCTGGAATTCCGCTGCGGAAAGGTGGCCTTTCGCGACGGGGAGGGCCGCTACCTGGCCCCCTCGGGGCCCAGCGGCACCCTCAAGGCGGGCAAGAGCGCCAAGGTGGGCAAGGACGAGCTCTTCGCCCTGGAGCAGAGCTGCCCGCAGGTCGTGCTGAGAGCCGGCAACGATAGGAATGTCTCCACCCGGCAAGGTACGAGGGGACGGGGACTGCGGGTGCGGGGAACGGGACACCTCGGCCGCCCGCCCCGGAGTCCAGGGGTGTATCCGCCTCGGGGTGCGCCCCTGCCTCCCTCGGGTATCAGCTTCCATCGGGCATCGCCCGCCCCCAGCAACCCCTTGCATCCCTCCGGCATCACTTCCCCTGCATCTCCTCAGAATCGCCGCCTCGGAGTGGCCCCCCGCAGCACTGTCCCCCCCAACCCCCAACATCTGCTGCCTTCCTGCAGCAGCCACCCCACAGGCTGCCCCCCTGCATTCCTCTGCCATCGCCCCCGTAGCGTCGTCCCCCCCCGCTCAAACCCCTTCTCACACCCCTCCCCTGGAGCCGCCATCTCCCCCGGGCACCCCCTGCACCCCAGCATGGCTGCCCGCGGGCCCTCCCCCAACGCCCCATCACGATCCCCCCGCATCCCTCCCACATCCCTTTCCCTTCCCCCTCCCGCATCCCTTCAGCATCGCCTGCCTGGGGGCCCCCATCCCTCCGGCACCCCCATCCCCGCACCATCGCCTCTGCAGGGCGCCCGGGGGGGGGCAGGGATGGCGAGGGGCCTGCCTTGGGGTGCAGGGATGGACGGGGAGGGGGGCTGGGAGGGGGTGGATGGGGTCTTCCCTCGCCGTGAAGGAGGCAGGGCTGTTTCCCTCGCCTTCCTTCCTGTGGAGCTCATTGTTCGCCCAACAAAGCCTCCACCAACCTCCCCCTTGCCCGAGCACGGCTGAGCCATGTGCCCAGCGGAGCAGGGAGGCTGCGGGTCCCACCGGGGGCTCTGGTTCCCCTAGGGGCTGGAGTTCCCATGGGTCGGGGGCTGGGTGGCAGCGTTACATAAAGGGCTTTGCCAAAACGCCCGTATCCTGCATCCACCCGCACAAAGGGAGCCGTCCCTCCGCACTCGCTGCACCGGCCCCGTCCCCTCCGCTCGCCGGAGGGGCCAGGGTGCCACCCGCCTCGGGGACCCGGTCACATTCAGAGCTCCCCGGGCACGTGGCCGCCCGCTGCCCGCGGGTGCCCACCGAGCATCCCAGCCCCGCACCCAGGGGTCCGTGCTGGAAGATGGGGGGTCCCCGCTCTGCGATGCCGGCGGTGCCCGGTGTGTGCCGTGGGTGCCCCGGGGCTCATCGCCGGCGCGCCAGGTCAGGCCGGCGCACGCCGGGTGTGGGATGGGTACGAGCATGCAGCAAAGCCTGGAGGAACAGCGGGGAATTTTTTTTGTGTGTATGTATTTCAAGGTTGCTGCTTAACCCTGATCCGTGCCCGGGCAGCTCCGTGCAGGGAGCTCCCTGCATTTCTCCTGTCCGAGGGCAAATCCTGCGCTGCAAAGCAGCCCCTTAAAAATCAATAATAAAATCTGCCAAGATGGGCAGTGGGGGTTGTTTTCCCAGGCATGGGGATTTGGGGAAGAGGAGGAGAGGATGGCGGGAGGCTGCCGCAGCGCCGTGGGGGAAGGGCTGCTGCAGCCCTTTGTCACCAGAGATGGGGAAACCAGATGTGGGGGGAGATGTGAGGGACGGAGTGGTGGCGGTGGGGGACCCCGTGGTGGGGGGGTGGCCCATGGAGCGGGTGGGAATGCTGCTGGCCGACCCTCCGCTTTGTCTAATTCGGAAGGGATGGGGGAGCAGGAAGGGGGGGAACAAATCTCCCCAGCAACAGAGGGCTCTGGGCTGTGCCCGGCCCCTTTCCAAGCAAAATACAGCGGGAAGGGCCGCGCTGGGGCTGCACATCCTCACTCGAGTCCGTTTTGGCTGGAGAAGCCGTTTCCACCCGGTTTATCCCTCCTGATGGCAGGGAAAGGCTGGGAGCTGCCGCTTTCTGGGGCTCATCCTCCCTTCTCCCATTGTGAAAGCTCCGTGTCCCAAGGTTGCCAAGAAGGCAGCAGAAACAGCCGTCGGAGGAAGCGGTTCCAGACAGCCCTTTCCCCGGCCGAGCTGATAAGGGCCATGCTGCTGGCAGATGCTCCCATGGTCACTGGGGATGGGGGATGTGGGATGCGGGCAGGGAGTGACTGCAGCTCGACACAGCCTCGTGGGAAAAGGCAGCTTGTTCCTGTGTGGAGTCAAGGAGGGAGCAGGGATGGCAGTGGCTGTCCCCCCTCTGTCCCATGGGAGGAGCAGAGATGGGTCCGTGGGGCTCTTCTGTGGTTCCCTTGGCTGGGATCCAGCTTTGGAACAGAATTGTCCCACCAGTGCCAGGTCAGCTCCTGGCTTGGAGTCTCCTCCCTGTCCCGGGGATGGCCGGTGTCAGCATCCCCTGCACACAGAGGACCACGCCACAAACACCCCTAGGGCAGGAAGGGATAACCCCAGGGGCTGGGGATATGCACCCCTCTTCTGCCTCCAGCCCTTCAGGACAGGATCCCCGGGCTCCCTGAGAGTTCCCATCTCCCCATCGCACCTCAAACGGAGCGGAGCCGGGTGCTGCCAGCAGCGAGCAGCCTCCTCCCCGCTTAATGGCTCCTTTCTAGCCCGGCTGCGGCAACAAAGGGCCCTTTGTGGGCGCGAGGGTCCCGGGGGCAGAGCGCTGGCGTCCTCCCCGCTGGGCCCCTGCCAGCCCCCCGCCCGCCCGAGGTGTGCCCCTGCCCCCCACCCGCATGGGGGAGAGGATGGGCTGGCTCGGGAGTGAGGAATTCCAGGAAACGGGATCTGGGGAGGAGGGCGAGCGAGAGCAGCGGTGAAGGGAGCACGCCTGGACATGCCGCGTTGGCAGCGGGGAGCTCTGCCCTGGGGCCAGGAGCCCTCCCGGCATGGGCTGAGCCGGATTTCCCCCCCCAGTTCATCGTGGTGCCACGGCAAGGCAGGGAGATGCGGCTCCAGGGCAGGGGGCACGCTCGGATGCAGATTTTCTGTGCAGTGGCCTGCTGACACTTGGGGGATACCACAAAGCCACAGGAAATCCACAGGGAAGGAGGGGTGGGTTTTTCAGGAAGTTCATGTTTCACCCCTCCCCGTTACCCCTTTGCAGAGCTGCACCCCCAGCAGAGGAGCTGCTGGTTCCCCGTGCTCCAGGCTGTTGGATTTAGACAAAAACCTGTTTGGATTTCTGCGGGGGTGCAGTGTAAGCCCAGCTGAAGGGCAGGGAGGGGGCAGGAGGAGTCTCTGAGCACGTGTGCGGGTGCAGTGCTGGGTGGAGGTGCCAGAGCCCCGCAGGGAGCCCAGACCCGACCTGTGCTGGCAGTCCCATCCTGAAATCCTGCCCCGCTGCCCTGAGGGCCTGGGGACACTGCAGGGTGCTGCCGGCACTCCCGTGGAGGAATCCAGGCTCGGTTTTTTTGGACATAACCGTGGGGTTTTTGAAAGGAGAGTTGGAAGATGGGAAAGGTACTCCTCTCCATGAAGGTCATCCCACTGGCTTCCCAGGATGGCTCATGGGAGATGTTCTGTGTGATTTGAGTGCACAGGGAAAGTTTTCTACACGCCTTGAATACCCCCACGCTGTGTCTGCAGCCGCCCGTGGTGTGGAGGTCAACACAGCTACAACAAACTCTGCTTCTTTAGAGGGAAGAGCTCAGCTCTGTGGGAAGTACAGGAAGGTGTGTGCCTGCTCTGGGATGGCCATAGGCCTCCTGGTACATCCACAGTCATGGCTGGAGAGCAGCCAAGGCTCCGGCATCAATCCTGCAAACCCACGAGCTTGGAAACCTCGGCAGCCGAGGACTCGGGGAGCCTTTTCCTGCTCTCTGAGGACCTCAAGCCCAGGGACTCGGCGTTAGGAAGCCCTGGGGAGACAACAAGCCTCAGCCTTCCCAACCTCTGCGTTTTCCCCCAGATCCCTGTAGCAAACCCACGTTGCAGACGGAGCTGGAGGACATCCCATGCTGGGAATTTTGGGGAGCGCAGGCGTACCTGCACCCCCCTCCCAAAGAGCCGCCGTGTGCTCGCCCCCCTCCTGCCTCCAGCTGTAATTAGCAGCTTCGTCAAGGTCAGGAAGAGCAGTGCCAGCTCCAGACTGTAAATTTACCAAGAGCATTAATTAATCCATGATTGCAGTGGGAGCGGCCGCGGCTCCCTGCCACAGCCCTGGGCTGCCACAGCAGGGGGGTGGCTGTGGGGACAGCCTGTCCTCCACCGCGGGGACATGGGGACATCTCTGTGGGACCCCGTGCTTCCTGCAGTTTCCCCCATCCCGCCCAGCTCCGAGCCCCCAACTTTCCCGCTCCAGCCCAGTTCCAGCCCTTCGAAGCCTCCTCCTGCCCCAGCCGTAGCCGCATTCCTTTGTGCTGAGTCGGTGTAACCCAACCCCGCGCTGCTTTTGAGGAGGGGGCGGTGGGAGACCCTCCTGCTGCCGGGTCCTTCCAGGCATCGGGGAAGCCAAAGCTCCGTGAAAGGTGAGGCTGGCAGAGAGGTGGAGGAGGCCGGTGAGTGCACTGTGCTCCGTGCTGGGGGTCTCTGGGGAGAGGGAATAGTGTTTGGAGGCTCCTGGCACTCCCTGTCCTGTCTCCAGCCTGGCCAGTCCTGCTCTGTGGCACACAGCATCCCCCTGGGCCCTGCAGGTCAGCGAGTTCTTCCCAGAAAAGTGCAGTGAGCAGAAGCACCACCCCCACTCCTCCCCCACAAACCACAGGGACCCACAGCTCTCGCAGGTTTGGGGGGCCCAGCGGTGCTGCCAGCCTTGAGGGATGGGCTGTGTCCCCCAGGGTCACCTCCCTACAGCCCAACCTCACTGTGAGCCCCTGCAGAGCCCCTCTCTCTCTGTTTTACAGCTCTGGATTGGGGCTGGAGCTGCCTGACGCCAGGATGCAAAATCAAAACCAAATGTTCCCACAACCGCCAGCTCAGCCCCCGGCAGTGCTGGGAGGCGGCGAGTGTGAGAGGGCTCTGGAGCCGAGGACGTGGCCAGTGGGGCTGGGCTGGTGGCCATCGGCACCCATTGGCCCCTGTGCTGCCCAAATACCCTGGGGAGAGAAGCACCAGGGTGGCTGAGTGTCCATCAGGAGAGTAATGGAATCACAGAATGGTTGGGTTGGGAGGGATCACAGGCAGGGACACCTTCCACTAGAATGGATTATTCCAAGCCCCATCCAACCTGACACTGATGAACCCTTCCAGGGATGGGAGCTGCAGAAGGCACTGGAGGGTGCCTGGAGAGGGGGGGGAGGGGGGGGAGGATGCTGTGAGCAGAGTGGCAGCCATAGACCCGTTAGGATGTGGGAGATAAGATTATGGCCAACAAAACGAAGCCTTCAAAGCCTGATCCCTTTGGGAACAAAACCCGATCCTTTTGGGAAAGGTGAGAGATGGATATGCAAAGCAGAGGCTGCTCCTGGGCACTGGGATGGGGCCTGTTTGGAGACACAGATGGGTGATGTGGAGCCCCAGGGAGCTGTGTCTGCAGGACAGCTGTGTGCAGCTGGTGGGATGTCCTGGTGGCTTCCCAGAGCAGTGGGGCCACCAAAACTGCAGTACCTGAAGCCCTTCCAGTGACTGTGTACAGCACTGAAATCCCAGCAGCCGAGAAACTGGATGCATTGTGGAGGTGTGAGG
The DNA here is from genome assembly GCF_017639235.1 of Corvus kubaryi. Lineage (NCBI taxonomy): Eukaryota > Metazoa > Chordata > Aves > Passeriformes > Corvidae > Corvus > Corvus kubaryi. The sequence goes on from NW_024581129.1 coordinate 5,933,082, forward strand.
GGCTGAACACATGGCCAGCCCCCACCTCCTTCAGCTGCTCCTCATCAGACTTGTGCTCCAGAGCCTTCCCCAGCTCCGCTTCCCTCCTCTGGACATGCTCCAGCACCTCCATGTCTTTACTTTAGTGAGGGGACCAGAACTAGACACAATGTGGACTTGAACCCTTTGCACTCGTGCAGCAGGGAAGGATGCAGGTGTGTTTGGCTCTGGAAAATTCATCCAGTTCCTCTGAACTCCCATTTCACTAAGCTCAGCAGTGGGGCTGAGCTCTGCTCTCCAGCTCCCTCCCCAAAACCCAGAGCTCCACCATTGGCTTTGGCTACAGCTTGTGGCTCGCATCCCCAAAGTGTTTTTAGGCTGAAATCCACCAGGCTGGAGAGCTCTGGAGCAGTTTTGGCCCCGCTAGCCCTGACTAAGCAGGTTTGCTCGGGCTCAGTGCCTGAGGTGGATGCACACATGGCTGGTGGTGGCCCAGGGCTGTGGCCAGTGGCCCCAGGACCAGCTGCATCCACCTCTGCCAGGGAAATGCTGTCTCTGGTCCCTTGGGCACAGGGATGGGCCATCCTGGCTGGCAGAGCTGGGGGACAGGCTGGTGCTGATGATTTTGGGGTGTCAGGGAAAGGCTTGGCTGCCCTAGGGCTTTCCTAAGCCTCCTGTCCCTGCACACCTCACTGCCCCAGCAAGACGTGACAATTGTGGATGAAAAACGGTGCCACGGTCCTTAAACACGCCATGAGCTGGGATTCATGGGTGCTGCAGCGGCCTCTGCTAATGGGTTGAGTAACCTGGCTGTCACCTTTGGGAAAAACTGTAGCCCTTTTCCTTATAAAACATCTACATTGGTCTTTGCTTCATTGTAATGGAGCTGCTGAGTCAGGAGTGGAAGCTCACGGCTGCCCAGCCCTTGTTTAGGGCCTTAACACCCAATATCCAAATGAAAACTTGGATTTGAACTCCAAATGCCAGAGGGGAGATCTGTGTGAGGGATTTGGGAGCCACCAAAGCTCACCCAGGAAGCAGGAGCCCCTCTCATTTGGGTTTCCTGGGCTGCCCTGCACCTGGACCTGCTGGAGGTGGGTTGTCGTCCCAGCCCCCCATCTCCATCTGTCTCTGCTCTGTAGGGATGGACCTTTCAGCCAACCAGGACGAGGAGGGTGACCAGGAGACCTACCAGCTGGAGATCAACAAGGACACCAAGAAATGCGCCTTCCGGACCTACACCGGGAAGTACTGGACCCTCACCTCCAACGGGGGCATCCAGTCCACCGCCTCCACAAAGTGAGTCTCCTGTCCCCGGCAGCTCAGGGCAGTGCCTGGGCTTCAGAGAACCCTCTGCATCTCCCAGGGGAATTCAAGGGGGATTTTCCAGCGTGGGTGCTCACACCAAATGCTTCCCAGCAGAGGCAGTGCATTCCTGGGAAAGCCAGGGATGTGTCGGGGCTTGCCGCCCACGATGCTCTGGAAGTCCCTGGGGCCACATAATCCTTCCCGGCTGGCTGGGGCTGTCGAAATGCTTTGCCCTGCAGTGCAACTCTGAGAGCCAGGCGGAAACCCCAGAAGTGCCTTTGGCTGCCTTGCCTGGCTCCTGCCTGTGGGGCGAGGGCTTCCCAGCAGGATGGCCACCACAACACGAGTCATCCTGCAAAAACAGATCGAATCGGGCTCTCCCGATCCAGCCGTGACCTTCCCAAGCCAGCAGGGTGGCAGTGGCAGGGTCCCTCTCTGTCACACCCCACTGACTGCCCTCTCTGCCCCACAGGAACGCGAGTTGCTACTTTGACATCGAGTGGTGCGACAAACGCATCACCCTGAAAGCTGCCAACGGCAAGTACGTGACAGCAAAGAAGAACGGGCAGCTGGCAGCCTCCATGGAGACAGCGGGTAAGGAACCCTTGGGCACGCCACACCAGGACAGCAGGGGATGAAAAAAGCCTTCCCAGAGCCAGGCTCTTCTTCCAAGTGGTGTTCAGGCAATAAGTTCTCTTAGTGACTGATGTGCTGTGAGATGAGGGGACAGATGGGGTGGATGAGAAATGGGTGGGGGGCACAGCCCCTGCTCCTCACTGCTGCCTGCCAGCTTTGGGGTCTGGCTCTGTGCCCCCCCGGCTGCTCTCACAGCCCCTGTCCCCTCGGCGCAGGCGAGACGGAGCATTTCGTGATGAAGCTGATCAACAGACCCATCATTGTCCTGCGCGGCGAGCACGGCTTCATCGGCTGCCGCAAGGTCACCGGCACCCTGGACTCCAACCGCTCCTCCTACGATGTCTTCCAGCTGGAGTTCAACGATGGGGCCTACAACATCAAGGGTGAGTGCCCGGGGTGGCTGCAGGCTGGAGGGTGGTGGCCTTTGGGGTCCCCATGCTGGCTCACGAGGCCACCGTGTCCCCTCTCCTGCAGATACCACTGGGAAGTACTGGATGGTGGGGAATGAGTCATCCGTCACCAGCAGCAGCGACACCCCTGTGGACTTCTTTTTTGAGTTCTGCGACTATAACAAAGTGGCCATCAAAATCAATGGCAAATACCTGAAGGGCGACCACGCTGGGGTGCTCAAGGCATCGGCCGACACCATCGACGCCTCCACCCTCTGGGAATATTAATGCACTTTAGGGTACCTCCCATTGCCAACTTCTCTTTCCCTTCCTGTCCTCTTTTCCTTTGGGTTCTGTTTCTCCTCTCTGTAACAGGATTTTCAGACTGGCTTGCCCTTCCCTCCTGCCATAGAGTTGGTGCGTTAAGTGGGAGGTGGGTGTCCATAAATCCCTGTAAGAACTGGAAAAGTGGTGGGGCTGCCTGCCTATAGCTTTGTAGAGGGGTCTGTCTCTATCCCCCCCATCCCTGCCTCCCTCCAGGTTTGCTGGGCTTGGAAACCTCTGTATTCCCCTCCTGGCCCCAGGCATCACCTTAGGTAGTTTACTTGCCTCTCCTCAATTTAAAAAAGGGAATAAGATCACCTCTGTGCTCGCTTCTGCCATATCAGCACTGGCACTGCCTCAGACTGTGCTGCCAGTGGCCCCCGGAGCATCCGTCCTGTCCTGCCCTGCTCCGACCAGGGGTGGAGTGATGCTGCTGGGCTCAGCTGGCTCCTCCTGGCCTGCCCCAGCAGCTTCTCTCCCCTCCTGGACTGTGGGGCAGGTTCATCCCCAGCTGAGCTGTAAGAGGTGACCTTGCATATCACAGCATCCCTGGGGATGGGACTGGTGTGTGCCAGCACATCCCTGTGGAAGGGCCAGCAAGCTGCCCCTCCCCCAAACTCCTGGAAATGATTCTTTAGGGTGATCCTGTCTGGAAAGCCTCAGCCTTTCATCTCATGGAGCCCCATGCTCCTCCTGTCCCTCCACCCCTCCTTGTGCTTCTGGCTCTGGAGGAACATCCCAGACCCTGATGGTGGGTCCAGCCTGCCCCGAGGCTGGTCCTGCTGCTGTGCCTGGAGGGGAGGGTGCGGGGGGACACAGAGCCAGCCCGTGCCAGGGTGGGGGCTTCATCCAGCCCATCTCCGGTGGGCTTCGGTCCCGGCAGGAGCCGGGCTGGCCGACGTGACTTCCCCGGGGCAGTGGCTGGAAGCATAAACTGCAGATTTTGGTTTACAGAATAGAAAAGTTCCTTAGCAAACTTTGCACAGTGATATTTGCTGAGTACCTTTGTTGTTGTTTTTCTCTCGTAAAATACTGGAACAGTGAAGTGAATCACTGAACACCTAATGCTGAATTAGGAAGCGCCCACTCCCGCGGGCACCCTGAGGGGGCAGCTCCCAGTCCCACCATCCCCAGGGCACCTGGGCTGGGCTCTCATGAATAGCAACCCTACTGGAAAAGGAAAAAAGAAAAAAAAGACCAAAACAGTATTTTTGTTAGTCTCTATTTATATATGCTCTCCATGGCACTGTGTGACCAGCTGTTGTCTGTACTAGGTCTGCATTAGAGTTTAACGCTGTCTGTAACGGGTGATGCTGTGTGTTCCTTAGGGTGTTGAAAGGCACTTTATCCTTTGGGGCCTTCCCAGGGCCGGTATCTGCTCCCTACAAACATACCAAGGAGCCTTTTCCCGCGTGGGCCCCCTCTGGAGAGGGGTAGTGCTGGTCCCACCCCACGCCAAGGGTGCTCTCGGCATCACTGCCGTGCCAAACCGGGGCCGGTCCCTACTGCCGGAGGCCAGGCAGGGGCTCATCAGCCTTAAAGCCATGAGGAGGGACTCCCCTCCACAGGAGCTTGGTGCTAAATTCAGCTGGGAGAGCGAGTGGCTGTCCCCAGGCAGGGGGACAACTCCAGGCGGGGGTCCCTCACGGGCGCAGGGGAACCCGGCTGGGACTCTACCTCGGCTCTGCGCTCACATCCAGGGGTGCCCGTGCCCCCCGGCACCATGTGTCCCCCTGGGGACCAGGCTGCCCCTCGAAGGACCGAGTGTCTTGAAGCCCTGTGTGACCCTGTGACTTGACACACTCTCACTGGCCTTCACCCCCTCCCCGTGTCACCGCCTCCCCATCCCTGTCACGGTCCGAACCACGTAATTCCCGCTCTGGCTTCTCCCATGTGACACTAGGTCAACATCTCTCCTGTTTCCTCTTACCGGGTGTCGTGACTCTCTGAAAACATCTCACTCTGAAAATTTAAGTTTTGGGTTTGTTCAGTTTTTTTTTATTATTATTATTTTTTTGTAAGTGCCATTTGTATAACTTAAAAAAAAAATAGCTTCAAATGGAGAAAGATGACTTAAAAAAATAAAACCTGCATTCGGATTCAAACTGGCGTGTGGTCTGTTGGGGCTGCAATGGCCTTTTAATGAGGGAAGAGCCTGAGCGTGCAGAGTTGGGGTCGTGGAGCGTTTATCTGACAAAAGTTGAGCTGGTTCTGGAGGGTTGAGGAGCTGAGTGGGGAAGGGAATGGTGACCAAGATGCTCCAAAGAAGTGTAAAGGCAAAGGCACCTGGAGGCTGGGTCACTTCTGGAGATGCTCAGAGCAGCCTGAAGCCACCGAGCCCATGGGCACCTGGGGATGGGTGACCCATGGATGGGGCAGGACCACCTCAGCTGCAAACCAGCTGTGCCCCCACAGAGCTTTTTCTCTTGATTCAGGCATTTCATCTCCATAGGATGACCCAGGTGGGAGGGAAGAGCACTGGGATGGGAGGTCTGGGTGTATGGTTGGGTGGGGGTCAGCAATCAGCCTGCTTTACTTGGGGATGTGCAAAAGGGAAAGATAAAGGACTAAAGTGGGGAGCGCAGCCCAACCCACGTCCTGCCAAAGGAGCCAGGATGTGCCCCCAGCCCTCTCAACAGCTGAAAGCAGCCCTGAAACTCAACCAACAGCACCTCCAGCAGCTGCACCGAGAGCAGCCAGAGCTTCCCTGCCTGTCACCACCACAACCTGGCTGGGTACCGACAGGCTCCTGCCTGCCTTGAAAAATGTAAAGCTGTTTGGAAAAAGCAAAATCTGGGAAAGGGGGGGCGCTCCCCCCAAGCACACATCCCAGGGGGACTGGGGGACAGCATTGCCTAGAGGGACCTTCACCATCAGATGGGGGGGGTTGAGCCCTGCAAGGGTCAAAGGAAGGAAGGAAGGATGCTCAAGTCCTGACTATAAACAGGGAGAAGTCGGGGCAGTGCAGGAAATGCTGAGCAGCTCCGATGGCCACGCTTGGCCTTGCTGTGACATCTGTGTGTGCATGAGCAAACCTGGCTGTGACACCAGACTGTGACACCCAGCCAGGGGAGCAGGCAGCTCTGCCAGCGGGTGCCCACCCAGGGAAGGGGCTCTGGAGCTGCAGAAGGACTCTCACCCTTCCCCCTCTCCCCCAGCTGCCAACACACATTTCCTTTTCTCCCCTCAAGGCTGGATTCTGCATTTACCATCATTCACCACCACTCCAGCACGAGAGGAAATCCCCTCAGCCTTCCCCCCCATCCTAGTTCCCATTTAAAGGAGCAACTGGAAACCATTTTCTATCCCATCCAGTTTTTCCTCAGGAGCACAAGGAACAGATTAAGCTGTTCCAGGAGGGTCAAATGGGTTTTTGCCTTACGACCTGGGGAGTTTTCACCGGCACAGGCTGGGATCTGGCCCCACTCCCTGGCATTTTCCCAGCACCAGGCTGGCACAGGCAGGGGATGGGAAGACAAGGTCTTGGCTGTAAGGAAAGCACACAGGTGAAAGCCAGAGTGCACAAATTTATTTACAAAAATTCAAATTACAATATAATACAGGAACTTTTTACACACAGAATATTAGAACTGTTTACTACCAGAATGTAAAGAAAAATATTTTTTGGTTTTTTTTCTCCTTTTTTTTTTTTTAATAAACCACCTATTTATTTTCAGCTATTGTTATACAAAGTTGCAGAACATGCACATCTTTACAGGTCTTTTTTTTTAATACAACGTTTTGCTAAGTGCAAATACTAAGTTTCTCTCTCCACCTTTAAGGCAAGTAAATGGGACACTGCAATTAGCTGTAAGAAGTACCTGTTATGGGATCAGCCTGGGCACAGCAACCTCCTCGTTGCCTTCAAAACCTTTTAACAAGCAGTTCCAAAGACTGGACAGGAGGGAAAATGGGATGCAGGAGTTAAGAGACCAGGTCAAGGCTGGATTGGGTGGCTTGGTAAGTTTTGGGCTTTTTTTTTTTTAATAAATGAACACAGATTCAGAAACAATTTGAGATCTCCTGGGTTAGAGGGGAGAAGCAGCCATGTGCTTGGGCTGCAAATTTTTGGTGCAGTGGGTGTTTCCTTGGGGAGAGGAGCAGTGCTGGGAGTGCTGGGCAGGGTGCACCTGCACATCACAGACCAAGCACTGATTTATCTCCTCTTGGACACAAATAAGCCCTTGGCTTTGGTGGGGGACACAGGGAATCCTCTCTTCCCTCTATATCCTCCAGGCTCCTCCAGGGCCACAACAGCTGTGCCAGGGCAGCAGTGACCCCGACGGATCATGGTCACCAACCTCCCCTTGCCCCCTCTGCTGACACTTCTCCAGCCCCTCGCTCCACGTCCGCACTTCCCTCCACCAAGGCTCAGTTCTCCACGCCCACACATCCCTGGACATGCACAAAAAGATAGGACTGGACCACCATTTTTTGCTGGATGACCATCCTATTTCCTTCATAGTTTGGGCCACTGGTTCAGCAGCTGAGCTGTGCCCCGGCTGCTGCCCCCCCTCCACTGCCTGATCCTTCCTGCACTCACCGGGAAGGGCAAATACATGCCTTGGAGAGTCTGGAGGGCTCATCCAAACCAGCCCTTGAGCCCAGAAAATCTCACCTATTAAACAAACAGGATTCCATTTCCATAAGGGAAGCCACCACTGCTTCTTCTGACCTGGGTCTGTTTACTCAGCAGCTGTAACAAAGCCCTCCCTCCCCAAACCCTATGGGATTCCTGCTCCTGGCTGCAGGAATCGGGCGCTGCAAGGCAGGATTTAAACCTGGTCAAAGCCCAGCTGAGCAGCAAGTAATAAAGCTCCTGCAGCCCCCAGACTGCTGCCAGGAATAAACTAATTCAAAATAGAAAATTCCAGCAGCAAGGGAATAGCAGATGGTTATTAATGCTAGAGAGGCCACGGCACAGAGGAGCCAGAGGAGCCAGAGTGCTCCACAGGGAACCTTCGACCCACAGGCAACAGGAAGAACACTCAGCTCCAAAAGGCATGGAAGTCCTCCTGTCTGGGAGACCTTCCTGGGGAGAACAGTCCCCAAATGCTGTCCCAGGCCCCTGTCCAGGAGCATCCCACCGATACCCTGTGTCCAGCGCTCCCTGCACACCCGAGGGGATCCGGGGTCCTGGAATGCTGCACGTGGGGCTTTGGCAGAAGCTGTGAGGTGGAGACAGGGAATTTTACCTGAAAAGAAAACAAATAAACCCACAAAACACCTGGATGCTGAAATACAGGGGGGAATAACAGGAGGGGGAAATGCACTCAGAGAGTTCCCAGCAGGACAGAACAGGATGAAGGCCAGAACAAAACATTTGGAGAACAACAACACAACTGGGCTGCTAAAAGCTAGCCCAACATTCCTGGGAAGAGGGGTTTTTTCCACTCCAACCATTTTCTTTTCTAGACAGGGCCTGTACCAGACAGCACAGCCCAAGGGCTGTGGAGAAAGGGCTTTGTGCCACCCTCCTCCCACAGCCCAGCACTGCACTCCCCACTTCTCACACGGAAGTTTTGCTTTTTCCCTCACTTCCTCAGCCCAGCAATACTCAAGTTTAACTTTTAACATGCTTTTCCAAAGCCAATTATGCTGACATACACATTTTCATGAGTTATTTGGTGCTGTGGAAGCAGCCGGCTTCCTGCAGCATGAGGCTACAGCTGCCCATTGGGTTGTGGGGGGTTTGGGTATGGGGGCTCCCAACTTGCTGCAGCTATGGGGAACATTCCCAATTTTCCTACCACAGGACACATCACTGCCTACATGTCTATCTGGCTGTTTCCCAGGCAGTTTTTGCAATAAAGCGCACAGCTTTGGCTCCAGGTGGTTCCAGCAGCTGTCTGAGCACTGCCAGAAGCTGGGGGAGGTTTGAAACACCAGATGAGAACGGCAAAGCAAAGGCCACATTTCAGAAGCTGAGGGGCACACACCTCTGGGGGGAAAAACGGAGCACTTCAAAGGGGGTGAGTTCAGTCCAGCCAAAGATTTGGATGCCCAAATCTCCTGCTACTTCCTAACACCCCCAGCCAGAACAGGGCTCTGGGCTTCCTACCAAGATCTTGGCAATGGGACAGCTGCTGCAGCCCCTCACTCTGCTTGGAGAGTGAGGAATACTAAAAATGCTACATTGACTTGCTTTTGAACAGTTAATTTCTGCTGGGAGGTGGCAGCAGGATACAGGGATGCTGGAGAACACAGGAACCCCGGCCCTGTGCCTCTCCACAGACAGGAGGGCTGGGGCAGCTGCCTTATGTTAACCTCGCTCCTGAAGGTCTTACTCGGATGCCAAGTGTCTCCTCCCTTCCCCCAAGACTCACTTTGCTGCTCTGGCCAGCAGGAAGGCAGGATTTTTGGAAATTCCCCAAGGAACAGCTGTATCCCTGTGATCCACAAAGTCTCACTTTTCCTCCCAACAGCTGCCTGAACAGGCTTTATCAAAACAAGCAGCTGGATGCCCAGCACAGGGGGGAATTCCACCCCTGAGAAATGTAGCACCAAACCCTGTTGCAGCACAGGTTGAAATGTTGGATCACAAAGGTTTGGAGAAGCCCTAGAGAGGGTGCAGTGCAGGGACACGGAGTCCCCTGGCTGCTGGCTAAACCCCAGAGGGGCTGGAGTGGGGAAGGGGTGACGTTACGGGGTGGCTTTGCCCTGCAGTGCCTCTGCCAAGTGCTGCTGGGGGCAGGTCAGAACCGGTGCCGGGGCTGAGGGCCAAAGTGCATAGGCAGGTTGTGCTCCAGCTGCACGTTGATCTGGGGAAAGTCAAAGTTCACCCTCATGTTGGGCAGGGGGGGCACGTAGGGAGCAGGGATGGGGCCGATGTTGAGGGGGATGTTGTTGTACATGGGGCGCACGGGAGGGAGAGGGAACGGGGGGTGCACGAAGGGGTACGGGGGCATCCGGGGCTGGTGGAAGTTCTGAGGAACCGGTCTGGGGATGACTTCAATTCTCTGGATTTTCTCCACGGGCTTTTCCACGGGAGGGCCAATGCGCTTGAAGCTGTTCTCTGCACAGGGAGGAGAGCAAAGAACAGTCACCCCACAAACCAAACTCCCCGAGCTCAGTCCATGGTGTGACATTTGCCATCGGCATCCCCCATTCCCAGCACATTCCACAGCATCACTGCTGGCCCTTCCCTTGCTCCAGGAGCCACAGAACGCAGCGTGAGCTCTCCAGGCTGGCTCCTTTCACCAACACCATCCCACAAAGGGGAATATTTCCTTCAGTGGGATGTCAGGCAGCCCCTGTGCTCCCCAAGACACAGCTCAGAGGTTTTGTTGTCCCTCAGCCACTTTGCCAAGCAGAGAAGAGATATCCACAACACCAGTGCCACATAAGAGCTGGACACAAATCTTGTGCCTGCTCACAATCCCAGCAGAAGTCTGTAGGCAACAGCACTTTAAAAACAGACCAGTTCCCAGGAGGAACAGAATCCAGTGAAGGTCCAGAGACCCATCAGTAGCTGGGAACCCTGTGCTGTCCCATCATCCATCCTCAGTCTGATCCTGACTGTGACTTACCCCCATTCTTCTTCCTTTGCTCCTCTTCAGCCTCCTTCTGAATCTCATGGATTATCTTCTCATCATCTTCCTAGAAATCAAGGAATACACCAAGAATCAGTGGGATAATTCCTGCTGCAGCAGCTTTCTGTTCTCTCAATGCTGCTTTTCTTTTCAGCACGTTTTCACGGGGAAAACCAAAAAAGATTAATTTGGCTGAATCATCTTCGTTTGGGGCTGGCCTAGATTTACCCAAAAGCAAAGCTGTGATGAGGGAACTGCAGCAGCACAAATAATCTGCACTCTATGGAGTATGACCAAGATGCTTGGATCAGCTTTCCAGGAAGATCAGCACTAAAATTCATTGACTTGATGGAAACCAGAGAACTGCGACCCAGCTCCACCCCTCTGAAGAGCTGTTAATCTTTTAAATGGCAATAGTCTATTAAATATTTACATTATACTAGCACTTGTAGAGTTTTTGGCCCAACAGCTGGAATTAACACAACTTAAATCCTGGCTCTAGTAGCTAAATGGTGCCATTTAGATCTTATCTGTAACTCTGAGAAGGGCATAAATCGAAATATGTTTCTTTAATGTTTGCCTAGAGGTTATAGCAAGAATATTCAGAGCTGCTGCTCACTGAGAACACAAGGATAAGCCAGAAATTGAAATTGTTCTGCCTCTCATCAGCTTCAGTTCTCTTAACTCAAAAGAGCATCAGTGAGATCCAACGATGCAGTGAAGCCTCAGGTGAGTTTCTGCATGTCTGTGGGGATGAAACCAAATGTGGAGATTTCAGGGAGAGCAGCTAAACCTCCAGGACAGTGTTTGGAACCCCGAGCTCCAAAGTACCCCACAGGGCACAAGACTCTGCTTGTTTTAGTCACCCTAATTTCAGTACTGCCAAAACACAAATTTCTTCCTGAACACTCTTAACGTGAAAAATATCCCTTATTTTGAAGAGTGCTCTGGAACTAAATCCAAAATATGCTTCGTGCATGCAGCTACACTGGAAGCTTTTTAAGCTTCCCAGTCCCCAGCTGACAGTCCTGCACATGTAGAGCCTGGGAAGCTTGTGGAGAAGTCCCCTCCTCCACCACCAGATAAGGTTTCCCTGGGAGACTGAAGTTATCTTAATGTGCAGAAAGCCAAAAACTCAATACTTCCCTCCCTTTTATTATTCTGTGAGTCAATGGTTAAAATTAAGACTTTCCAGGACATGCCTTTTTTTTTTTTCCTTTCCCAAGCAGGCTGCTTGCATGGACTGTTAATTACAGCCTATCTGTCTCCATAAAAGCTGCTGAAGAATGGCTCTTCTGAGCTTATATGGAATGCCTAACTACACCCCAAGTATCCATTTTCCCAGCTGGAAAACCACCTGGGCATGCTCCACAGGCAACCAAACATCCCCTGCTCTTTTGCTGCCCCAGCAGCACTCTCAAAGCTTGGTTTCAAAGTTTTAAGACTTCATTTGTTTTTCACTTCTCAGACTTTTTTTTTTTGGCAATGTTGTTGAAAATGGACACAGCCACCACACCCATTTTATTGCCACTTACTGGAAAAGATGCACCTGAAGGTTTATATGACAAGAAATATATTTCAAGCTCAGCTGAGCAAGATCACCCAGTACCTTCTTTCCTCACACAAAGGCATAAACCTCACCTTGAAGCCTAGAAATGTGGCCTTTAAGTTAACAAAATACTGTTACTTTAGTCTAAGTCTGTGATTAGAGAGTAAACTCCTCCCTGAGAGGGTGGGGAGGCCCTGGCACAGGCTGCCCAGAGAAGCTGCGGCTGCTCCATCCCTCCAAGTGTCCAAGGCCAGGATGGGGCTTGGAGCAACCTGGGCTAGTGGAAGATGTCCCTGCCCATGGCAGGGGATGGAACAAGACGATCTTAAAAGTCCTTTCCAACAAAATCTATGATTAACCCTGTGAAATGGTGCTTCCCAGGGACACCCCCTTCCGGTCACCACTCCTGCTGCTGCAGCTCTGCTCAGTAGTGCACAAAACTGGACACATCAAACACAACTTTACCAGACCCTCCTGCAGCCAGGGCTGCTCCAGCCTCCCAGTTTAAACTGCAGCTGACCTCCCTCTCACGGGGCTGGACACATCCATCTGCCCCGGGGCTGGAGCCAGCTGCACTCGCCCGAGGTGATGCTGGATTCGATTACTGCGGCTCCCAGAGCGCCGGGGGAAACAGGGAACAGCAAACCCCATCTGCCAGACCTCCAAACTGACCCCTAGAGCTCCCTAGGACAACATCAAACCATCTCCCCAAAGTGCAGCAGCCACAGATCCCACTCAGCTTCAGCCCCCTGGGGATTTCAAGAGGAGCACAGCTCACAGCACACCCTGGATGCAAAAACCTGCCAGGAACAGACCTGGATCAGGATGACGAATTCCTGACTAGTTCTGAAACCACAAATCACAGCAGAGCCACAACAAACCACATATCCAAGAACAGAACTTATCAGCCCTGTTGCTTCTCTGCTGATAAAAGTGTAATTTCCCATTTGAAGGTTAAGAAGTGCTTACACTTAATCCCACATACCAAGCCTTGGTTTGGAAATTTTTTTTGCACCATTGTCTGAAAGACGAGTATCCATTAATATCAAAAGAATAAAAACAACCTGCACAACAAGCACCTTCCTACTTAAGAGGCTGACATTAAATTTGGCAAGTGATGAATACACAGCACAGTTCAATACCTGCAGTATTTAGGAAAGACCCACATCCCAGATGGAACAAAAGAATTGATGATATGTAAACAGCAAGGTAATTTTTTGGACGTTCTGAAAGAAAGCCGATGCTGCAAGTTCTGCCTAATACATATTGTGCAGGTCAGAAAAAAAACCCAAACCAACAAGTCCTGGTGCTATTTTAGTGAATCTTGCAAAACGCTTCTAATTCTTTGAAAGCAAAGGCTGTTTTTTAATACTATAGTAATTAGAGAGATGACAGATTCATCGAGGGGTAAAGCACCCACACCAAAAATTAAGATTTCATTAGCACACGTATGGCTGGTTTTGTGGTGAGAAACCTTTTAGCATCACATGGGGTGGAGGCTGCAGAAGGATTTCAAAAGCTTCTTGTGTCCGTTTCCCTGCGCGGGTTCAAGTCCCTTAATAAAGGATTAGATTATAATTTTAATGGCCTGTTCACAGGCTGTGTGGATTGAAGGCATTTATCTTGTCAAGTTAACAGTCATCTTCCTGTCAGCTGCCTTGCCTTCAGCAAGACAAAAAAAAAAAGAAATAAAGAAGAAAAAAGCAACCTCCCAACCCTAGGGGGGTGGGGGGGTCTCAGCACTGGGCAGTTTTTTGAGCAAAGATGTAACTTGGCTTTTCTGCCAGAGAGGAAATGCAGGGCAACGCTACAACGTGGCCCTTCCCCACACTCTGCTGCATCACGGGAGAAGGGAGGTGGCCAAGTGGAAAATGCAAAGGATCTCTGAGATGCATTCACCCTTTTTATCTGCAGAAAGCAGACGTGGTCATTAACAGCAGCTGTGTTTTCAAGAGACAAAACAGGACCGAGCTTTGCCCCAGACCCAGCAGCGGGATGCTCTGTGCAGGAGCCATCCCGTCCTGTAGCCAAGGAAAACAAAAGCTCATCCCTGGCCAGTGTGGGAGCCTGCCCCTGCCATCCCCCAGCTGGGAAAGGATCTCGGCATTCTCCTTTCAGCCCTCTCCCATTGAATCCAGGGAATGCGGCGAGCACGGAGCCAATCACAGCAGAACGGATGGCTCGGCCGGCCTGTGGATGGATTAGCCAAGGAGCAGGGCTGGGTTGCTAAGAGAGGCACCTTTTCATGCCAGGGAGGCCTGTTACAACAATGCTGCTGCAGAGGAGCCTCACCCAGCATCCACACAGGGCCCTGCCACAAGCAGAAAGAGCTGCTGGAGAAACAAACTGCCCTTGGGAATGAGAAAACACAGCAGCAAAGGAGATAAAAGCTCAGCAAATCACACAGAGACAACCTCCCCCCAAATAAAACCTCCTCTGCCCAGAACAAAAGTGCCATCCAGGGAACTTTAGAAAGCTCTGTTTTTATCTCCTGCGCTTCTCGTTATCTTTAATTATTAAGTGTCACCGGGAAGCGGCTGCCACCTCCTGAAAAGAGGGAAAACAAGAATCCTGGTGACTATTTCTGGGCTCTGCAACCCCTCCCCTACTTTAGAAAGTGCTTCACCACCGTTGCCTCCCCCTTTCTGCCTCTTTACTGCTTTCTTTTTTCCACGTATGTGTGGCCGCAGCCGTTCCTAATAAACTTGAAATGATTTTTCACGACAGAGGCTTCCAAAGGACTAAGGGGTTTTGTTTCAAATCATTCCCAGATCAGCTGTGGAGAGCCTGAGCAAGAACAGGCATCGGCTGTCTCCAGCGTGCTCCTCCATGCAGCAGGAAGCAGGGATAAAAGCAGGCTGTGTTGTAACTGGAACAGGGCATCTGCAGTGCTGCAGGAAAAGGGGGGCCGGGATGGGGACGAAGCACACGCTGGCGTTCAAGAAATGTAGAGTTATTTTAGCAACAGGCATTCCATATTGATGGCTTTCTGTGAATTCCCCGGATTAGCCATATGCTTATGATTGAGGCATTTTATAGCAGTCAAAAAAACCCCAAACCCACCACAAACCCCACATCCTAAATTTAGGGGGAGCTTCCCCCCCCCTCCAAATCCTAAAGGCAGCACTGTGCACTTCATGCATTTCCTTGATGCATTTGAAGTTTTATACAGTCTTCTCTCAACATCATCTTTTTATAACACTGGAAGGAGGGATAATTGCAAACACCTCATGATGATTAGTCTGCTGCTTTGAACTTTAACGATGGGCCTTTGGGAGGGTTTTAAGAGTTTACTGAAAACATCTTAAAACTTTAAAGCCAAAAAAGCCCCTGTGCAATATTACTGATGGCCCAAAGATGAGTATTAAATTCAAAATAATACATTTGAGACCAGAACCTGGTTTACCAAAACAGCCGGAGTGCATTAACCATGTTGCATCCCGGGATTTGTAAGAACTGGATGAAATGCACACAAGCAGCCTTAGGTTTGCTACAGATATTTAGAAATCAGGGCAAACACAGCCCCTGCATCCCAGAGCCAATTCATAGAATCATAAAGTGTCCTGAGTTGGGAGGGATCCACAAGGATCATCAGTCCAACTCCTGGCCCTGCACAGACACCCCAACAATCCCACCGTGTGCCTGAGAGCATTGTCCAAATGTTCCTGGAGCTCTGGCAGCCTTGGGGCCGTGACCATTCCCTGGGGAGCCTGGTCAGTGCCTGACCACCCTCTGGGGGAGGAACCTTTTCCCAATATCCAACCTAAACCACCCTGACACAGCTCCAGCCATTCCCTCGGGTCCTGTCCCTGCTCACAGGGAGCAGAGACCGGAGCTGCCCCTGCGCTGCCCCTTGTGAGGAGCTGCAGCCCCGATGAGTCTCCCCTCAGTCTCCTCCAGCAGAACAAACCAAGGAGCCTCAACCACTCCTCATACAGCTTCTCCTCAAGGCCCTCCACCACCATCTCTTCTCTGAATGCTTTCTTTAAGCATTAAAGGATCCTTAAAGGAGCTTTATTCCCACTGCTCCTTCCTGAGCTTTGTCGCTGGCAATGTTGCATCAGCCCCTCCTGCAGAGCAGAGCCAGAGCCCACGTGGACTCTGGGACACGAGGATTTTTGGCCAAGCAGCTTCCTGGGAAGGGCTCCTGGCACCTCCTACAGGGGTGCAGAGCACCAGTTAGTTCCAGAAGAAATGCAGGGATTAAACAATTCCTGCCTGGCCCCCCTGGAAGCTGCTCACCACAGCCCAACTGCAGCTTGTCTCAGAGCCAGCAAATATTGCACCAATACTTTTAAATCAGACTCCAGCCTGATTACAGCTTAGGGACAAGATTTTAACTAACCTTTAATTATGGGAAATTTTGAAGCCTCTGCTTTACTCTCTCAAGATCATTTGAGACAGAGACTAACAGATGCTGCCATTCCTAGAGGACTGCCTTTAATTTGTTTTTAACCCAAGCTAATGAATAGGTTTACTTATACTTTCACAAGAATTGTTTCAGACTCAGAAAACATTAAACATTTGGAAAAGAACAAAGGTTCCCTATTTTAAAGAAACCTGAATTTTTCTGTAAATAATAGGGATTTAGATTCAAACCAGATCCTTCAAAGGTCATGCCTTGGATGGACATTATCCCTGGCAAAGGACAGAACACTACTGATGCAATGGTCTTTTGCTCTTTCAAATCTCCGTGTCAAGACTCAAATTCCTGTTCTGTCTTTACATCCACCAGGGTAACTCCTGTTTCCATGTCCCATATGAGAGCAAGATCACCACAGAGGGGTTGGGTTGGTGTGCCTAAGCTCCTTATGAGGGAGGACTGTGCACACAGGTACCCATCATTTCAGCTTCAAGCCAACAGCTGAGTTTTGTGTTACTCTTCGCACTGCAGCAAGGACAGTCACCCAGCTTCACCTCCCCAGCCCACCAGCACTCTACCATCCAAAAAATAATCAAATAATAAAAGAGCAGGCAGTGCCAGCTCTGTGCTGACAGTGGGAAATTTTTCTTTGCCACAACATTGGTTAATTAGAGAGGTGGAAAGGGCCTGGTGACAGTGGCCTCTTTGTGCTGCTTATTTATTTATTTATTTGAAAGTACAGTACGAGCTTTTTTGAGAGGCCTCATGTTTTCTCTGGCTCTGAACAAATGCCATCCCCCAGCACAATCAGCAGCCTGACGGGAACAACGGATGCCAGCGCTGCCGAGCCCTGAATCGCATCCTGCTGGAAAATGGGGAGGAGTGGGACAGGAATCCAGGAAACTCAGAACCAGGTGTCAGAAACGCTACAGGGGTGCCTGCATGGAGGTGTCTGTGTGTAGTTTAACAGCTCACATTGACAGGATAATGGAGGGAATAAAAGCAGGCAAGCGGAAGACTTGGAAGCTTATGCTGGTTGTGACATTGCTGGGAGATCCCCAAGAGTCTGGAGGTAGAAGGGAGAGATTTAGAGTAGCTTTTCCCTGGCTCTGTGCAGATGCAGGATTGTGCATATTCCCTGAAGAAAGGGGGGCTGGGAGCAGCCTGGAAAGCTGCAGAGACTCAAGACAAAGAACCACTAGGAAAAAGGAAGCTCAGGCAAGCCCTGGGAAGGCAGATCCACATTCATGTTGCTCTACAGCTTTGCTAAAATCAGGAAATTCAACTCCTGCTCCTTCCAACACTCCTGGATTTACAGTATTGAAGACCTCTATTTACAGAGATTTACTTGCTGCAGCAAGTTTTCCCAAGCCTGTCACAGATAGGAGCTGTATTAAATTACTACGGCTTCTCTCACAGCTCACTCCACGCTTCAGCTCTCCCTCTGCAGCTGTTGACAACAGCCCTGAGAATGGACCCAACTACAACTCTGGGCTTGCAGGCAGTTTTCTGATGGATGCATTTCTGTGACAGGATGCACAGCCAGCAGTCAGATCATCTGGGCACCAAAACCACAATTCCCCTTGCCTCCAGATGCCAAGCCATGCCAACACCATCTCAGCTGCAAAAGTAGGAATGAGTCCCAATAGTCCCAATGCTGGCTACTGTGCTTGGTGCCAGCACTTGCTCCCCACCAGCTCCTTCCACAAGCCTCGCTCTCCAGAACAGCACTCAGAGCACTTCCAGCCAAAGCCCTCATCTGACAGGAGCTGTTTTTCCCTAAAGCAACACCAGCTCCTTCCAAGCTGCGGTCAGATGCGACTCTGTGCTGTTGCAGGATCCCAGAGTGGTTTTTTAGCTGCCTTGGGAAAGGAAAAAAGTTGTGCTGGCTAAAACCATTTTCCCCCGGTGGAACGTGTGTATTTCAATGCGCCGGTGTGGACGGTGATTGAAACTGGGGTGAGAATCATTCACAAAAATCCTTTGTTACTTACTGTGGGGTCTGTCCAGAGGGAGCACTTGGCACAGTCCTGGCAGGGTGCCCCAGGAGAGCGTGGGTGCTGGCAGAAGTGGTCGTAGCCGTTGATGGCAGCCCGGCAGAGGTAGCACATCTGGGCGCCACAGCGGCACGACATGCGGTTACAGCCCTCCGACTTAATCAGGCCCGTCCCACACTTGTGGCATTTCCTAATCCGGGCAGCTGTCATCTTCTCCTCTCTGCAAGAAGAGGGAGAATTAGCAAAGGGGTCTTTGCACTCACCAGCATGCGGTAAAATTACTGTTACACTATCCCAGCGAGGCTTTAACCCCCTTCTCTTTCCTCTGACTCCATCCCCAAGTCCACCACTGTTCCAAGGAGATCTGGGCTCAGCTCCACTTGGAGCCAGCCCATGACAACTCAAGAACAAAATAAGTGAAAAAAGTCAATCACTGGCTGCATGCTGCAGCCCTGATCCTGGTTTCCATGAGAGCCAAAGCACCAGGCTCTGGCTTGGGAGGAATTTGAGATGCAAGTTCAAGGGCCAAAGGGCACATGGAAGCTTGAGCTGGCTGAAGGAAAATAAAGCCAAGGAAATAAAGTTCAGGAAAAGCAAACACTCGGCTGCCACCTCTAGCTTTTATGTTTGCCGGTTGCTCTGGCTACAAAGTTGCCATGACCATATATTTCTTTTCCAAGCCTGGCTGCTATGCTCCACATTTACTTGGTGTTTGTTAAATTTAAATCAGTAACTGAGAAACAATCACATTTCCCCACAGAGGCTTTTTCTTTTCTCTAAGATTCCCTACATATGTTTTCCAGAGGTTATTGCTTTAGGTTTAAGAGATGGGTTTTCATCTAACAGAGCACAAGTGGGAATCCAGGACAAAGCTCAATCCCTGCTCCCAAGGGACACCCTGGCAGTGACACACACTCCAGCGCAGGCTCAGCTCACAGCAAGACTATTTTGGCACAGAAATGAAAAAAAGCTCGGTCATTTAATTAAAAGACTTAAGAATATAAATTATCATCCTGAGGGCCAATTTTCTGACCACTGGAGATCATGTTACACTTTAATTCACAACCTAGAAGTGAAATTTGATGACAGAAGAGCAGAGCCAGTGTGTTTTCATGGAGGGAAGCACAGTTCTCCTGGCACTGGGGAAGGATCATCCCTAGCCAGGCATCTCCACCCAGCTGCTTCAGTGCATCTGCAAAGTTCACATATGTTTGGGAGATGGCAGGGAGGTATTTTTGAGGACCACAGCAGCGAACCAGGCTACAGCACTGGCCCACAAACTGCTCCATCAGCACAGCCAGAGGAGCAGGGAGCAGTGAGGTGGGAACTTCCTGGCCTTGCAGACACCCAAGGTTCCCACACAGTTCTACACAGCACAACCTGCACCCAGGCATGTGGAGATGTGCTAAGAATAGACACAAAAACCCAACTTGAGAGTGACTTTCCTCGGAGCTGCAGCTGCTCTTCCCTCTGCCACTCAACAGGATGCTGTCAATGCAAATTTTTTTTTTGGAAACTTTGAGCAAGGCAGGAAGTTTGGCCTGAACTCCAGCTGTGCTTCCCTTTCCTTACGCAGGGCTTCAAAAGGAAGTTTTTATTGTATCAGGCAGTTATCTATCCACAGACACAATCTGCTGAACGTTTTGAAACTGGTATTTTTTTCCTTATTAGGGACACGACAACTCGTTCCTCCTCCCTCTCATCCCTCTTTCCTACAGGGAAAGGATCAGCGAAGAAAAGTCAAATCTGTAAAGATTTTGTTCTGAATTAGGGACTGTGGGATGAGCAAACAAGAGTCATTCAAATCCCAGTGGTGGAGCTTTCCAACCTCTACTCAAGCCAGACAGACTCTAAATCAGAGAGGAAAGGATTGGGCAGCATGTGCAAGTCCCACTTGGCTGCACCAGACATTTAGCTCCATGGATGAAAATTCCCTTGTTTCCTAAATGCAGAGGATTTTGTCATTTACTGTAGATAAGAGAGTAATCAAACTGCAAAAGATTTTAGGGTAACAGCCAGGATTTACATCTGCATATTTCAAAATGTGACTCCACTTTGTAACAATTCCTACAAACTGGTTAGAAACAGGCACAAGCTTCTGGAAGAAAACACATCCTCTCCCAAAAAGCACCAGCTGAGCAAACAGCGCAGGTTGCCACTCCAGATTTTCAAAGGGTAGTAACGACCTACTGTGACTCAATCCACTCTTCTGCCTCCATACACCACCTCCCTCCTCCCCCCAGCAATGCTAATGGGGGCTTCTCACCTCGGAGAAGGACCAGGTGTCAGCCTGCAGACACTGGGCCAGCCAGAGGAGCAGGCTGGGCTGGTGACAACTTTCCCACGTTCTCAAATTACCGGCTGGATTTGCTGCCAAGTATCTTTCACAGACAGAAATCCCATCCTGGGAGCTGTCTGGCCCCCCAGCTCTGGCATCCCCAGGACCTTCCTGGGGAAGGTAGTGACAGCCAGCAGAAACTGAGGGACAGTGTGCTGTGATTCCCAGTTCATCCACCTCCCTGTTTTCCCCTGGCTGTGGAGCCTCACTTACATGGATGTCCTGTATTTGATGTCATCCTTCTCAGCCAGCTGCTCACAGGTGAGGTTCATGTGCTCCTTCCACAGCCCCTGGCACTTACGACAGGTTTCCTGACAAGGATAACAAACATTAAAGGAAGAAAAAAAAAAAAAAAAGATCCAATACACCACTAACAGCTTCAAGAACTGTAAAAATTTCCCCATCAAGCTGCGGGTTCTCAGGCAAGGGTGGGGCTGGCAGTATGGTACAGTATCTACAGGTCTGTCCTCCACTGGAGGCCAAAGGCCACAGATAATGGAGCCAAGGGTCTTTCCAAAGCAAAAGAAAATGGATACAAAATGAATCTATAAATCCTAATTCACCTAAAACTCATGGGACAGCCACCAGGTTAACTGGTCACAATCCAGAGGAGACTGCAGAGGTGAAAATGTGGTGCCAAAGGACATCAAATTCATCTTGGTTTCCTGACCAAAATCCTTCACCTTCATATAAAGGGCTATTGATGGAAACCTTGCAGTTACATCCGAACCTCAGCTTCACCAAGCATACAAGCAAATATATATATAGTTTTGTAAAGTCTCCCAAAATAAACAATTAAACAGCTGAAAAACAGTATGTGGACAAACATCCATAAAACTGAGGTGGAATGGTGGAGTATGAACAAATATTTACATACTGAATCAGAATATCTGGACTAAACTTAGAGCAAGCGGCTGAACTCTCTTGTTCTTGCAAACTTTTTAGCAACAAGGCTCTAATCCAGGACTGGTACAGCTGCATGGGGCAGGATTGGGAAGGGAGCTTGGACCAACACTGGGGACAGAGTTGCTTTTTTCGGTTGGCTGGCCAAAGAAAACAATTTTGTTTTGGGTCAAACAAGGGATTTTCCTTTAATTTGAGGAAGATTAAAAAACATCCAGATCAAACTTGAAAAAAGTACATGTTTTATGATCCAACTGTTTCATCTTCAGGATGGCTGGGGCTCAGGCTCTTAGATCCAACTTTCCCCCTGGCAGGAAAACCCATCTGGCTATGCAGCATCCTCTTCTCCTGAACAGCAGAAAAGGCCCCAAAAGATCTTTGCCCAGCCCTGGTCTCACTATCAGCAAAAGATGTCATCTGCAGAGACAGATCTTATTTGATTGCATTACCTTCATTTCATTTTAATGAAGAAATTGGATGTTTATGTGAGATACGATAGAAGAAAATGCTTCAAGATACACGTAGGCAGCAACACTCTTTTGATCGTGAATCAGACAAACAGGATGAAGGCCAAAGCTTCCAAGGAAGCCACCCTAGGAGGGGGATGCAAAATGGGGACTTGTTTGTATCTGTGCTCGCTGGGAGATGCCCAACTGCTCGTGCTTTCATCTGGAGAATGAAAGGCTCCTGGGCCTGGCTGGTGAGCCGGATGCGTTTGCAGACAGCGGGGAAAGGGCTGGAGCAAGCACGGAGCCAAGCGTGTGACTGCATCCCAAAAGCTCAGCAAAGGATTTTGTGATCACTCACCTTGCAAATGCACCCCTTGGCAGGCAGGCACTGGTTTTAAGGGGCAGTAAATGCCTCGGGTTCTATTGATTCTCATGAATCATTCATCACACCCTGTCTTTTCCCGCTAAAGCTGTTACAACAGGCACCATTTTGTGTGTGCTTTTGGCAGGCCACATCTGGCTGTTGGCGGCACAGGAGGATCAGACTTGGAGCTGTTCACATACCTCCATGAGGACCCACCTTCCCCTCTATTCCCAACACACGGCCACATGCCATTCCGAGATCAAAAGTGCCTTAGGTTGGTTTTTTTTTTTTAATGTACACCAAGGGTTAAAAAGAGCCTTTGGAGCCCTGTTACACAGAACCACTTCCACATGCCAGCAACAGAGATTTAACAGCTTTTTGCCAGGAGGGTTGGCACACTTTCCAGCCAGGAGCCTGCTATTCCCAATTACTTAACTCCAGGAGCCTCCTCTGCTGCTGAAACGATGCCCTTCTGAAGCAGATGGTGCCACTTAGACCCTCGTCCCAGGTCATTCCCTTTTGCTCCTGCCTCCAGCCTGGTGGCTATTGGAAACAATGCTCCCCCCCAGAGCCCAGGCTGCCGTTATTTGCCAAACAGTTGTCTCCTGCCCTCAGGAAAAGGGATTTCTGTGCAAGCAAGGAGGAAGGGAAGAGGCACGGCCATGTAGATTCCCGGGATGGCACGACAGGAGGTATCCGGTTCTCATGTGACAGCAGCACAGCGGGTGCCACTGCAGCTGTGCGCATTTCTGGCATCCCTTCCAAGTCGTGCTGTCCTCAAGGAGCTGCAAACCCACAGGCAGCTGTGCCTGTGCCAATGCACCCCATGAAGGGGACAGCCCCGTGGCTTCCCGACTCCCGAGTGTCACCTGGCACTGCCTCTAATTGAGCCACATCCTCTCCATGGGAGGCTTGGGAATATGCACCACACACCTGTCGTTAGCAGAACCTGTTGTAATTTTTCCCCTTATTCTACCCAAAACAATGGCACATTGTTGGATCCCTTCACACAGAACTGGGGAGGAAGCCCATGGTTCAGACAATGGCAACTGCTCCAGTACCACAACTGAGGTCACAGCCCTTGCCCAAGAAAAGTGACCTTTTTTAATTTCTATTGAGTCAAACTCGGCCCACTTGGCTGATAAGGGTTTTGCACATCTCACACAATGACAATTCTGAACTCTACAATTTCCACAAAGGGTTCTTTTACTTCAGAGCCAACCTTCGTTTGATAATGGAAGGTACCCTCCTGTGACCATATTAATTAACCTAAACAGGCTGTGCAATAGCTGATTTTTGCAACCAGCCAAGATTATTTCCATGGGAAGAACAGCACTTGGCACCAAGACTGGCTACAGCAATATAAGGCACCACCTAAATCCACACAAAGAGGGAACAAGTCCTTTCCAGCACTAAAATCATGTTCTCCAAGTGTAGTGGCCAAAAAGCAACTTGGTCCACCAAAACAAAGATCCTTCCCAACTTCCTCAGCACTTGGTTCCTTAGCAAGCCCTGCTGTACTCAGGTAGGGGCACCTGTGTTTTAGCTTTAACAGTACTTCAGCTGAATGCATCATTTCTGGATGGTGTGAATTCCAGGTGTGAATTCCATGTGTTCTCCTCCCTTCTCCCAGCCCACTCCTCCTCACAGGCAGGTACAGCTAAGGCAGCTTACGCTTTAGGTGCTGAAGAAGCCTTGGCATCAGGAAACTGCTCCAAACCAGGCATGGAGACAGGAGATTAAGTATCTGCTGCCTGTTACATCTGCCCCAGCTTGGCAGGCAGCCTGGGACAGTCCATTACTGCCGCGCCGGGCCGAGGGAGGATGTGATGGAGAGGGTGTTTAATCGCACCCTGTAATCTCCTCACTGTACATCTGTTAGAGGCAGTGGCTCCGCTTCCTCTTGCTGCCCGCCAGGAAGCAGCCGGGATTAACACAAACATGTTTGGGTTCAGGAGGATCCTTTGTTCCCAGGGTCAGCAGTGGATGTGCAGCTTTCTGTGCTCAGGGCCAGCCTGGCCAAGGGTGGACACTTTGCTTTTAGTGTGGGCAGCACAACCCTTCAACACCCTTGTTAATTGTCCCAGCACCTAATGAAGATGGCAGGGAGTGTGTTATGTGAATTTACCACCTTCCTCAGCACTTCTGCTGGTACTTCCAATAGATGCTACAGTTTTAAACACAGCCTAGAGTTTTTTTTCCTCACTCTATCATCAACTAAAAATAACTCCCTAAAGTCCATCCCACTCATCAGGGGGCAAAAATCCCAAGTAATCCAACTTTTCCTTGCCAGTCTCCACATTCTCTTGGCCACAGTCAGTGTTGTATGCACTGCTGGCAGTGTAACAGGAATCACTTTTCCCGATTGCAACCTAAACAAATGCCACACGGACAAAAACATCAGATGATCCGCACAGATCCCAGTCCGACTGCCCACGGCATTCCCACGTGCCCCCTTGTGCCGTAGGAGTTTACACGGAGCCATTTACTGACTGAGCAAAACGCAGAGAGGGTGAGGGAAACTCGACTTAAACAACAACAGGCGATGGCCCTGGCTGTTGTCACTGGCCTCCGCTCCCAGTGGTGCCTCTGAGCCGGGCCCAGCGCTTCCCCCAGCTCTCCATATGCTGGGTAATTAAATCCTTGTGCCGCTGTGATTCCCTGCATCCCCCAGGAAGGGCGAGGCGCACACTCCAGCCAGCGGTCTCTCTGCTGATGGCACACGTGGGGATGTTGGCTGAGAAGGAGGTAAAGCAGCCTGGGACAGAGCCCCAGTGATTGATTCGATGCTTCCTCCTGCTCTCTGACACCGCAACAGGCTGACCCCAGACAGGCTGAGTTTTACCCAAAAGCACATGTAAATGCAAGTGCCTCAGAACAGCACCTCAGGGCCAGTCCCTATGTACTGTGCTGCTTTAATTAAAGAGCTGCAATTCCCAACCAGATGAGTTAATGGGAAAACAAAGAACCACAGAATCTTCCTCTCCACAAAGTCTCACTGTCCATAAAGCTGCACTGACCTTAACTAAAAATGGATGCAGAAGTAGATGAATGAATACAACCTTTAAGCATGGATAAGCTGTCATGAACACACTCCTTCATGGCTGTTTCTGGGATTTCCTAGATGTTAAGCTGGGATAAAGAGGCTATAATCCAGCCCAAGACAATCCATTTGGGTGAGACCCTCCTTTAGAGATGTACAAACACCCAGCACGGGAAGGGGGCCCCCAACTCCACGGATCCCTGACTGCCCAGTGCAGGGAAACCTCCTTCCAGCGTGAATTGCTGTGGCAATATTCCAATCCTGGAGCCACACACAACGGGCATGATGGGCAGCAGGTACCAACCCCAAACACAAAATCCAGGCAGGGTGGAGAAAGGAATGCTGTGACTTGGACGGCTGATGGAGCAAGGGGCTGGGAGAACATCCGTGGGTTTGGAGCTCCCCCGGGAGCACAGCTGTTCCCCAGGCAGCGCTGCCGCTCAGCGGCGGCTGCTCACACGGCAGGGACAGAGAGCAGGAAGGGAAACCTGGGAAAAACTGAGGTTTCCTTTCCTGAGCACAGCCATGAGTCGTTTTGTGAGGGGAGAGGTCACAGGGAGAAATAAAGCAAAGGCACAAGCTTGGACTAGGCTGTAAGAATGTGCTGGGGTGTAAAAAGAGAGACTTAAAAGTGACCGGGAGTTAAAAGCTGGATAAAAGAAAACATGCATTTATATCCAACACCCAACAAGAACCATAGAACAGAATCATAGAATCATTAAGGTTGGAAAAGATTTCCATCAAGTCTAGTCTTTCAGAAGGGTGGTTAAAGCTTTGATATGGCCATATATTAAACTCCACAACAAAAAATGATGACCCAAACCAACATCTTCTGTTTTGCCTGTTCTTTTTAAATTGAGCATTATTTTAGTCCCTCCCCATCTCTAAGACACAGGACATACTCAATGCCCTTTTCCTCTCAGGCTGGTTCCCATGAAGGTTTGGGTCATCTGTGTCAAAATCCCAGAACCAGAAATGTGTAGTAACTCCCCCCTCTTGCCTAAGTCAGTAGGACTATCTTGTATCTGTAAATTGGAAGTTTCTGAAACACACAGACCAAACCAAAATAAGCTTTTCTCTCCCCAAAGCTTGACTTTAAAAGGGAAGAACAGCTGCTGGTGTGGGTGAAGTGGTTAGAGACCTATGGAGCAAAAATATCTGCAGCTTCACACAAGAAGTGCTGCTCAGCATCACTATGACCCTGTGGCTGGCCACAGGTGGAAATAGCACTAGCACAAGAAATTGCTCCTTGATCTCACACTCAGGGTAACTAGAGTATGAGAAACAGTTCTTTCATGGAGAAAGGACATATTTAATTAGAACTTGAACAAAACTATGGGGTTTTTTTTATTCTCTGGAATGTTTATAAAGTAGGATGTTTGTTTCAAAGCTACTTTCTCTCAAGCTCCAGGGCTGTGAGAAATACATCAAAAGGTGCAGGCAGCAGGTCGGCTGCAGAAAAGAGCACTGGAGTATTTGCATCACACATTCATCGCACCAGGATGCCTTCCCCTGAGCTGAGCAACAAGTGTTTCTCACAAGCATAAGCTCTCCTCACCAAAATTAGGGTTTCTTTTCAAAAGCTCTGAGCAGGTTGGTATCACACACAGCAGCTCTCCAGCTCAGCACACTGAGAAGTTTGGACACAGCCAGGGTGGACTGTGACATGCCCAGAGGTGGTCACCCACCAACCTGAGTCCACCTGCAGTGCAGGTAGAGGAAAACACTGCCTGGCCACTTTATAAAGCAGGTCAAATACAGCCTGGGACCTCACACTAAAGATGTTGGCTAAATCACTGTACCTGAGGTCGTATCACTCCTTCCCAGGGAAAAAGTTAAGAGAAACTCAGCACATGCTACTGGAAACACATCTGCAGCTGTCAAGCACAGCTTTGATATCTGTTGGACTGATTGCAGGTAACAGCTACTGCCTTCCCAGCCAAGGTAAATAATTAACTACCAGCAGAGGAGTTCAAAGCCTCAGCAGCTGCCCCTCCTGCTCTCCCCCAGTGCACATTCCCATAGAGCAGATCCAGGAGGTTATCCATGTAATCCTCTACACAATCTCACAGAAAAAGGGATGCTGCTTCCAGTGGCTGCGACACTAAGTGATAAAATCTGACTGTGGAACTGGTGGAAACAATAGAGACCTTGGGAGAGAAACGGATTTAGATTTCAAGACAAGCAGCTTGATTTTTAAAGGATAACTCCAGGTCACGCCAGGGGTTGCACCCAAGGATGCCAAGAAGGTTAAGGCTAACAAAAGCAAGGTACCTTATTTGCAGAGGTACCTGCTAACGATGCATTGTGAGACTGAGAGGAGAAACAATTACTGAAGTTAATTTTGAAACTTCCCTCTTACACCACCACACGATAAACAAATTCCCCCATCACCCCACCCCAGACACAAACCCCTACCCTTTGAGTGGCAGAAACTGGAGAGAGTCTCTTCCAGACCTGTCCTATTTCTTTAGCGGTTTTCTCTCCCCCTGCAGTTCCCCAGTTCTTATTGTAACACAAAAAGATCAGCAAGAAGAACTCTGTTAGAGATGTCCTCTCCTCCACCAAAAGTTGCATGGAGACCCAGGTTTACATAAAATACCTACAACCTTTTTTAAGGAATCTCTGAAATGTAACAATTTTGATGGTGATTTAACAGCATTAACACACTTTGTTTTCAATTTAGAGCCTTTTAAACTGCAATCTCTACCTACAAGAGAAGTTCACAGTCCAGATCATTACAACACCAGCAAGGGATGGGGGAAAGTGAACTGATGCTGGTAAATAGCTTTGGCCTGGGTACAAATCCACCCTCAGAAACTGGGCAAGCACAGCTTGTGTTGCCTGGGAAATTAAACCCAAATGAGGGGAAATCCCCAAAGTAAGGTGTTCCTAGCTTTTAACAGGCCACAGTAAACCAAAAATAAATTAAAAAATGTTGGGGAACAGGCAAGGATCAAGAAAATAGAAAGCAAAGGGATACCTGGCCTCCTTGAAAACTCAGAAATTCAGATGATTTACTGCTTTAATGCCTGTGTGGTTCAGAGTTACTTCTTATCTGCTGCTCCCCACATGAGCACTGTGCAGACAGGACACATTTGCACCCCTGAACTGAACCGCAAGGCAGCCAGCCCTGTAACTGTAATATTTATAGCAACAATGTTCACCACAGAGGTATGAAAATGGCCCTGTGAACCGCTAACCTCCATCTTGCACCTTCACCAATGTGACACTGAGTCACCTGCAGCTCATTCACTGTGCTAAAACAAGGCAGTGGAGAAACCAGAACCCACGGCCCCACAGCAGCCCGCTGGAACTTCTAAAAAAGCCAAAACCACCAAGAAGTGCCACATGGTGAAAGAGTTCACACCTGAGCTCCACTACAGACATGCACTGGATTTCTTCCTGTGGCATAAAAGCAATTATTTTGAAAAGGTACCTGAATCACAAGAGCAATAATAAGAATAACATATATCAAGCAAGTGAGGATACACCAAAACAAAGCAGAAAACTGATCAGGGAAATAGATGTGCCAACAACTTACTGATTCCTCTTCCACACCCCTGGGTGATGTTCCCATTCCCTCCCATACTTAAAGCACCCACCAGCTGGGCCTGGGTTTCTGTTGGTGCAGAAGTGGTGAAAAAACCCTCAAACCCACAATTTGTGGGTGGTTTTTAAAGTTCTGCTAAGGTTGTTTTGCCCTGCATGATGCAAAGTGAAGGCTGCAGGGAGCAAAGAGACACTGGGAAGGACCCACCAGCCCCACAAGGAGCAGGGCAGAAGGGATACAGTGACCCAAAGCCATTGAGCCAAGTGGCTGCTGACCCCCAGACCAGCCCAATCTTGACCAAAGCCAATCAAGCTGCCTTAACTCCCGTGGGGGGACGGGCAGGTTAATGGAGCCATGTCCTGCCAAACGATGGTAATTCAGGACATGTTTTGTCTTCTAAGTAGAGAAATTGTTTAACCTGTAATTTATTTTTCAGCTAAGTCATATAATCCCTTTCAATTCACTTTTTTATTAGTCACGGAAAAAATGCGGGGCTTGGAAATGCTTTGGAGTAAGAGAAAAACCACCTCAGATCTGCAGACACTGAAGCTAAGCTGAGTTAGCAACTCCAAAGGGAGCCTCTGCACCTGCAGCAGCTCTGAACAACAGCTGGTAATGCAGCAAGACAAGCTGAGTTCCACACAGCCACATGAGACTGGGCAGGAGGCCTGGAACCCCTGCCAGGTTTGTGGGGTCCCAGAGCTGCGTGGGACATGGCCCTTCCCAACAGGAGTGAGACGGGAAGAGAACCCTGCAACCTTGGCGTTGTGAAATCCCAAGCGAAAAGTTCCCTTTCTGCTAAGCTCGAAAACACCCATCGGAAAGACCGGTTCCCCTCTTCCCCTGCACAAGCACACAAGTTTAATTAAGCACGCTGTTCAACAATTTGCATGGCATGACTTGTCTACAAAACAGAGATGTTGCAAGCCTGTTATCTGTAAAAGCAGAAAACCCCTCAAAATCTCCAAAAAGCACAAGTCACCTCATCTCCAGGGATCCCTTTGAGACCCAGCTGATCCCCAAGCAGCAACAGTAATTTCTGCCATGACCCAACTACACTGGCAAAACAAACTGGAATATTTCATGTTGTATTGCTGATGTCAATTCAGTTTTGAGAGGAGAATCCTGGCTGGTTCAGAGGGAAAGGCATCCTAACACCCCAGGCCACAGAGGAACAATGCTTCTGGTGCAGGACGGGGGTCCACTGGTCACTTTTACCTCACACAAACCATCTCCCTCCTCCTATTCCCATAGAGAAGGAAAAAACACAAGAACTGCAGGTACAGAGAGCTTTGGTACGGCTGGAGGTAGGTAAGGGTCAAAACTGGTGTTCTGGGGTTACATTATCCAAAGGGTGGATTATTCAGCTATGCTGTACATGCAGTTCCTCTGAAAGGATTAAGTCCAACACCCTCACAGGGATACAAGCCACAGACAAGAAAGCAGAGACACCCAAAGATTAAATCAACCATTTTAGCAGCACAAATGAAGTATTTAGACACAGACTGGTTTCAGCCATTTCCCCAGCCCCAGAGCAACTTCCAGATCCTGTTCTCATTTTCCCAGGATGTCTATTGTAAAGACAAGGAAAGGAAGGAAAAAAGAAAAAAAGCGTGATCACAAACACACCATCATTAAAAGAGTTGAAGAATATCCGGATGCTACTGAAAACCACTTCCAAACTGGTTCCCCAGTACATGGGGAAGCATTTAGCTCCAGCTGACCAGTTAGTGACCCCAGGGAAGAGGCTTTCCATGGCAGCAAACCCCACTGTCAGCCACTAAGGAATGGAAACACCTTTTTCCAAGAGAGAAGTCTCAACTGTACCCCTGCAACCGGACACTGTGATCTAGTGAGGGGTGGCTGGAATGAAACGGTTCCTGGGAGCATCACGAGAGACTCTCCTAACTAGCTACTATCTTTTTTTCGTCCTCATTTCAGAGCTCAAGTGCCACAAAAGAAGCAAAAATAAAGTGTCAGCCAATAGGTTCTGCATGGAAGAAACACGAGCTGCACCACTTAAAAAAGGCGCAGTTTAACTGAGTGCCAAACGAGCCATTTGCATTAACCTCGTGAAACAGGATATGAAGCACTTTAAGCAAGAAACAGGAGATTGACTTTACTAGAAAAATACTTTTAAGGTTCAAATTCATCAAACCATTTGTAGCCAGGGATGATTTGTAAAAGACATTATTGGCTGACAAAGCTGGCTTTTGGCTTTCCAAGCCATCAGCAATTACCACCCAGAGGAACATTGAGGGACACCAATGCCAAGCATCAGGCACAGACATTAACTGGGGTAGAAAATGGCTCTTTAGGGTTCAGGAAGAAAACTACTCTGAGACATCCATAAGAAGCCAAGACATTACACTTGGTGTAAAGGAGACTGTAGAGAAGAAGTGTGTATTGTTCTCCTGTGCTTATCTAGACTCAGAGAATCAGAGTTATCTAAACTCAATCAGACACCGAAAACCATCTTGGGTTTGGACCAGATAAACCTCTCCCCATGAAATTACGGAGAGTCACAATTCCTAATTGCTGTCTTAAGCAACAAGACTCAAAAATCTATGGCACCCTTCAAACAAACAAACCCATCACCTCAGGGTCGATGTTGTAACTTAGTTTATTTTAGCCTAGAATTTACTATGTCGCAAATGCCATCCCCACCCGCTGGGATCTGGTAAGACCAGCCCCTTCCTCCTGCTCGACTTCTCTCTTCCACTTCTGACCCAGGATTTTATTGCAAAGGGAAACCAGAGTTATTGGCCATAAAAGGAAAAGACCCATCTGTCACATTTCTGCGGAGGGGAGTCAACTAAGAGGAACTTCAGTGACTTCCTTAAAACTCCGGAAACACCAGAGGCCACTGGCGTCCCCCCTTATAAGGATTAAAGGGCTTTTCTCCCGCTTCCGTCAGGGATGCACGTGGGCACCGACACCAGACCGTGGAGGAGCACAGATGTCTCATTTTGAAGGAAGACAAAAGGGAAGGGAAAGAAAAAAAGCAGCAGAGAACAGGCAGTTTGGGGAGTTCAGCCCCAGGCTCCTATGCTCTGTGAGGGCACTGCAGATGCACCCTTTCCCTTGCTGACCCAATGTGCTCCTTTGC
Source organism: Corvus kubaryi (assembly GCF_017639235.1). Lineage (NCBI taxonomy): Eukaryota > Metazoa > Chordata > Aves > Passeriformes > Corvidae > Corvus > Corvus kubaryi. The sequence goes on from NW_024581129.1 coordinate 5,964,918, forward strand.
ACGCAATGCTACTGATGGATCTGCTCGAAAACAGTGCTTAACAAGCTGAAAATTTCATTTACATCAAGAATGCATTTGGCCTTTTAGTTGTGGCATGTTTATGTTTGCTTAACAAACCTCTGTGTTTCTTCCATTAGATACTATTCTGAATTCCTGACCTCAACTACAGGCAGGCTTAATCCAAAAGTAAGAGGAGTCAAAAGTTATTTCAGTCAGGAACATTAAATCAGCTTTTTTTTTTTTTTTAATGAAAAAGCATTTTTTTACATTTACACCACTAACCACAGCCACACTTAAATTCACTCAACACAAAGATGAAGGCAAGATGCCCCTGCACTGACAATCGCTCACCAGCAGCACACTGGACCTTGTATTTCAGATATATCAACGAGAAAAGCTGACAGGACAACTTCATTTTTGTTTCACTTTCAAAATCACATAAAACAATGCAGCAGTATTGGGTGGAAACCACAAAACTGCTTATGAACCCAGAAGTAAAAGTTAACCTGAGCTTGTTTGTTAGGTCTGAACAGCACAATGGTGTTTGGGGAGAAAAGTCAGTGCGGTGCTCATAGGGCATCTTAAAAATCCCAAAACATCACTTATTGTAGGGTTTGGGGTTTTTTTTTGGGGGGGGGGGAGGGGGTGGGGGAAGTTTTTATTACTGAGGAAACTACATAGTTGGAACTTTATAATTTTAGGGTAAGCCAAGGAATCACTGCTTTGTAGTTGCAGTGGCTCCAAGTCTCTTCCTTACAGTGGTTCCCACATGCATGAATGGTGCATGCCCCCTTCCCAGCACCAGCCTCTTAAACCAAAAGAGTTCCAGTCAGAAAGGAACCAAACAATACTCAAGATGTTCTCTTCCCTTTTACACCAAAGGAAATACTGCTCTGTCCCACAGCAGACCTTAGAACAAACTGCTTCACTCTGGGCAAAGTCTCCCACTGATCTCCGGGAAGTCCTACTAGTAGGGCATATTCCAATATTTATCTTCGATTTCATTTATCCATGTTCAGGTACATAAGCTGAACCTTTGGTAACACATTCTACAACTCAGTACCTTTGTGAAAGGGTTTGGTGTGGTGGATTAAATGCTGCTCAGTAGCCAGAGAGAGACCCTCAACCCTCTCCTCTTTTTTTAAAAATATAAACATCCTTGCTTGACTTCCCAGGAGCACAAAGAGGATATATTATAACAGGAAACACAAAAACTTCACTTTTAGGTTTTGGCCACCAACGTAGAACCTCTTCCTTGGAAGAGCAGCTTTTCAGGGGTAGCTTAAAAAATACCTGAGCAGAGTCTCATTCCAGGACAGGAGAAAGTCCCCCCCCCCCTCAAGGCACAGTAAACCACCAAAATAAATACAGGTCAGAGAGGCATCACCCAGCTCCAGGCTGCAAGCTTTCTTTGGGTGTATTGTTTAAAACAGTCTTGTTAAATCTGATCTTCACTACCTGCTGTTGGGCCACTTGGGTCCCACTGCTAAACCTGAGCCTGATGTTCCTTTGCCAGCAAGCCAGTGGCCTGTGTTACTTATCCCAACAACTTCCAGTGCCAATTTGTTTTATAAAGCAAAAACCTCAGCAGAGATCTTACTCAGAGGGGAAAAAAAAAAACCAACAAAAAACCCCCCTAAGCAGGTATAACATCTGACTTTACTGTTCTTGAATGCAAAACCCCACAAGCCCTTTTTGACACGAGGCTCCTAAAAATAACTCATCTTTAAAAAAGTCCGGTTATTTTTATACAGTCACAAGAATCACTAGATTGCTTCTAATTATCCCATCCTTCCTTGGAATGTCTATTTGTGCTCAACACAACTGGCTGCGACACCAGCGGAATCATAACACCTCAAATTACAGGCAACTGGGTAAGTTTAGTTTCACCTTGTGAACAGTTTTGAGAGAGCAACAGTTAAAAAAAGCACATTTTACTGTGGTCTTTGGAGTCTGTGTTAAAAAGGTGCCAGTTCAAAGCAGAAACAGATCTTATACTGGCCATGACTGCAAACAAAACCTGTCTCTAACAAGGATTCACAGCAGGATTAGAAATGTTCCACCTGAACAGGATCAGCAAGGAAATTCCTAAAAAGCCCCTACAGCAGGACTATTGGACTTCCCTGTCTTTCCTGTAAATACATCCTTACTGCCTCTGGCTTCCAGGGCACATTGACTTTGCTCCAGAGAGTGGTAACACAGAGGAATCTGCTCGAGGCACAACAGAAATATGGACAGTTGTCCATCTGCATGGTGCCTGACTGTACAGGCTGGCAGCTGGACCGTCATGGCAACCAGGCTATCACTGCACAGTCCCAGAGCCTCCCGTGGTGCAGTCAGCACTCAGCTGTTACTGGAACTCATTACTCCACGTCCAAATATTTGCATGGAAAACTTGCTGGACGCTTATTCATAGGAAGCCTGGCCCCTGCCTGATTTTCTTAATGCTTCTCAATACCCTGAGGGGAAGAACATTTCCAGAATTAGTATCTACAGCCCCATCTTCTTCTCCCAAGCTGCATCTCAAAGCTAGAACTCACACCATATCGTTCTGCTATCATTTAACACTGTTTTTTTCCCCCACAGTCTTTCTGCTATTATTTCACACTCTTTTTTTCTCCTTTAAAAATGTGATGCTTTTATCTGAAGAGTCATCCATTGCAATTTGTATTGTCATGGCAACAGGACTCCCTCCCCTGCCCAAAGCCCATCCCCAGGCTCATTGTGCTCATTACCAGACAGGCAGGCAGCACCCTGCATACAGATGAACCTCTCAACGTGGGCTGCTCTTGCTGCAGCTGGACCTGCTCAGCTCCTGCTATGGGGTTATGGTTGCACCAGAAGAAGGGAAGGAGTCTTGCTAAGTCAAATTATCTCTATTCAAAGAAGTAAGCTTTACTCAAGGCATTTTTGTAGCATGCACATTTTCATTGTGCTGATTAAAATGAAGAGACCCAGGTTCATAACCAGTCTGAGCAGTGCAATAAAAAAATAAGAATATTTAGTGCAGGTGTAAGAGGGTTTTGCTAAGGCAGCTTGGACATACTGATAAAGGGGAAGATCGCTCCACAAAGGAACACAGTCAAGAACAGGGCTCTGGAGCCCTCTTATGGCAGCTCGCTCTCAGCTCCCTCGCAGCAGAATTCCACGTACGCCTCACAGTGTCTGTGAGGACAAGGATGCAATGCCATTGAGACAGGGTGGGAAAGAACACCTTCTGGCTTTGACCACACAAATGTTAAAACCCCACACTTCCAGCTCCTCCAGTGGTCCTGCTCGGTGTGCAAAGACTGGACAAGCCCCATTTTTAAAGTGGGACAGAAGACACTGAGACCAACCTCCTCCAGACCTAAAGTGCTGCTTCAGCAACAGAAGCACACAAGGAAAAAACCAAATTCACTGCTCCAGTGCTAACAGCTGCTCCACAGGGATGTCAGGCTGAGCAATGCCATGCAGGAAGGCCAGACGGGTTTCATATCAACCCTTTCTTGACTTCTCCACGCCAGTAAGTTCTGACAGAGCCACAGAGCTCAGTTCCAAAATCCCTACCTAGCAGCCACTCAGGGAGCACATGGTGAGGAGGGGGCTCACCTAACGCTGGGAAGAGCACAGCTGCTGTGCTCCGAAGGGGTTACAGAGATTCAACAGCAGGGAAATATTTATGGAGAAAAGATGCTGAGCTGTGCATGTTTCCCAGGCTGGAGATGGTTTTAATTTACCTCTTGCAAAGGCTGTGATTATTTGCTGCTGGTTTTTGTTGAAAGCAGCTATTCGAGGCTCACCTACTCCCTCTGGTGTCACAGCTCCGCAGCTGAGCCAGAACAAAACACTCCCCAAACCCACACAAACTACAAGGAATCCTGCTTTTTTCCCCCTCTGGAAAAGAGGAAGCCATATTTATAAGCATTAGTGATTACCCTTCCCAGGCACAAAGCAGTCTTTGACTACAGCACGCTAAGGACAGTACAGACATCTCCTAGAGCTTAGAGCTACAGCCAGAAAGTTTCCTTCTCTTTTCTAGCTCTCCCCTTCAGAGACTGGTCTCTGCTGACTTTAGCTGAACTGCAGCATCCACCATGCTCCTCACTAGATTTTCCTACGTTGTTGGTCAGCATTGACGTGCCTGTGTTGAAGTATTAGTTTAGATCATTTTATGAGACATTTTAAAACTGGCAAAGTATCCTCACCATTACAACACTGGACTCAAGCACCCAATCCTCCTGGGACTAGCTGTACACTGGGGGAGGAAGCTGCATCTCACCAGCTTTCTCATACCACTCCATTAACGCCAGAAACCTGCACAGCCCCACAGACAAAAGGGATCCAGTCTTTACCACGGTTAAAACTGCCACCTCCCAACCAGCGCTGCTTTCCCAGGCGTTTCCCAGATGCCACCCTGCTGCATGGTTCTTCTGCTTCTTTCTTCTCAAGCTGCTCCTCCTCTGCTTTGTCTTTTATGTTTCTTGTTTTCTTTCATTACTGAGCTGCCATACGATGCTGCTACAGCACCAAAACCAAACACAGCTCCTTACCCTCCCTTTTTCATTTGTAGCTGCTTCTCTCCCCATTCCACTTGGAAATCTTGCACCCTCTCCTGCATTGTCTGCCCCACGCCTCTTCCCCAAGCTGGCAGCAGCTTACCCAGCCTGGCAGAATCCCTCCTCAGCCCACATGAGCAAGGTTTCCAAGCTCTCCTCATAAAGCATCTACTCCACATTCTAGGATTAATACAGACCTTGAAGGGAACCATAAATATTTGCCTGGATTTTCTGTTAATCTTGCTCTGACATAGCTATTAGGATTACTGGAGTGTGGGTTGATAAGCAATGGGGTGAGTGCTGGAGTGTTTCGGGAGCTGACAGCAACATCTTGCTGTATTTCACTGATGTGGATGCCTTGGTGACCTGCACTAATCCACTTGGAAAATTACTAGGAGAGAACAAAGAGTCTTAAAATATGAAGCTGAGGGAGGTGGAGTGCTGCAAAGAGAAGTTTATTTCCAGACCAGCCTTTTCTAAATACATGCATAAACATCTGTATTCAGAGCTAAGGAGAGAATCACAGACAGAAATGAGCAGAGAATATCCCAGAGCAGGACCTCCCCATACACCCACATTCACATGCATTAGTCCAGCACGAGAGATCCAGGAGTGCTAATTTATAGCATGACCTTTCTCTCAGTACACACACACAAAAACAACTACCCTCAGCCTGAACAACAGCCATTTAACAAAGCACCATACAAAACAAAGACTGCTTTGCAGAGTTCAGGTCAAAAGCAGAGTTTTGGAAGCAGTGATAACCTACAGCTCTTTTCACACAGACCTCTTACACCTGAATATCAAAATGCTGCCCAGTTCCTCCACCAGCACAATTAGCATAAACCAGTGTAGTGTCAGTAGAAGTCCATCTAAACCTGTGCTGTTTGGAGGGCAAGGAGGAAACTCCTTATGGATAGGGCAGGAATGCTGCTCCTCACACTGCTCTCTGTGGGCCAGGGACAGTCTGCACCATCACTGGTACTTTAACAGCTCTCTATAAATTCTTCTTTGAATTTGCACTGTGGCCTTTGAATCACATGTGTTCTGAGGTTGTCTCTCCCCTGGCAGCACTAATTAACACACCACAGGATTCCCAGGAGAGCAGTACCTACTGAATCCAGGCTCCCATTCCCCGCAGTTCCTCAGCTCCATGGCTGTCAGTCAGCCACATGTTCACACTTAGGCTGGCTCAGCCTGGCCAATCTAGCTGGATGACAGCTGGAAATGGTGGGGCTGCAGACTGTAATGACATTACAGCAATAGATTTCAACTCAGAATGAGCCAAAAGTGACCATTAAATAGGGTGTCCTGTAATAGCATCTATTCCCTTTATTCCATTTACAACTAAGTCTAAAGTCTCCCCCTTCCCAATCAGGATATCCAACTTGATCCAAAAGCTCCAAGATGACTCAAAGCACGGGTTGTCAGCCAGCTCTGCTTTTTAGACTTTTAATACTATCTTCTCATTATCTATTACATTTAAAATGTTACACACATCTCTGGAGGTGTACCCTGACAGACTCATCAAGTGATCTCAACATTTCTCCTTGAAGACTTAGCTTTAACATCTTACTGTCAGGCAGATTTCTAGACTGCAGAGAATAATTTGAAACTTCTTCTAAGGGTTTTCTACCTTCCTGTCAGTCTTGACTAAGAACCAGAAAAAAACACTTGGTGTCACTAATGTCATAATATAAAGAAAATGTGATCTGACTCCATATGCCCAACATGTAAGTCCAAGGACTACAAGAGCTTTCCTGGTAATTGGCACTGCTTGCTTTCACTTTTCCATAGTGATGAGGTACTTCAGAAAAATGATCCAGTCCAAATTTTTGGGATAGCATGTCATCAAACCCACGGAGAGCGGCAAGAAGATTCACCGATACTGCAAAGGCACTCGGTGTAGAAAGCAATCTGGAGTAACACATGCAAGCAGATCACGGGAATTTTGCATATTCCTGACTAGCAGCTGTAATGATTCCATGTGGGAGACAAGTCAGAGGACTGTCAGAGGATCTCAGTCTGCTTTGGTACGGCTGTGCAGTTACACAATTCATTACACACAAGAACAGTCCACCCAATGCGCTGAGTAAATGCGTTTTAGTTTTACACAACCGAATCAGCCAGGCCAGCCTTTCCCCCACACCCTGGAGCTCCCCAGAGCCTCTAGGCTGTTTATCCAGTCTCACAGGCAAGGGAAAAATTAGAGAATGGTTGTGCAGGAACAGCAGGAGAGTGTGTATGTGCAGGCACACACAACACCCACACTAATACCAACACTCACTTTTGTAGATACTTCCTGGGTGCTGGAGATGGCAGATATCCCATTTCTCTTAAAAAAAAAAAAGCTGAAGAATAACCCCTGATTTCAGAATAACAATTGATCGGTGTCTTAGCCATGGCAACTTGCCACCTATAAACGGATGCAGGCAAGGGATAACATGTCTCTTATTCAGCAGCTACTTCATTCCCATTTAACTTTCAGAGCTCACAGGAGGAAACAGAAAAGCCAACAGCTACAGCTAATGCACAGCAGCTCTCGCCTCATCAGGCCATCTCATTCCTGCTCACAGCTGGACCTTGAGGCTGCCCCTCGCAGCGACAGAGATTAGAGCCAACTGCAACATGAGAGCACTGCCACACACACAGCTGCTCCCAGGCATTTCCCCCTGGTATGAGCTGCCCTCATTGGGATTGAGATATCTGATTTATACCACACGTTCTAATTTATCTCCTTATGGAGGTAAGGCACAAGGAAAGTAATTGCAAGTGTCACAGCAATATGTGAGAGTTAAGTGTCAGACAAGGGACTTGATCCACATGTTTGGTGAGGACCCAGGCCTTCTACCTGGTCCTTAGGGGATTCCCTGCATTTTTCCATTACTTTAACTCATTTGCACACCTTAGGTTCACCATAGTGCTTGGACGAGGAAAAGGAAAGGAAATATATCACAGAATCGTTTGGGTTGGAAAGGACCTTAAAGCTCATCTCGTTGCACCCCCTGCCCTGGGCAGGGACACCTTCCACTATCCCTGGTTGGTCCAAGCCCCATCCAACCTGGCCTTGGACACTTCCAGGGATGGGGCAGCCACAGCTTCTCAGGGCAATTATAACTATACACAAGGCACTGCAGTGCTTGTTTTTAGAGATCAGGGGTCAGCCTGGACTAGGGAAAGGGTGCTTTGCTTTCAGAGACCAGCTCAAACCAGCTGTGTTAAGCCTCCTGCGCCGAACACGGCCTAGTCTGGCAGATGGAGATGCTAAGTAAGACTCGCTAATCTGTTAGCACTTTCACCCACCCACCAAAATCCCAGTGGTCTGAAGTCATGGTTTTCTGACAAATCTAGAAACCTATAGCTTGTACAACAGCTGCAACCAGAATAAAGTTCCAGGAAGAAAAAAATGTTTCATTTAACTACATGGGTAGGTCAAAATTATTCAAGGGATCTCGGAGTAGAAGTAGTTTGTGTCTGAAAGTATCTGCATACTGGTTTGTGGTACAAAACTGGAGAAGGCAATTAATGACTCCTGCAAAGCATCTGTTCTTCACTCTGCACACCTGAAACACCACAAAGGGTTAAATGCACAAGATAATAAAACCCCCAGAAAAGGAGCTTTTCTTAAAAAACACCCCAGTTGTTACCTGTAGAGAGAACAGCTACAAAACCAACTCTTGTTCACATAACCTCATCTCATTATCCTCTACCCGAGACACAGAACAGTGAAGACCAAGGCTCCAAAGAACAAATAAAGCTCAGAAGTTGGCAGGCCGTGTTGAGGGCTGCCTGGTGCTGTGCCTATCTCCATATCTAGAAAGGTTCAATGTGCTCATTCTGGGAGGCCAAGAAAAATTAAATATAGTAGCAGGCTACCAGCAAACACCCAACCTGGCACAGCTTCCAGCTACCTGAAAAATCCATCCCTCTCTCTGCAGCCACTCCAATAGCTGCGATCCTTTCCCTTGTTTGGGGAGAATGTGCTGTAAGGAGGCACTTTCAGGTTTTACTTACATGGATAATTGCACAAACAAACTAAGGGATGGAGGTAATGCAATAACAGCACGGATACTTCTCACTCAGGGGGATCATCTGGCTCTTTCAGATTGGGGTTTTTTATTAAGCCTGACGTCCGCTCGCAAATAGGAGGGAGCATCCTCCCCTCACGTGCCAGGAGCCAAGGCCTCGTACAGCAACTGCCTCTAAGAGCAGAGACACCATCCAAGAGCATCTGTTTTGTTTTAACCTCTGCCCTTAAAGGAGGACCCAGAAAGGAAAAAAACCCAAACCCTTTAAGCTGCAGACTGGCTTTGTTGATGTGTATGAGGCTTTCAATCAGAAGAAGCCTCGGGGAGAGCTGCTCACCTCTCGGCTTCTGAATGGCATCATGGATGTTGTGTTTCAAGCTGCAACCTTGAAGACAGACCCCAATTTTGACCAGGCTTTGAGATTTAGCTTAAAGGCATGCATGCTCCCTACACAAAAAATGAGGTCAAAGAAGCCTCTTTTGAAAAAATAAATAGAGCAATAAAGCATTCTTTCAGATTGGCTTCACAGGGGATAAATCACCGAGCAAATACAGCCATCTTATCTCGTTGGCAAATGGCACATTGCAGCATCCAGCTTCACGGGAAATGTGCTGCTTGGTCAGAGAGCAAACTGATTTCTCATTGTCTAGGAAAACGCTGCTCTTTACTTTTTACAAGACTTGTTTGTTTTTAAAAAAACCCCACATGATTTCTAAGCAGTGCCAAGCCTGCTTTGCCTCCTGCCTCTCGACGCTTTCCTGGATGCCTCAGGACTTCCTAGCAACCTCACAGCAGAAACACGATCCATCTCCTTTGACCAGGAGGACAACTTGTTTAAAATGGTATCCCAACAATATCCTGGCTGCCCTCCTGGCATTTCCCACATGGATGAGATACAGCAACCATGGGATCCCATGAACAACAGAGTGACGGAGGTGAGGCAGGCAAGGCTCTCACAGCACATGGAGGTGAAACCTTTCCCAAACCTTCAATTATTAGCCTCTTTGTCCCTTCTAAAATCAAGCACTGACACTAAGGACACCCAGTGAGGAACAAGAGCTCATGGGTGGTTACAGAACCATTGCTGGCTGTGGCATCCAGCAGCAGCAATGCCTGTTCAGCGTTGTGGCACTGATTTATGACAAGTGTACTTGCGTTTCCATTAGCCACAGCTCTCTCAGTTGACCCCTTGGCTTGGAGAAGCAGCCTCGACATTAAACTCCCATCAGCTTTCAGTCCTGCTGACCTCATCCCCAAAACTCGCTGCCATGTTTTACATCAGCCAGGGCCGATGCATTCCATTAACTCTCCCCGGGCTCGGGGAAACATCTGCTCTGTTTACACTGGTAGCAGCACAGAGACCACTTAAAGCATCACCTTTGCTCCCCCAGACCACAGTGGGAGGAGCAGCCACGCACGGGGCAGGCCCTGGACCTCCTGACCCCTTGCACTCCAACCTGGCCATTAGTTATTCAACAGGGCAGAGGTCACTTAAACCATCGAGGCACGGGAGAGGTGTTGGGTAGCAGCAAAGAAGGTGGATTCCTCCAGGCCAGAAGTGCAGGTTTGAGTGGGGAATTCGTGCTAACCCTAGCTGAAGATGAGCAGGCTGACTGGAAATAAGGATGGATGAAAGAATGTCAGAAAACAATTAAATTTTTTTAATCCCAATGGTTTTACAGACTGAAGCAGAGATTCAATGGATATGCATGGTTGATGGTCCATCTTAATCAAATGTGCATCTCCAAGATGCTTGCTGAGCGCCAAAGCTACCTTCACATCCCTCCAGCTCCACAACCAGGGCAGGGGTCCCTGCAGGGTGGTTTGTCCCACATCAACAGGGAGGGACAGGATACCTTCCTGAAAGCAAAGCACAGTTCATCCAAAACAATCCTCCCAAAAGCACTCCAGGAACCACCATACACACCACAGCTTAGCAGCAGCCACCTGAGAGAGCCCGACAGCTCTGAAATACCTGCTCAGGCAGGGGATGCTTATCTTTCAGTGTATGTGCTGGAGGCTTAGGGCAAGTCTCCACCAGATCAAGGGGATGTTACTGCATGTTTTCCCAAGGATTTCTGACAGCTAAGACCTCCAAAAGGCAAACCCCAAACACTTGCTGCTGCTGTTGTTCCAGTGTTAGGTGTGCATTAAATTAACCCCCAATGCCTTCTGTTGCTGCTGGAAGCTTCCTTTACTATTAACCACCCAGCCAAGGCTACAGCTGCTAACAAGCCCATTAGGACACAAAAACATACAGCAGCCTTGGAATATCCAACAGCAACTGCCACAATAGAGGCAGAGCACACCACATACAGGGCATTCAGCAAGGACCATCAGCTTTTGTTACAATGAAGTCAGGAACAGGTTTTTCCCATCACTGATCATCTCACCAGCCCATGAATTTGCTGTACTTTAAATTTTTGCCCTTTGACAGAGCTTGGACTATGAACTTACACAAAAAGACCCTGACATTCACAGAGGGCTTAGACTATTCCAACACCCCAATAAACAGGCAACAAACCCCCAAACCACCCTTTAAAATTTTTTTAAGTTTGAAACTGCACACTAATGAAGCCTGGTTTGACTGGGGCTGTGCCATGCAATTCAGTTGACTTAACCCCACCAGTCCTGAATGCGATGACAGGTATTGGGGAGGGAAAAGAATAAAAACTGTATTTGCTCTTGATCTTCTGCAATACATTAGGGAAGAATAACAATCTGCACAAACACTCCCTGTTTTTCAGCTCATTCCCAGTGTCCAAAGTATCAGCAGGTCACAGCTTTGCCAATTCTACCACAAAGCTGAAACACTGACTTAAGAAAGGATTTTTATCTAGTCCCCTTTCAACCAAAAAGATGAAAATTCAGTCAAAGGGGAAGAAGCTGGCACTGAATGAGACAAACCAAATTGTCCCTTTCCGGTTCCTTAATTCACATGTTAGGGGACAACCACAGCTGGGAATTTCAATCTCTGGAGCAATTAAAGAAAATTAAATTCAGGGAATGGGGCCTTATGCACTCAAAGCTTCATTAACCCTCTTGCCTTTTAATTAAATACGTGCACATGAAATTTTGGACAGAGTAATTGCCTTACTGACAATGCTCAGTTTTAGTGGCAAATCAGTACTTGCCTTTTATTAAAAAAAAAAAAAAAAAAAAGGACACTGGGATTGTAAACTCTAGACCTCTCCAGATTCACAATGGCTTTATTAAATAGGCAGTAATTTCTACTGTATCTCCAGCTCCCACTTCATGAGAATGTCTGCTCTCCCTCAAATGCACTAGCAAAGCTCTGCTTTGGGCTCGCTTCAAGATAACAGGCAGCCCCACCAACACCACAGATAAAACATGAGCCAGGATTTAAGAGCCCTACACTTATTATGATCAGTAAGAGAAATAAAGTTGGCGAGCTACAGCAGGATAGGTTTTAGAGCCCATGGAGAAGAGATTAGAGCAGCCAGCCTCTCTTTTAAATACTGCTCATCCTGACGAAAGGCTCAGGCAGGCGCCAAAGGCGGTGTGTGACTAGGACAGTTTAAAGGATAATCTTTGAAAGGGGATATTGTCAATTCTGCCCAGCCTAAATATCAAGCTGGCTTTGTGTGAGTTACCATCTGACTTGTGAGGGAGTCACGCTGCTCCTGTGCTGGCCTCCCGCCTTCCTGGGAGTGTCAATGAAGCAGCCTTGAGCTCATGGGGATGCGCGACCGCCTGGCAGGGACCGAGCTCCGACTGTTTTGGTGCTTCCCCATACCCATTGAGAGCAGGGGCTCCCAGCTGATGCACGGGCAGGCAGTCACACATACTGGGACCAGCAGCACGGAGAGGGAAGACACACACACTCCCTTCGTTCTCTCCAAGGGACTTCTCGGGAATCTGCCACCTTGAGCCAGATACTTCACCCAGAGATATGCTCTCATCACTAGCAACCAAAGTTATGCCTCTGGGAGGGATTAGATTTCAGTCTGCCTATTTTCTCTGTGAGTATGTTTTTGGGAGAGGGACTTGTCTTTTGCCAGCACACACAGATCAATTCTGGGTTTGTATTTTACTGCTGACCTATGCATTTTAGCTGTTTTGACTATTCAATGCCGACGGCGTGCGTTTAGAGATGACCTTCTCTGACTGCCACTTACCATAAGAGTTGATACATTTTACAGTCAATGACACTCCCATTTTCACACGTACCCCCCTCTCAAGGGGAAAGCGAACACAACAGACAACCGTTCACACGAGGCCTCCAAGGAATGCCAGATTCCCAAGTGGATGCTTTGCCCAATTGAGTGAAGAGGCACAGCTCCATTAACCAGAAGCAGGCAATTCCTCATGCCCAATATTCACAGGTTAATTGCTGCATCCCTAAAATAATGTTCTGGTTTCATAGCAGCTGTATTCTCTCACATGGAGCAGAGTGAGCTGTTTGGTGCTGTAGGATGCCCTTGGTGCTGCCAAGGACAATCTGAATGCACCAAGCGTGACAGGCTCTTGCTGAATACAAAAATAAACGCAGCCACTTTGCTTCCTCAGCCTTTGACACCAGCAGGGGAAGGGGCTTCCTACTACAGCAACGAGGAGCACATGAATTTTGTGATGCTTGAAGTGATGCCATGCAGAACACAACCCATCACTCCATTTCTCTGCTGCTGGAAATTACAGGTCCATTAACCCTTCTCTGTGTGTGAGACGTTTCTCCCATCTGCACACAGCAAGTAAGCAAAGAGGATGTGCATGGTGAGCGTGCACAGGTGTGCTCCGGGGTGAAGGAGGCATTTCCAATGCAAACCTGCTCATATAAACAGTTCTGCTCTCCGGTTCTGATGCTATCATTTTATGATGACAACATTTCCTGATCCAGTTTCTATCTTGCTCCCCATTCCTCTCTACAAGTAATAATTAGTAATGTCAGTGTTCTGGCTGAATTGCTACAGTCCATTAATAATGCAAGAGTAGTAACAGAGAGAGGAGCAGAAGAAAAGAGGCTTGAAGGTTAAAAGCAACAAGAGAATGCATTTTGGGGGGCACTGGAAGAGGACAGGAGAAGAGGAAGAGAAATGCTGGCCTACTGAGATTATAAACCATACACTTCAAAACATACCATTCCTTTCAAGGTGGAAGTGGTGCGTGAGCCAGTCATGGTTAATTAGAGGATAATATGCAAATAGGAATGACACACAGAGGTGATTTTTACTGAATTAGAAGTAAACTTGTGTTTCACCTTCCCTTTGCCCCTCTAAACTTGCTGCCCCATCACTTGGTGTTCCCTTTTCTCCGTTACTCATGTTTTGGAGGTCAATGGTATCCTGGGATCCCACACATGACACACACTGAAGTTTCCTCTCTGCAGAGAATTTCTGCAGAGACCAGCCTGTACCTGCCCCCCTACAGCCAAACCTTTAATGCCACTAATCCATCTGCTCCGGGCACACCTTAACCCCCGGCTCTGCTGAAGCTGTTTATGATATGTACTATGAACCTAAAATAGAGCTGGGTTTGAATAGGTAACCCAGCACATCCCTGGGCTTCCAAGGCCTGGGAATATTCTCCAGCTGACAGCAGCTCCCTTGACAGCGACAGCTTCACCCCCACCTAAGGCACACAATCCTCCCCATCCCACTGAATAAGCTGCTGGAACTGCATCCTTAACTGTATCACCTGGGAACTTGTTTCTTTCCTTTTATTTTCTCCTTCTGTTCCTGCTAAGTCCAGCATAGAACCAAAAGCAATAAAGGAGCTTCTAAGTTTGGTGATGATTCCTTGGCTGTTCTTATTGCTGAATGAAAACTCACATGAAGAGTGGAAGGGCTGAAGTGTCTCCTGCAAGCCAGGAAGGCAGCTTGTTTGGGTGGACTCTGGTCCAACATTGAAAAGCAGGGATCTTCTGAAGGAAGATTTTTAAGACAAATGAACTCACTCTGAAAGGTCTTCTCCTGGTTTTTGGCATTTACAGCTTCTTACATGGTACCAGGCCTTCTGTGACTTGATGATGTACAAACCAACACACATGCTCTTTCCTGAAATCACACATCACTCTCTCTCGAAATATATATTTCAATAAATCAAGCTTATCAATGTTATAATTTAACTGTAGCACAGCTCATTCTGACATTTCAGAAAACTACTCCAAAGTCCTTCAGCACAAAGGGCTCAGATGACTACCCAGAAAGCATAAAAAGCCAGCAGGTTCATTGAGATGAACTCATGGAAGAATGGCAAAGGAAGAAAAAAAAAAAAAAGGAAAGATCAGCTTCAGAACTGCATGGTGTTCTGGGCCTTTCAAGTATCACTTCCTCTGTGGAGAGGAAGTGAAAGGAGCTGGAGGTTCTCAGATACAAACAGCTTCCCCTCCATGACAATGAGAGAAAATGATGGGTGTTTTTAAAAAGAAAAAAAAAAATAAAAAAGGAAAGCAGGCCAGCCCTGAACACACTGTGACCAAATTAGGAAATAAACTCCACTGACAGCCTCCAGAATGGCCATCGTCTGCAGCAGCCTTGTGTTAGCTCAGGAAGTCTGATGACTGTGTCATCTGCTGAAATCTGTTTATGTGCAAACAGAAAGGAGAAGCAAAACACCTCCCCACACTCCCTGCAGCAGGTTAGGCCATCTCAGGCTCTGGCCTGGAGGAGTCATCAGTGCCCTGACACAACGCTATTCCAAACCTCCGCTGCTGACTCACGCCCCTCCAAAGATACCTCTGCCCTGGAAGCACTAAGGTACAGCAAATGAGGTGTAGGGGTTTTTTTGAGTGCATTTTTTAAGTGGTTAGCTGTGGCAGATGAAGCTGAGGTTAGAGATCAGTGATTACTACGACAGGAATGTGAGGGGGTGGAAAGAGAGGGAAGATACAGCTTCTTGAGTAAGGTCAGAACAATGTTTTTAATTTGGCTTGGGAACAACCTTTTCTCATCCCCTCCAATGTCCATTTCCACTGCAGCAGCGAAATGATAACCCTGCTCCAACACTCTGCAAATACACTAGGCAGGGTTTTAACCTTAAACTGCTGTGGAAGGGACCTGTACCCAGCTCACAGCAGTCCCAGGAACGCTTGGTGGCATTGCTACCTGTTATGGGGACAGACAAGTGACTGAGCAAAGTTGCTTCACTGTTTAAAAAACAAACTAATGAAAGAATCTGAGCACTCTGGTCCATACAAAGATTTAGGGTTTCTCCCTGATGTTAGGGTGACCACATTACATTACTCCCACTCTTGTCTGCATGAGATGGAAGAAAACCTCATCCCTTTCATTTTCAAAAGGATTGAGGAGGAAAAGGCAATGCTGCCAGCTCATCTCAGCCTGCAGCAGGTCTCAGCCTCAGCACGACTACAGCTTTCAGGGTCCTTCCAGCCCCAGGAATTTGGCTACGAGGCTACTCCACCAATTTTCCACATTCAAGGCAGCGCCAAGGGTCTTTCACACCCACCCAGGGTGCTCTTACCCAATTCCCTGTGGAATCCATCGCTCATCTCCAAAGACAGCCATCATAACCCAGAACTGACCATCACAGGCGTGCTGCTGCTATCAGCGTTCCCTTTGCCTAAATAGTTGTAGGCTCCCTGTGTCCAGGGGCAAAAGGCTAAACAAGATGCTGAAGCTTAAATTTCCATCTCCACATGAAGTTGTACTCAGTTTATTACTTCTGGACCTTTCCCCAGCAAAGGATAAAGCTACAAATGGAAGGCAGCACTGCTACCTCATATGGACCTGACACAGAGGCACTCACTGGTCAGTGAATAGCCTTTTCAACTGCCTCTTCACTGACTGGATATTGCTGTACACGGCAGAAAGCAAGCACAGGAGTAAGCTTTGTTGCTTGAAATTGCACTGACTTACACAGCCCATTTTTAAAGGGACTAGTCTGAGTTCCTGCTTTCAGCAGCTTTTTTTTTTTTTCCCCTGCATGAGACAGATACCCCATTTAATCTGACCTCTTTCCTCAGGTCCATTTCCAGGCTGGGCCTCACCCTCTCCTCCTCTGTCAGACTCATTTATCAAGTGAAGCATTTCCACATACCACTGCATAAATAGACTTGACCTTGTTAAAGCAGCAGCAGCACCTGAGCTCCCACTGATGGAGTCTCTCCAACCCCACAACAGCAATTAACTCAGCCCACTCCTGCCCTCCTTCCAGGTGGGGTATTCTCAGAGCTTCTACAGCCCCTTCCTACATGTCTCAAAGGGTGACAAGCTGGAAAACAGTGATTTGGTCTGATTATTGTGCCTCCTTCTCTGGAAAGGGGTGTTTAGGAGCAACTTACTGCTGGCACCACTCAATTCTTGTAACTGCCCCTGCCCAGTCCAAGCACACAGCAAGTCAAGATGTACGATGGTACCCCCAGCACATGGCTTTCCCTTGTTCCCCTTGCAGTTTCCTCCCAGGATAAGAAGCTTGCCCAGCATAAAGCTGGGGATGAGAAGATCTCCCGACTCTCAGCACCCCCCAAACAACACTGATCCTCCCCACCTCGATGGGATGGCCCACATGGTTTAGCACACGTGCCCTTCCTCCACAGGACTGTACTTTTAAGGTTTGCTCTACCTCAAGCTCTCTCCTGTTATCTCCCTTTAGAACCCGGCAATAAAACCTACTGGGGTGTTATCGGCTGCCTACAATCACCTCAACTCCACCTTCGACCTTGGCCCCTCCCTCCGGCCCATCCCTTTACGGAGATAGGGAATGAGCCGCGCTCCGATAGCATCGCGCTCGCCCTGCCTGCGGCTCGGCACCGGCACCGCTGCTGCAGCCGAGCTTCAATGTCCTTTTATGGAAGAAAAATGAAAATCGCCTGCCCAGCCGTGGAGAGCCTGAGCCGGGCTGAGCCGAGCTGACAGACGGAAACTCGCCATTTGTTGTGGTTTTGGCACTGAGAGCGCCCAGCGGGGTCCCATGCGCGCTGCAAATTTAAAAAGGGCGCAGCCGAGAGCTCTGGAGCAGGAGGTGTCAGGGATGCAGTGCTCAGGAGGAAGATGGCAGGGCCAGGAAAAGATGGCTTAGAGAGTTCTGCTGGCATGGACACGTGGGAGACAGGTCTCCAGATCAAAGTGGACACAGCCACGAGTGCTCCATTCCCAAGCCCTATCCCTGGAGGAGCCCTAAGCAACCTGGTCTAGTGGAAAGTGTCCCTGTCTATAGTGGAGGGAGAACATGAATGGTCTTTAAGGGCCCTTTCAACCCAAACCATTCTGTAATTCTATGAAGACATGTAGCAAGGTCATCCACACCACATTTCCTTTCCTTCTTTGTCCCAACAAATTTTCCTAAGAGACACAGAAGGACGGGATTTTAAGCACAGGACTTGGGACAGAAGGTCACTGCCACCAAGAAGAAATTAGAGAGGGGTTGGCCACAGCAAATGCTACCTTCAGCTCTGCTCTGCACTAAAGCTGTGGGGCTAAGCTCCAAGTAACCATCAAATCCAAATAAACAGGCTCAAGGAAAAACATACGGATAACAGCAATAAGAATGTCTGAACAGAGAATGAGATGGGGCCACGGGACTTTCAAAATGTTTGCACTGCTGTCAGGAAGCTGAATGAGACAGCAGACTTCAACAGCTGGGAAAACATGTTGCAAAACAAGGAGAATTAAGTAATTCTCCATATGTATATCCTACTCTGAGGCATTCTGGACAAGCTCAATTTCTCCAACCAGGACAATCTTTTTTTCCATGTTGCACATGCACCCTGCCAGCAACAAATCCTGATACAGTTTAAGCCTAAACCCACAGCACATCTGGAGTCGGGCAGGGCAGCTCTGGGCAGCACGGCCCAGCCTTTAGCGCAGAAGTAATGGGCCCTGTGGTATGTGTTGGATGACATCCTTGGACAGCTATGTCATCCTGAACACATCCCCTGCTGCTGGGTGCTGGATTACACAAACACTTCCCCCTGCACTCTATAAAACACTCCTAACCGGATCATCGGTGCCTTGTTACCCACCTCTGAAACACAAGCAGCTGTGTGTGCCTTGCTGCACCAGGTACAGAGATCATGGGTGTCACAGTATCCCCCTCACCTCCTTCTGCAACTTCAGGTCTTGTTGATCAAGCAATAATTTATTTCAGCAAGACCACTCCTGTCAGAGCCATGCAAACCACACAGCACGGCTCGTGCTTGTTACCAGTGCTGGCGGTGCCCTGCTAACAGCAGCCGTGTTCAGGCACAGCTCAGTGCAAGTTTAAACCTGTCTCACTTCCAACAGAAAATGAAGGCTAAAAGCAGCTGGGTGCATCTGTTCCTAGCCAGCACCTCCAAATCAATCCTGACATACAGAGCAGCTTAAAAAGGTGTGCCCTAAAATGCCAAGTCTTAGCGCTCCAAATTAAAACACGTGAGGATCGCTGGTGGCCAGAGAGCTTAAGCTGAAGATGAAAGGCAAAAGAGTGGAGATTTTATCCATGGGAGACAGGCACATCAATGCTCAAGGCAGCCCCCAAATCCACTGTGGATGCACAGGAATGGCAGCTGCCCAGGCTGAGGGCAATGCCATCCCACACCATGCAGCCACATGCCATCACCTCTTACACCCAGCCAGCACTGACCCAACTGGGTACCACAAAGTAATAAAAATTCCATGCTATGGAGAGGAGTTTTAAGGAAAAGTCTTGGAAACGCAAGTCCCTGCAATGTGGCCTGGCTACGAAATGAGTGCTGGGGGTTTCAAGCTCTCTGCTGCTCCGTGCATGCATTATTTCCATGGCAACGGCAGCTTTCAGCTCCCCATCTCTTGCTGGCTGAAAGCCCTGCAGTGCTTTGTGCTGAGACTGCAAAGAAGGGAAACCATCTCCCTCTTCCACAACATGGCGCCAGGGACACGGCAGCAGCAGCTGGGAACAAAAGCCTTGTCTTCAGCATTGTGGGGTCTTGGGAGGAGGGAGGCTGAGCAGAGAGGATGGACTTCCTTTTCTGCTGGGAAAGAGCACTTCCCCCACCATGCAGAAGTGCACACTCACCTCCCAGCACTGCACAACTCAACCAGCAATGTGTGCCTTTCCTTGTTTCACCACAATTGCCAGTTTTGGGTTCCTCTGTAGCTCTGGGAGGAGAAATGTGCATCTTTAGAGATGAGAAACTTGAGCGCTGCTTCCATGCAGGGACCCCTCCAAGATGGAGGCTGAACAAGCCTGGCTCCATGTGCAGTCAGCAGCTTATTACAGAGCAAAACCTCAATACTCAGCCAAATCTGAGTGAAAGCTGCCTCTGCCCCAGCACCAGCTCAGACTGCACACACAGAGAACACACCGTAGGATGGCTCGGACAACATTTTTCCTTGGCTAACTAAGCTTTTCCTCCACCCTGCTGTTTGTCATATTAAGATTCAAGCCCTGGCCACCTTACCAGGAGCCAAACTTGATGCCACACAACTGGAGCCACAGTGGCCCTGGCAGATGGTGCCAGCTCATCTGCATGCTCCCCGTGCAGCCGGGCACTCACAGGAGGCAGGGCAGCTGCCTGACATACAGAGCAGCCACATTTTGGTCCCTTCAAGGTGCAAATGACTGAAACTACAGGCGATATGCACAAGCAGTGACCTGGGTATGTGTAGTGTTCTTACTGTTGAGCCCAGCACACAGCCAAAGTAAAGGCTTCCAGCTGGTTCACATCATTTGCTTTACAACGTATCTGTAGCTGGCCCGAACACGAATGAAGCTCCCTGCAAGATTTAATGGAGAGCCTGAGGGTATCAACACAAACTCCCAAAGCAAGACAAAGGATCCAGGTGATGGAGCACAGGGATACAACAGGTCCACCATCTGGTCCTCTTCTCCCCGCCCTCAAAGAGCTCCGAGGTTTCGGGAGAGGCACATTTTGACCTTCCTCTTTCCAGACTTCCCCTTGCTTTAGGTTCAGCTGTGTGAGTGCAGTCCTTCCAACCAGGGAGAGACTCCTTCCACCATCAGTCATCACCACCACTGAATCTGCCAGAGGCACTGCTAGCAAAGCCAATGCATCCTCTCCAACCTCTGTGGAGTTCCCTAGATTAGCCCTTTCCTCCCTTAGGGCAACCATTTCCTGCAAGCAAGAGAATTAACTGAAATTCTTCATTCTGGAGAGAGAGGAGATAGAGGGAGTATGAAGAACCACTGCAGCTGATGCTGTGAGACACCACATCCTGCTATCCAAATTCCTCACCCTCAACTTCAAATCGTAAAGTCATTAAGGACTTCTAAGAAGAGCACAAAGCTACTCAGCAGATTTTCAGCTAATGAATCAACACGAGCTGTCCAGGAAACCAGAAATCCAGCCCACTGGAATGCTGTAACCCCAGGGAGGGTGGAACAGGCAGTACGCTAGGAAGGAAATGAAACAGCAAAGCAGTAGGAAAGGAACGTTTCAGCACCAATCCCTCTTATCATGACTACTCTGCTGCATTACACATTTTAGGGAAAAAGCAACTTCAATTCATTTTGCCCATTGAAGGGTTCATGTTCTTCAAGCCCAAGTTCTGTTCTGTAGTGCTGACATATGTACATTTTGAAAACAACTCGGCTTTTGCAAAAACAGTTAGAAAAAAATTGAGATTTAAATGTGAATCAACATTGCCACCTAGTGCCTAGCAAACCTCCTTGCTCCAACGCTGGGACAATCCAGTGGCACCACATTCCCTTCCCAGCTGAGAAGGGTAGATGTTAACAAAACCTATCTGGAGGTCAGGATCTAAAATGGAATTGTGCATCTTTCATAAGCAGCTTTCTCCCCTTAAGAGTAAGTTCAATTTTCACACCAGACTGCAGAGTTCAGCACTGGCAACTTCAACTTCTCCAGACAGCAGAATTTAACCTTCTATTAACTTCTCAATACAGGCAAAAGGTGATACCACATCAATGCGAGAACCCGAAGTTCTGGCAGCTACAAGTGTAAGGTTAATGCCCTCAGGAGGAATTTCAGTGATTAGCAGGAATCTCAGATCTCATGAGAATTTACTGTTGTGGCTACAGTGATGCAAGAGGCCTTGTAGCTTCATGCCAAGCACTGATCCTGCCCTGCCTTGCTGGCACCAGAAGTAAGCAAGATCCTGCATCTGTTCACAAGACTGGGAAACATTCCTGTGCTTCTGTTTTTCCCCAGAACTGATGGGGCAGAAGCAGCAAGTTTTCCCCATTCCATCCCCCTACTTGGCCTGATGATTCTCATCAGGAACTGGGGAGAGCACAAAGATCTGCCCTTTGAATGGCTGACATTTCAGCCCACTCTTCCAACAAGTTTTTTTGTCACTTCCAACTGAACCTGTATTCAAGCTATCCCATAAAAGAAAAATGCAGATACCAATTCCCTCAAACATAGCATGTAAGGCTGCTCCAGCTCATTCTCCAGAAGTTTTATTAGATACAAGAGTAGAATTTGGTTTTGACCTACAAACACCCAGTTCCATGTTCAACCAGAACATTTCTGTATATGCAAGACAGCAACCTCTGGCACCCTTAGGCTTTTTAGCCAACACCTTCCAAGAGAAGACAGGACTCCTGCTTCTCTTTAATCAACAGTGCCCTGAAATTCACCTGTCCAGGAACCTAATCTTACAGAAGATCAGTAGGATCCAGCAAACACTTTGACTGCTGCCCTATGCAGATACTGCTGCTAGGAAGGATGAGCTGTCGTCCCAGCTCTCCTGTCCAATACTCCAGAAGAGACCAAACGTGAAGTATCCCCTAATTACCTTTCTGCAGCGGGGATTGGGGCAGCTGAACCGCTTCACATCACTGTCCAGTAGAGCTGGGAAGTTACAGAAAGGACACCTGTAGCCCAAAACAAGATACCATTAATGCAGAGTGCCAAACATAGCTTTGCTGAAAGCTGATTTAGTCAAATAGCTGTGTGGAAGTTGCTAAGGCTGCCAACCCAATGCCTGTTGCCAGGATGTGCTGACTATTGCCTTTTTGCTCATATTTCTTCGATCACTTCCCTGTTTGCAATCAAAATATTATATGCTCAGCACTGCTTTTGACCATGTAATTTAGAGGAACAGCACAGAGCTGGCAAGCAAGTCTTGGGGGAGACAAGTCTATTGAATTTTAATCTGCTCCTAGTCAAAGGCAGAATAAAAACAGACCTGGGAAGGCAGAAGTCTGAATTTATAATCCAGCTCGTAAAAAGCTACCTATCTCAGAGTCAGCACAAACGTAGGGTTTCAGGGAACAATGTTCTAAAGCAGTAAATGCAGCATTCTTTGTGGGACACTCACCTGACGAGCTCATCTGCACAGGCAGCAGCCACCTCCTCCTCAGCTTTCCGCTCGTAGTATTTACAGAGGATGTTCTCTGGAAGCACTTTCTCCAGCTCACTGGTGGGGAAGGAACACGTGCAACTGCCTTCCATGCAGCTGAGCTCTGACTGGGGTTGGAAAGAGAGCTCAGGTTTAGTATGACACTAGCAAAAAGCAGCTCAGGATCCAAAACATTTTCAAGCAGATCAGTGCAGAGCCTTGCTCAGAGAAGTAAGAGCTAAAGTCAGCAGATGTCAATGATTTGGGTCTTGTGAGTTTAAAAGTCATCCAGTTCTAAACCCCTGCCATGGGCAGGGACACCTTCCACTATCCCAGGTTGGTCCAAGCCCTGTCCAGCTTGGCCTTGAACACTTCCAGGGATGAGACACCCCACAGCTTCTCTGGGTAACCTGGGCCAGTGCCTCATAACAAAAACATTTTTTCCAGTCTCTCATCTAAATCTGTCTAAGATGACTGCCAGAGAATGGGTTTGCTATGGAAAGAACAAGCCTAATTAAACAAATCAGGCCTCAAACAAACACTGGGCAGGAAGATGCTGTTGCCAGCTGGGATCACAATTCACTCCAAGTCCACTGTGACCACATATTAGCCCTTTATTATTGTACAGTCTCTGCTGAGAACCAGCACTGACACGGTGCATTCTTTTCAATAAAGTCATATAAAATACAGCTGCCAGTTTATACATTTACACAAAATGGATCCCAGAGTACAACAGCATCCCACAGTTTGAGCATCATATCCTGAGGCAAAGGAGCACACACACTTCAGAGCAGATTAATGACTTGTTTATAGCTCAGCTAAGTACCAGGATAATTCCTAGCTACATCAGAGACTGAGGAGGTTAGTAGTGCCACAGAGGAACCAACCCCCAAATTAAGTTGGGATCACAGTGATATTATGAAGGACAAACACTCTTAGGTAGAAGACTGGCCATGTCAGAGATAAGTGTTCTTAATGAATAAGCCACTGGTTTATTTAGTAGAAAATAAAAGCAAACAAGTTATTCTGTTACTATGATCCTAAGAATCAAATTGCCAAGCATAGAGCAAACAAACAAACAAACAAATGACGTTAGTAACCCTGAAATCCTGTGCAAAGATCACATTGTAAAGTTGTTGGCTTCACTTGATGGCGAGACTGACTTGGATTTCAGGACACCATTCCATTCAAATATTTCCTGGGAAGTGCAGTTACATCTGTTTTAAGCAACAACCCTACACAAACAGCAATGTCATCTCCCAACAGCAATTATCTATTTCCCCCTTGTCCAGTTGTGAAATCCTTACCTTCCCAGAGCCAAAAACTGCCTCCTGAGCATATTTAATTAGGCACTCCTTGCAGAACAAGTGACCATCTGCACACTGAGTCAACTCTTCGAAGGCAAACTCCCCGTAGCAGCAGCGGCACTCGATCATCTGCCCATCCTACAGCCACCAGAGGAACCAGCATCAAAACATCAATAGCTATAGCAACACACACACATACAACTGCAAGCCAGAAAAAATTGCCAGCATGAATCCTAAAAAACAGCTACAGAGATACACCATTCCATTAGATATTCTGTTTGGTGGTCCAAATTCATTAAGTTAAAACTGAGTTTCTGGTTGCAGTCACTTCATATCTACACGTCCTGCTTGACAGGTTCCAAAAAGCTACAGAACATGCAGTGATTAATAATTCTCAGCTCACAGGCAGAGCAGCATCTTGGGTTTGGGAAGCTGCAGTCACAGGGAAGCAGCTTGAGTGTACACACCACTCTCATGGGGAAAACCAAGATTCAGATCTGTTACCCTCTAAAGAACATTTACCATCTGTCTGGGCAGACCCTGTCTTTGACTCTTCACTGTGGAGGTGGAGGAGTTTGCCCCTGCTAAAAAGTAAGCATAGCCCACTTTTCCAAAGTTTGAGGAGGAAATGAGCATTGAGACCGAAATGTAATACACAGCTGCTGAACTGTTCTCTACATTTTCTCTGAAGTGAACGCTGATTTTCAGGTTTCTAAAGAATTCTTTCTGCAAATAAGGAAGGCCTTCCCACTAGCCAAGCTCCAACAACAGTGGATCTGTTTTAAACAGCCATAATGGTGGGAGCAAGAGTAAACCTGATGCTATTCTATTGCAATGTTTGTTCTGAGCAGTGAAGATACAAGCTGAATTACTACAGATCATTACATGCATCAATACTGTCTTGCTGGCCTCAGCTCCTGTCTACCTTTCCTAAAAGCCAGCCAACACACATTACACAGGTTTTGCCAGCTCAGCAAAAGCAGCAGAGTGAAATGCAGCTTCAGAAAAGCTCTGTTCCAGAGCTAAAAGGATCTGTGAAGTAGGAAGTGCAAAACAGTGTCTGTGCATAAGCTGAACTCAACTTATAATATTACAGATACTGACCTTCTGATATTGCTCCTCATTCATCTGCAGAGCCAGGAGGAAGTCTGCATGCTGCAAGAGAGACATGTGCATCTGTAATTACAGAATAGATGAAGAAATTTTCCAAACTCTCAGCTCATTTACATTATCTCAGGACTCACAAACCACTATAAAAGGCTCGCTGTCTGCTTGAAACATCACTCAGCCCATCCCTCCAATCCATTAAGCTATTTATGATTCAGCTAAAACAGATGGGAGAAGCAAAGGCAGCAAGAACAAAGAACCAAATTCTATACTGTGGAGGGCTGCTGGTTCAGATTTCCATGGGCAGAGATGATCTCACCCAATGGGCCCCTCCAGAGAACATGAGCTTTGTGTTTCAAAGGAGACCTTATCCATCTGCCTAAGAGACAAAGATCTTTAAGGAGCTACTTTAGGAAGAATTGTGGGTGCAGAGCTGTGAATTCAGTCTCTCCTCAGCCTAGGAGAGGAAGACAACACAGCAGTGGGTGTTGCAGGTTCTGCTTCAAAACACACAGGTCTCTGCTACAGGACAAACTGTTCTGGAGCCACAGGACTGCCAGCCTGGGAAGGCAGTGAGTGGACACACTGCCCTGGGCCTGGTCATTACTCACCACCAACACTGAGCTGCAATTACAAGCCCTAAAACAGCAGAGAAGCCTGCTAACAATTAGAGGAAAGAGTTAATTAGTGGAGTTTTCACCCTCTCATAGCAAAACACCCCATCCAGAACGGTGTTTGCACAAGCAGCAGCTGCATATTTAAGTAAATATGAAATTCTGTGCTTGGCTTCTTTCCTTTAAAATTGAGTTACTTGGGAAAAGACATATGCGTTAACAGGTAGGGAAGGGGAAAACATAGTTATTCAATATTTGGTTCAGCATTTGAATTTCTGTAAGAGACAGATTTTTCATGTTTAGGGCCAAAACCTCAACATTTGTTGAGGATTTGCACATGATCAAAGCAGTTCCTATCACTCACCTCTGCCATCTCTTTCACTTTCTGCTCATAGAATTCCTGCTCCAGTAGCACTGGTGGGAGAAGGGAGAGCTTGTCATAGGACCTCCAGTGCCGTCTCTTGTTCTCCAGGAAGAACATGCGCTTCTCAATTTTCACATCCCCTGAAGCAGAAATAAAGGCTCAATAAAAAAGGGATGGAGCAGCCAGAACAAAGCTTAAATCCTTCCTCCACACACAACACCAGGTGCAGACTTTCAGCAGCTCACACAGCACTCTACCAAGCAGAGGCACTAATGAAGAGCATCTCCAAAACAGATACCAGTGACAGAAACTCAGCTCTTTTGGGACCACATCCCTTTTAAGAGGAGTTTCTTTCTGCTGCAAGCCAGTTCTGCTTACAATAACGATGCAGAGAGCACCATACACACATCTTGGCATTTACCTTGCTCAAATTTGAAGTCTATGTATGAATATTGATTCATTTCTTTCCTCCTTTTTCGTTTCCCGCTGGTTTCAGGAGACAGCTCCTGCCACTTTTTGATAGCATCTGAAAAGGCCTAGAAAACAACATACAGGCTTAAATCCTGTGCCTGGAAGAAAGCAGGAGCACTCAATTCAAGCTGAAGCACAGTACAAGCATGGGCATAGGACTGATCCAAAACTGGAAAGCCAAACAGACCAAATAAAAGGAAATATGCATCTTTCCTTTGCTCACTTTGTTACTTTATGTACTCAAAGTAATTATTCCATAAAAACAAAATAGGTGAATGGTACTTCATAACAGCTCAGCTGTTAATATCAGAGTGGGCACCAGCTGTATTAAGCAGAGTTGGTTT
This sequence comes from Corvus kubaryi, assembly GCF_017639235.1. Taxonomy (NCBI): domain Eukaryota; kingdom Metazoa; phylum Chordata; class Aves; order Passeriformes; family Corvidae; genus Corvus; species Corvus kubaryi. The sequence goes on from NW_024581129.1 coordinate 5,991,895, forward strand.
GCCTTCTTTTTTTGTTGCTGGGTTTGGCTTTTTGTTTAAAAAGGTGAGATTCCAATACTCAGTGCTCAGTCAATCAAGTGAAGAGACAAGAAGTTTTGTTTTAGTTAAGTCCTGGAATAGTAAAGAATGAAGCTCAAGCAAGGGCATATTGGAGCAGATCTAAGTAAAAAACTTGAAGCCACACTAACATTCAGCTTGGTGATACTTAAAACAAGTGTCTTTGCATCTCCATGGCAGTGAAACTCTTTTGTAATAAATACAGGACTCATGCCACAAGTCATAATAAGAACAAACAGGACAGCAATACTCAGGCTGCTTTTCAATTCCATGCAGCCAGTTAACCAGCAGCAGGAGTTAAATGTTTTAAGATTTAACTAAATGTCTAGGTTTTATTGGCAATTATACTGCACTTCAGTGGCGATGTACAGGAACACATCCCACTTTAATGCATCACCCACCATCAGCCAGCTCGTGTTTCCCCAGCTCCCCTATTAGGGAAAGTAAAAACTTCCTGCAGCATTCCGTCTGGCCAATAAATTTTGAAAATCTCTACTAAATGGATTAAAACTTCTTAAAAGGAAAGGAAGATTATTATAAAACCCATAACCACACAGCAGCAGATGGTACAGTAAGGCCAAAGCCACCACAGTGGTCTCTGCAGACACGGGAGATAAACCCAGGAAAGAAAACAGACTTGAACTGGAGCACCTTTCGTGTGATTGCATAGTGTCCCTTGAGCTCGTGCAGTGCCCACTTGATGTCCTGGCTGCTCAGCATTTTGAAGTCTGCCATGAGGAGATCAGCTGCCTGAATAAAGCACCGCTGGTCAAGGGGGGCAAGTTTGGAAAAGTCAAAGTAGTCCACTTTAGGCACCTAAGGAGAAAACGAAAAAGATTAAAAGGCTGCTATAAATACACACAGGAACACCGCAAATGGCTCTCTCAGTGATCAGGACATTCTGCAAGACCACCCAAAACTCAGGTTATGTGTCACCCAGCTCCGAGCACCTTAGTACAGTGTGGCTGCAAAGCCTACTGGCCCAGGCACCTCTGCAGGTGACCTGCACAAGGTAAAATGTAGTTTAAAACCATTGTGTGTGGCTGCCTGAGACAGCAAGGAGAGAAAATATTTAGGTTACACTATGAAGAGTTAACAACCTTATTAGCTTGAGGTAGAAAGATACTTTCAAGAGTAGAAAGAGGTATTCAACATCTCTCAGGCCACAAAGAGCTATTTCAACATCCTCAAAGCAGCTCAGAGAGAATTTTTTGTTAAATGGATGTTTTAAAACACAAACAAAATCAAGCAGCTGTAGGGAGATTTGCAGTTAGGAGGCTGCAAGGCAATGCCTAAAGGCCTCACAAGAGATACCCGAGGGCCAAGGCTACTTCATGTGACAGAACAATTGTGGGATTCTTGTCTCAGTTATCAAAATGAACACTTGAGATGGGGCAGTGACAGGCAAGCAGGGCAGAGGGGCTTGCTGGAGGCAAAGGAGCAAACACTGCGCAGCTCTGGCACAGCCAAACAGGAAAGGCTTGGAAGTCATCTTGCAAGCAACTAATTATTGCTATTTAACACAGCCTTACACATACCCAGAGGCCTCTTGTGAGAGCAAGGCTCAGTCAAGCACTCTGCAAACACACACTAATCAAAGCAGACATCCCAAGGTCCACTCAGGCTGAACAGACTGCCCAGAGGCAGCAGGAGATGAAGATACTCTCACTTGCCTTTGTCTCATCTTGGCTGGCAAGCAGGCTGCTGCTGGGGTTTAAAACCACTCTGCCTTCCTTCTTTGGGTAATCTGGATTTTCCAGAAGGAAGTTACAAAGTCTGAAAAGATAAATATAGTTACTTCAGGGTTGGAGAGCTCAGGTTCATTTCTCATTTGTCCAATTTTTAGTATCCTGTAATTATGAGGTCATAGTCAAAGCCTGCCCTGTAAGGACCAAAGGTGGTCCTAGGCTAGAGCAAGTAAATGACTGAGGATTAAGTAAAAAAATAATCAGCTGTGTGGCTGCAGAAGGAAAAGCAAATAGGCTTGTCTTTCAACAATTAAATTTACATACATGAAGCTTGTATGGATGAACTACTAATCATTTATGGAAAAAACAGTAGAAAAATCCCTACAAAACCCATGAAAGGGTGATGTCTTCCTGAACAAACTATTACTACAGATTCAGACTTGAATCAAAGCCTCCATTTTCAGTTTACCTTCACATTAAAGCAGCCAGAGCAAACTGGTTTAGTGGAAGGTGTCCCTGACCATGGCAGAGGGGCTGGAACTAGGTGACCTTTAATGGCCTTTCCAACCCAAACTATTCTGTGATTCCATGATTAAAGCAGAGACAAAAGCATGTTTAAGATGTGTGTCTACATCGAATACAAACTCTGAATACAGGTTTCATTGTAACAAAGCTTGCAATCACACCAGCATTACCCAAACTCCACTAGAAACTGGTCTGGTGAGAACAGCACTTAGAAAAGAATCACTAAAATTGATGAAAAATTGCCTAATAGCCTGTAAATGCAGCATACCTGAGGTCCTACCACAAACAGCCATAACTGTTAGGTAAATGTAGTTTAACGGAGTATTTTAGCTTAGAAAAGACTCAGCAAGGGGTTTCCAAATGCCCCATTGCTGGAGAGCCACAAACACTCCAGAAACCCTTCTGAAAGGGCAACCTGAATCAGGCTCCCACAGCTTTTTCTCAGCCCTCACCAAGCAGCTGTGCTGGCTGGAGCAAGTAACACAAGCTGTTCCTCAGTTTCCCCAGCTGCAGAATAAGATCCTTCTGAAAGCAGCCAGGACAAGCAATTAACATTTGTAAAACTATTGGAATGAGAAGGTGCTAGGCTGCAGCAAAGACATAATTGCAGCTAATTTACATTCCTGATGTCAGAAATCAGTCCCTAATTAAGAAATCTGAACTGGCTTGAAGCATTAACCCACTATCAAGGCACGATTACTTTAGCCCTGCTTTCACATTCAAAGCAGGGGCATTTCTTTTTGTTTAATCAGGTATTGACATATTGAGCCAGAAGCTTTTGACTGAGTGTGAATGCTCCAGCACACAAAAGCTGAATAGATGATACCCTGCTAAGAGGGGTCCCACATCTCATCTTTCACATCAGTTGAAAGTTTTAAGAAGATCATTTCACGGAAAACAACAAAATATCTTGGCACTGAGCATTTAATAGCTTCCAGCTCCCACCTCTGGCCATCCCTTTGGTAAAAGATAACTGTTTTAATCCAACAAAACAAACTTCAAGGAGCTCAGACCGTGGTTCTAAGAAAAGGGTTTCAGCTGGGGCACGGCCAGGGTACATTTGAACTATCCTGCATGTTGCCATTTCAACGCTGAGGATTTTGGGGGATGCTGACCTTCAGTGTGTGACAATTAGTTAAATGGGTCCCGGCGCACAGCACACCCACACTCACAGCACTGTTCATTAATATCTGCACCACAGGACACAGAGTTGGTTAAAAGCCTCATCCCTGCCCAAAACCAGCCACCCTTATTTATTATATTTCAAGCCTGATTTAGCTTGACACACCATGGAGATCAAAGAGACCCTGCCAGCGAGGCTGACCAGTGCTTTGACCCATTTGTTCTCACACAAAAGCTGCAGTGACAACTCAAAAGATAGTTTGGTTAAAGGAATAAAAATATGGAGAAGAAATCTTTATCATCCAGTAAGTGGGTAACGCACCGCTGAGCAGACACTGTAGCTGGCCTACAGGGAAGCCTGGAAGCACCTTTTCATCTCACTGGGTCTGTGGCACACAATGGGAGAAAAGAGATTTCGGGAGCAAAAAGGGAAGGAACACATTAAGACCGACAGAAGCCAATAGTGGGATTTAATTCCATCAGGCTTCTCTAAATCCCCACAGGACACAAACGCGAGTTTTTTCACACAGTCTGGGAGGGTCCTGCAGTCAGATGCACAACTTCAATAGCCCAACTGCTCGCAGGAATGGCTCTGTTTATCTTCTACATCCCCACCACAACCATCCACCTTGAGGTGCACCCAGTCCATGATGTGGGCACCCCAAAGCTGCTCCACCACTGCAGGGAAAGCACTTTTCAAAGTCCAGAAAGAAGTTCTAGTCTGTTGACTTTCTAATCAAGAAGCCTTTCTTTGGAGACCCGACTTCATAGCACAGGCAAACAGCAGAATAGGAAATCTATGCCCAGTGTATGGGATCATCCTTAGTTCCTGATCATTTAACTTATTTATGCCCCAATGACTAATTCTAAGCCTCACACACTTAAATGCTGCTTAATTAGTGCTCTAGTTAGCTGGAAAGGGCATTGGATTTAGACAAGTGAATACTCTGACAACCAACACCTATTCCTCATTCTTGTATCACACAGTAACCAGTTTGGACAAGCTGGAGATAACAGAGACAGTTGCAGAGAGAGAGAGAGAGGCCACCAAGCATCAGACATCAGTCACAAGTGATTTACTTCAAACCATCTCCTCTCGGTGCTGCTGGTGCCAGCACACACAATGCTGCGCTGCCCAGCTCTACCCAGAAGAGCAGGGAGATGATGCCACTCAGCAATAAGGTTAATCACTTTTTTAAACTTTTGACTCCAACATGACTCCCAGAAATCTCCAGTATGATGAACATTAAGGTAGTCCTGAGCTGTTAATGCAGTTTGTAAAGCAAGTCCTCACATTGATTTTCCACTCCTTTTATTTCATTTTCTTGCTCATGTTTCTGCTCAGTTTGACCAAAATCAGTCCCTCAACACACCTCTAGAACCAATCCTACCAGCCCTTAAATGTCTTTGCTCTATTCTGTCACCCAAAAATGATGTGAGAGAATTCAAACAGCACCACTGCTACTTGAGCAGGTAAAGGTGATAAAAGCCAACATCATAACACTAAATAATGGACTCCAAGGCAGTGTTGGCTTTACCTGGAAGAATCCAAAACCCAGTGAAATGAAGGAGGGAATGATTTCTTCCAACTCAAAACTCATCAACTCACCTCCATACTATGTTTTATAGCAGTCATCTTAACACCTTAATCCTGACACTCTTTTTAAGAGCCCTAGTAATAGGTAACAAAATTATATGTAATTCTTTAAATAAGCAAATCATCTTAAAAGCAGAGAAGCTACAGCACAATAGAATTAGAAAGGACTTAAGAACAGCTCTATTAGAAGTACAAAAAGAAAGAATCTGTGCTCTTTGGCACTATCAAGGCAGTGCTGAGCCCCAGCCTAGATGTGATCCAGAGCAGTATCCCTGGCAGGTGGGGACATGGGAAAGTGCTGCAGTTTTATGACACACTGTAGTTCTTGGCTCTACACTTACACATTTAAGTCATAGCAGTTCTTGATGATGATTAATTCTTCAATATATTCCTTCTTCACATCTGGGAATCTTGCTTCCTAGAGGAGGAAAAGCTAAAGGTTATGTAGGTATTAGAGGAGCTGTGTAACACACATAGCACCCAGGACAGGGATTTACAGGTAATTAACCAGCACAATCCTGAGACTTGGGGCAAAATGGTCAAGAGATCATTTATAGCCATCCAGCCTTGCTCCACAGGATGACTGCTAGCAGCTCTATCTCAAAGGAACAGTGAGGGTTGTGATGTGAAAAGCCAAGAGCACGTGGCCTAACGAGAGATTCAGGCTCTGTAGGAATGATCTACAACACAAGGAAAGTGAATGTTTACCTTCAGCATGCCCATCAAGGAGTTCCAGTTATGTGCTGAAATACAACATTCCAAAGCAAAAGGAAAAAAACCAACAAGTACACTCACCCAGTGAACCCAGACACACCAGAAATGAGACCAGAACAGACAACAAACCTTTACTGGCATTTCTGTGAAGGCTCTCCCAGTGTTTGCTGCTCTCTCTGGGGTTTCTGTACAAGCACTGCAACCAGTTGCAACCATGTGGTATTTTGTTTTGCAGGACTAGACTGGTCAGGGTTGTCAAGCAACCCTGACAATGCAAGAATAGCCTCTTACCCATCTCAAAGGCACTGATCAACAAGGTCTTACTCGGAAAGAACTGAATTATGTTAGATTGCTACTTAAAAAAATATTTTCCTCAACTCCACTTTTCCCAAGTAGAATTAGATATGGGATGTGGAAGTAAGACTTGGAGGGGATGGGGTGGTGGTGGAAGATATAGGCACATAAGAATATACTTGTTTGCAAGAAAAAATGTTTAATAAGACAGCAAGAGAGCCTTCCTCCCTGGCAATCAAGGGGAGGGGTGTGCAAACATTAGACACATGAATCATCCCATTTTTATTTAGCTTTGTTTATCATATATACACCATGCTGCCCAAGCTGCCGAATATACCAAAGGATAAGGAGTGTCCTCCCTGGGGGCTGTTGTTATAGCCAATGTCCCTCATGCTAAGCTTCACATATGGAGCACGTGGAGTTAACATACACAAGTCTTCATGCTGCGTATCTAGTTATTCCTTGGTGCTGCTGCTTGGAAATCCACACCACAAGGGCAACCATTGCCCCTTGCCACCATGGTGGCCTTAACATGGGCACGGACCAAACTCCTTTAGGAGCTGAAAAGCAGCCCTGGCTCTCAGCCATGTCTCCAACTTCCCTACTCCTACTCCACCCTGTAGCATTCTGCCGCTATTTGGTGTCTCAGCTTTGCTCATTTAGCTTTGTATCCAATCCTAAACCAGCTCTACAGCGTTGGGTTAGGAATCAACCAGACAAAACCAGATTAGCAGATCCAAGAGGGCCTTTCAGGGAACAGACCCAGATTATTTCACCTCAAACCAACATTTTCCAAGACAGTTCATCACATGCTCCTCACCTGGTGCACGGCTGTCTCAGCCAAACAAAGAGGATTTGCAGCTGTGTGTTCTGAGCATGTGAAACTCTACACACCTTGAAAAACCTGTCTGAAAACACCATGCACACAGGAGGCAGAGGAGCCCTGGGAATACTTACTGTCTCTCTGATGAGCAGCGCAGTGAGGTCCTGCTCCTGCCCAGCAGCTCCCTGTTCTGGCACATCCCCTGAGCCAAGTTCGTGTGAGCCCTGTGCAGGGAAGGCGGGCCCCGGCTGCTCGTTGTCTCTCCCTGCCTGCTGACCCGATTCCTCAGGGGGATGTGCCGGCTGCGGGGAGGCACGGCCTGGAATCCCGTCCTGCTGCGGCTCTGGCCGGGGGAAGGCTGGCCCAGGAGCCTTCTCTCCATATGCCCTCAAAGATCCCGGGTCTGCCTCTGGCTGCCCTTGCTGGGGAACACAACCCTTTGCTACAGCCTGTGGCTCATCTTCCAGTGGTGGGAAGTGCCGGGGTTCCAGCTGGCTGTTCTCCCGGATCTCCTCCTGCTCCATGGTAGTTTTAGCAGCTATTTCTTCAAGTTTCTGCTCTGGCTCCAAGTTCTCTCCTTGCCATTCCCGAGCTTCCATCTTTTCCTCCTGTTGAGGTGGAAGGTCTGCATTCTCCAGACTAATGGTTTCTGCGTTATTAGCAGGCTGTGGACTCATCTTGATCAGTGGCAGCAAACTTGGGCCAGGCTCCTGGTTACTTGTAAGTTCAGAGCTGGGGCCATTCATCTCAGATGGTCCAGGCTGCTGAAGGGCAACGTCCACACTCTCATCCCTGCTTGGTCCAGCATGGCTCTCCTCCATGAGGTTATTCCCATCTCCCTCACAGCGCAGAGCTGAATCCTGCTTATCCTGCAGGTCTGTGCTCATCAAAGGCTCCACAGCACTTTTAGATCCTCCTTCTCCCACAGTGTTTGCCCCCTGCCATGGAGCAGCAGGTCTGATGACATTGGGACGCAGAGGCTGCTGTTGCTTTGGGGTCTGAAATGGACACACACAGGAGAAAGTAGGAATTCTTGTCTGCATGTTAGAATCTTTGCTCCAGATACTTCTGCATCTAAGAAAACTTCTGATGGGAAACTGATAAACAGCCTGTTCAGCAAGCACAGATAAATAATAAAGCACAGAACTGCAACCCACATATCTGTGTCCTCAGCCTGTCCCCAGGTGATACAAGAACCTTTGGCAGAACTGGGGATGCACAGGACTTTCAAAATGGAATAATTTCCTAAGCTCACTTCAACTAAGCTAACCCACTTCCCTCCCAGTAAAACAGTCTGGGAAGGAACAACTAACTGATGACATATTTGTGTTCTCACCAATTTATTTAAACAGGCAGGAACCAAAGCTCAAAACATTAATCTCTGGCCTTGTTCTTGCCTCTGGCAGACAGACTGCTGTATGCCAACAGAGCCTGAGTGTTCTCTGCTGCTGTTTTCAACTAAGAAGCAGAAAGGTCAGCTTTGCAACCCATTTTCTCAGTGCTTCTGGTTAATTTAACAGTAAAGTGCAATATATTCTTAATACAAGACAAATATGAAATGCTACAAAAACATAAGTGCCTGCAACAGCCCAACATGAATACAAATAACAGAGGAATATAACGCATACAAAGTACGCATATAAATCAAACAACGCATGGTTTGAAAACACCTTCAGTGGAAGATCAAGTCCTCTTGCAAAGCACTCCACCTTGCTGGATTCAGACAGACAACTTTATGGGAGCTACAACCTTCATCAAGTAGAACTTAAACTACGCAGCGTAGTTTAACAGCCTGGTTCTCCCCTCCCATGCCCAAAATACGACTAAATTAAGCCAGAAAAATGCCATCACTTCACCATTATTTCAGACATCCTAAGTAGATTGCTGTAACCAGGCAGGACTCAAAGGAATGCATCAGGTATTTGCACAAGACTTGGCTATACAGGCCATGAATAAAGCACTGCAGCTACAAGAATGAAAACCTACCTCCGCTAAGATGACTACATCATCATCATCTTCCTCAGTCTGCTGCTTTTCTGGCATTTCCAGCAACAAAGGCAATTCTTCATCTGAGGAATCCGATATCATGATAAGACTTTCATCCCTGTGGTTTATCCAGTCTGCAGAACAGTGAGTAAAGTTAAAGTTAGCTGCTGGCTCAAGGTAAACAACTGGAATTACAGGGCACATATAGCACTGAAACATCTGAGAAAGCAATTTTCCCATTTGCACTGCAGGAAGAAGCATTCAGAGGTCACCAATTCTTCTGCAAGGCATTGTTACAGCCACTCCTGTGTCCCTAAGCCTCCAGCAAAACACCTGCACAGCTTCAGCTCATCACAACAGCACTGCAGGGACAGCCACTGACACTCACAAAGAATCTTCTACCCTGAACTCCAGCACAGTCAAGCTGCTGCAAAAGTTATTACAAACAAGGCATGTAGGGAATACTTCTCCAGAGAAATCCTAGACTTTCAGTATCTCAGGGACATTACATTTTCTTTGTCAATGTGCAGGGCATTCTAGCAGAGAGATAAGAGTCTCTGTGCAACTCATCCTCTTCTGAAAGAGTGGGACTTTGCAGGACTACCTTATGCAGGGCCGAGATAAGGCCTGTGGCTATTAGATGACAACCTTGTGCCTCAAGGTTTGTCAAGAATAAAATATAGATGCTAGTCAACACAGCTGCTGGAACACAGGAGAGATATTCGAGGCAGGAACAGAGGGTTTCTGTACTGCACAGAGAACATACAACTATGCTTTCCCTAAAATTAGACATGTTTCAGCTTATTTTTTAGCATGAGTGTTCATTTATCACCTTTCAGGCATAGAGAGAAAGCATCACTTTGAATGCCACGGCTGAGTGAGTGAATGGGTGCCAATGCATGCAGCCCTATGAGGGCACGAATTTAGGGGCAGCCTCTCTACTATGGGGTCCTCAGAAGGATGGATCCTCCTTGGATCTGCTGAAACACCTCTACACAGTGTTCCCAAGAAGTCAGCAATCTCCCTTGAGGCAGTACAACATGAGAAAGACAAGAGCCAAATATTTTGCATGCCTGCATAACATGAAAGAGTTTCTGTAGGTGGCTAAGTTAGTGTAACAGAGCAGCGTGTGACATGACAGAACAGACCTCCAGCAGCTCCCTGGAAGTTCTGTGAATCCTGCTGCTCAGGAGGAGTTTCACAAGAGTGTTTTGGAAACAGGCACAAATCAGTACTCACCCTTCCCTCTGTGATTGCTGAAGCTGTTCAAGTTAATCACTTCTTCATTCCCACCTCTCTCTGCCATTTTAAACAGCTGCACCCCAGAGTGTCAATGCCTCAGCATGGCAGTCAGGCTCACATGAGGAACTGGAAGATAAAATAAAACCACGAGGGAGTCAGGCAAACTCAGATTCACCCTAAAGGGGTTTTCCCAAGATATAGTTGCTAGGGGTTCTCCTGGCTCTCCCAGCAGTCTCTCCACAGTATTTTTCTGTACGCCTGTCTCAGTACCTGAAAGGAGATATGTTGTTATCTTGTGTTCCAAAAGTTACGACAGTCGACTGAAGAGTGCAATCAGGCCTGAGAAATCTCTGGAGGAGACATGAGAATTCTTACAGCTATGCAACCACAGAAAAGGAAGAGAGATGCAATTCTATCCAAGCAGGACTCAAACCCTCCCAATATGTGGATCTTCTCTTGTTTCCAACCAAAATCCAATGCACCAATGCACACAGTGGTGTCTCTGCCACCATCAGGTGGTGAGAAGGGCAAAATCCCCTTGCCTGCGCTGTCCCAGGGCATCCCCACATCAACCTGCATCTCACACACCCCAGATGATGTCACTACAACCACCCCTGTTGCACTTAATGCCAGGGAAGTCACACACAGCCCTGAGGGGAACAGCCAACAGGGATACCACCACCCCAGCCTGAATTCCCTGCATGCTGCCAAGCTGAGGCACAACTTCAGAGCCACCAGAGATGCTCCAAGCTCACTTGCACAACCCCCATGTTATTGGCATGTCAGAAGGAAGCTGCACCCCAGGCAGGGCAGTGTCAGTGTGTGCTTTGTGCCTGCTCTGTGAACCAGCACAGGAACGAGTCACATTCCAGAGAACACTTCCTTACCACCATCTGCTATTTTAAAGAAGAGATTTCCTTGATTTACAGCGAGGGTTTGGTACAAATTCCAGGAAACACCATCTGCTCTCACAGCAAAAGGAGAGCATGACAGGAATCAGGTGCCTTCACAGGACTGGGCTTTTTGGAACTAAACTTTGCTACCCCCACCTGTTCTCAGAGAGGCACAATTAATCGGCCAGAGGCTCCCAAACAGGATTAGGGGGCCAGAGGAATCACTGCAAACTAAACAGGAGGTTTCCATTTTATGCTCTGTCAGCTTATAGCTCTCAATTCCCACTCTAACAGAGAGACTGAACACATACAGGAACTCCAAGCAGAATTTGATCACTGGAAGGAGAAAGGAGGTTTTCTCATTGGAAAGTACTCTTATCACTCTCCTTATCACAGCACAGAGGAATCTGTACTATTAAATATTTACTGATGCAGTAGTTGGAAGAAAATGGTGGGTCTGCTATAAAATCCTGTTTGCTAGTACACGAGCAGTATAAATTCCCCCTCAGTAATTCTACTTAAACTCCTCTGCAGGGAACAGGATTTGCAGCTAGGACAGTAAAATGAAGAAATCAGTTCAGATGTACAAGATACAATAATAATATTTTAAATGTATCATTTAGCACTTTAAAAAGCCTAGCAGCATGGGCTCAGTGCCTGAAGGAACCTTCTTCAGAAGGAACCTCCAGCACAAAGATTTCAAGGTTTGGCTACAAACAGCCACACTCACCTGGTCCCTGCACTGCTGATGGTCCAAATTTGACTGGGAAATTGGGTGAGGGAACAGCAAGAGGCCTCTTCTAACTAGCATTACCACAAATATGCAACTATGCCTGTATTTGAGCCCTGATACCTCAGTAGCACATCCTATTTCCAGTAAGCAGCTCCGAGATTCTCATGGGCATACTGGTACTTTGAAAACACCTGAAAAGTAAGATTTTGGGGGTGTTTCCACTATGTTCTTCATTTTCTGCCTTATAAGGAGAAACAAATCTTTCTTTATTTGCCAGAATGGCATGAAAGTGCTGTTCCAGCATCCCAGGCAGGTGCTGGAGCTGCAGCTCAGGAGCTGGGTCACTGTAAGTGCAAACTTGTGGTGCAAACCCTGGCCTTTTTAAAAGGTCACATCCACATTATTACAGTTGTATTTTCCCTGGTACTCATGAATAGCAATCACCTAGTCCTGCATAGCACCTTTCCATCCTTAGCTGTCTGACTCCTTTAGCAAATAAAAATCAATTCACACTTCTTGCCATTTAAAAGGTGGAGAAACAGAAGCAGGGATAGGCCCACCGTGGGCAAGGTCACTGAACAAACACGGCAAAGGATCGCTCTGAGACTGGCGGGGGAGGAACAAGGACATTTGTGAAAGGCACAAATCAGCCCTTGCAGCATCAAGTGGTGCAGACAGGGGCTGGACAGGTGTCTGCTCAGATCTGCTCCAAGCAAAGCTGAGTGGTTGGATATTTCTCCCCTCCAGGGACCCGTGGTACATTAGCAGGGCTGGCTATATGAGGGTGGGGTGACACTGCAAATGCTCAGCACAGCCACCAAAAAAAAAAAAAAAAAAAAAAAATCTTCTCCCAAATAGCTCAAATGGTGCTTTGTCCAATGCTGGTTAAATCCCAGCTGTTCACATCCAAGAATGATGGATAAGCCACAAGAATAAGGTGGTATTTTCTAGGGGCCACTCTGGTTTCTGTATGCATGCTTCAACATTCAGCAGTGAGAAGGAGGTACAGGGAATAACCTGAAATTAAATTTGGGATAGAAAAACTGTCTGCACTTCCATACAAGAAAGTGTGCACACATCACCAAAAGACTCAGTGTGTTAAAAGCAAGAATATAATAAATAGTATTAACTGTAATACACAGTCAAGGCAACAACAAAAAAACCCAAGCCTGGAAAGAACTGGCAATTCCTCCTACTTCAAAACAGACTGAATAAAAACCCCAAGCAGCTTAATAAAGCCCTGCTTTGAGGGTAAAAGCCAAGCTTCCACCAAGAGCTAGCAATTCATTTTGTCAATACTCAATACAGAGCTGAAGTTTAAACAAATATCCATAAGCATGGGCCAGTTCCATCTAGTGGCATGAATAAGAAGTTTATTCATGTTTATAGCACCAGGCTGCCAAGAATGTGAAGTAACAAGATCAAAGCCACCCTGGGGTCTTGCCCTACATAAACAACAATAAAAAAGCAAGGAAGACAGATGGAAAGAAGTTATTCCACACTACCTTAGTGATTTCAGTGCCTATCTACAGGCAAAGAATAAAGCTACCTACAAGCAAGCTCTAACATGCCCATCAGCTCTTCCACAATACAGCCAAGGATAGGAAACTAGAGCTGTTTGAATAGCAAAGCAGTCAGATGAACGTTTTGCAAGCTTTTTAGTTTTTCTTCTTTTCTTAAAAGGCTCCCACCTGCACTGCAACACATCAAGCTGGATTTGGGACTTGAATCCCTATAACAGTATCCAGGTGACACAAAATTCTCATCATGACTTCTAAGACACCCGCTGACTGTGCAGTGAAGACCCACCATGCTGTAGGATGTGGTCCCACCCAATTTCACCTCTATATTACTCCATATACTCATAACTCAGTCACAGAATATCCTGAGTTGGAAGGGACCCACAAGGATCAGAGTCCAACTCCTGGCCCTGCACAGGACGTCCCAACAATCCCACCCTGTGCCTGAGAGCATTGTCCAAATGCTCCTGGAGCTCTGGCAGCTTTGGGGCCGTGATCATTCCCAGGGGAGCCTGGGCAGTGCCCAACCACCCTCTGATACTGCACACCCACGTTGTTTCATTGTGCAGACAACAAAATCCTCCCCATCATGGTTTTTCCTACAGCAAATTGAGAGGAGAAGCAGCCATTAACAGATCTGCTACCAGGAAAACCAGAGTCCGTCAGGGACTTGGGTTTAACAGTTCTCTGAACTGACAAGACCTCAGACTGACAGCTGAGGTCACAGGGACTTCCGGGACAAGCTCCTCAAACATGCAAAAATATCATCCACAATACCATTGCTTCCAACCACTACTATGAGGTAAGGGATCAGCTGCTACAAGGTGAAGCAGGTCTCAGGAGCACACAGAATGCTTACACAAGGATTTCCAAAACCCATTCAAAATCCTTTCAAACACCACATGACATATTTTTAGCTTAACCTAAAAATAGCCACCATCGGTGCTGTGCATATATTTAATTTCCTGATACATGAAGGCGTTTCTGGACTGCAGTAACTGGCGCAGAACTCAAATCTGCTCCCTCCACCCCATATTTGTGCTGTGATGAGCATCTTCAGATGGTGCTGGAATTTAAACTGACAGTCAAGGGAAGACCCCCCTCTTCTCAGCACAGTGTAATGTATTTTCCCCCCTCACTTACAGCATTTGAAATCTTGAACTCCCACATACTCAAGATGGGACTAGACTCAAAGTGCTCTTGTCTGGCTCCAGCTCAAGGCAACAGGACTAGACAGAAAGCAGGGGAGGTAGGAACTGAGATCCCAAATGAACAGGGGGGAGGGATAAAAAAAAAAGAGCAACTTGAAAGAAACGTCAGCAACATCAAATCACTGTGTTTTAGCCTCTCCCCCCCACAGAACACCACTGTTGCTCACCTACACTGACAGAAGAGCATCAACTCCCACTTTGTGCCTGCGGGCAGCAAACGTGTCTGCTGGTAGCCTGCGAGCAAGGTGAATTTCTGGCTCATTTCAAGCTCCTAAAACAAGCTACTTAAATAATGCAGGGCTTGTGACAACCAGCAAAATGAAAAGCTAAAAATTCAGTCCTTAAAAAAAATTTTAAAAGCATAGCAGAAAGGAAATAAACCAGACTGACTTACTGTCAAGCATTTCACTGAAACATTTCAAAGGGTTCATGTTTTGCTGGGGGCTGCTCCTTGTAACAGGCACTGAGCAAAAGCAGGAGGAGTTTAGCAGTGGTTGATCGTGTTAAGCAGCATCATCCCAACTGAAAATTAGAAATCCCCTGATCATAAGCCCAACGAGAACTGCTGGACACAAACAAATCCTATTTGCTATGCACAAGGCAGCTACTGCCACTGCCTCACACCCTGCAAAGGGACGGAGCCAGAGGTCAACACGTGCGGCTGCAGCAGGGCTCCTGCCAGCAGGTTTGCACAGTTCCAAGCCTGGGAAAAGTGGAAAAAAACATTGATTCCAGCCCAAAAGCTTTACCCTGGCCTCTGAAGGCAGGAGTGTGTGGGCTGTGGCTCTCAGAAAAGACCACCTGGTTTCCAGCAGCACAACCTGCTACAGGTTTGTGGTGGCCGGTGAACATACATTACAAGGGACAGAGAGTTTTCAGTAAGACAATTCCCTTGTACCACAAGAACCACTTCATGCTAGGGTGACCAAAAACGCTTCTCCCAGGAGGCAGTGTTCTGTTATGTTAATCTATCCCAGTTTGGATTCCCGGGTTGGCTGTCCGCCTCTACCCCCTCGTCACTCCCCCAGAGCTTCTCCATTGGTCCCCGTTCCCTGGTCCTGCCTTTTCCCTGCCCCCGGATAAAACTGTGAGCTTCGGGGTCATGTTGGTATTTGCCTCTGCAACCTTCGACAGTGCAGCAGCAATAAATGCTCCTGGCAGAACACACACAAATGCCCTTCTCGACTCTTTGCTACCGACTGTAACACTGAACCCACCCGTGCGTCTGTGGGGGCACGCAGGACCCCACAGAGCCGGGCAGGGACAGCATTACAGGTTTGGCCAAAAGCTCCTCTCAGGAGCACAGACCTGGAGTAGACTTACGACAAGAGCATCCACACAGCTCTGCCACCAATTTTTGGACCCATAGCATGTGCTGAAGAGAAACAACAAACCAGAAGATGATTTAATAACAGAAACGGCTGATGAGTTATAAAGTATTCTTGAAGTGTTTCCCACATTAGCAGCTGGCTTGGTTTACCAAATTATTTTAAACATGTACACTCTCTGAGAAGAGGAAGACAGGATTCCTGAGATCTGAGAAAAATCAAGGAACAGAAGCTGAAGTGAACAATAAAGAGCCAGGTAACATTTCTGGGGCAGAAAGCCACAGAACTGGTTTCACCACAACAAAACATAAGACAATATAACACAAGAACTGTTTTGTGGCAAGTAAATCCAACCTGAATGTTCACCTCCCCTGACAGATAAGACACCCAACACACACAGTTCCGAAAGTATCCCACCAGAGAAGCCACTATTTCCAAAACCACACCAGCCTGCAACCGGCTCCAGCAGCTCCAGGGCAGGACATGAATAAGGATGGAAAAGAGGAATGAATCTGGCAGCAATCACAGCTTCCAGTTACCTCCCAAAAGTTCCCTGTTCCTCACCCTCTCTTACCCAAGGAGAAGAGCACCGAAGGGAATGATGTCCTTTCCTCCCAGGCTCAGCACTGGTAACTGCAGAGTCAGGAGTGTGACCAAGAGCACATCAGGAGATGCTCCAAAAAGAGAGGCTGCAGATTAACACAGGACAGGCTACATCTCTCTGTCACTGCTCCAGGCTAATGAAAATTGCTTACTCAGGAGCAATTAAGAGAGCAGATATTTAGGGATTACTTGGCTTCAAATCCCCAGATAGATTTTTCCCCATTTTCTAAGTCCACTCAGGACTTTACAGGAAATATCTTGGCTGTCTGTACATTACAAGACTTCTGATCAACCTTATTTGCAGTTCATTCCCTCAAGGCCACAGTATCATAATTATTAATCATAACTGTTTGAAGTACCCAATCACAATTTTTATCTGAAACAGAAAGTACAAGAGGAAAAATGTGCCCCATTTTACCTAATTCACCTAACAGCTGGCCACATACATTGGCACCAGTTTTCTACCCCAAACCCACAAAGCATTTGCATTTCCCTAGCAAAATATCTGCTCTGTGAGCTACTCTCTAAAATGTAAGACTGTAAGCTCTAAAATGTAAGCTGTTTTGAAGCTGCATTCATTTTCCAAAACTGGGCAACTCAAAGAAAGTTTTTCATTCCTTTGAGCTATTCCCTGGTGACTGGCATCAAGGTCAACTGCTGGACACTTCAGTGCCTTCCCACAACCCCCATCAGTCCCTTTGCCAAATAATAAGGCTCCGTATCATCCCACCTCTCTGACCAGCACGAGACTCCTCGTTTTGATGCATGCAAAAATCCACTCTCTGCACAAGAGGTGAGAGGTAGAAAGCTTTGGATCTGTGATTCCCCCCCCCCATCCAACTGAGTCCTGAAAAAAAAAAACTCAATCCACAACTTCTAGTTGGAAAGGAGAGTTAATGCCGTTACCTTGAGCAGCTCATTTTAAGAGTGAAGTGAAAATGAAGGCTTTGAAGGAAGAAGAGCCAACCCTGAACTTAGTTCCTGTAAAGGGCAGTACTCTGCCTGCCTCAGACTTCTGGCATGTGCAAGATCATCCAGTGTAATCCCTTAAATCCAAAACCTCCCTCCCACATCACAAACACAGGTGCCAGCTTGGCATTTCACGTTGATGCAACAATTCAGACACCAGCAGCTCAACACTTGGCTAGAGACCTACACATAAACCCAGCCTTGCTCTGCTCACAGCCTATCTCCCCAACCATCATTTAAAAGAAGTGATTTGTTCTGATTTTGTGCTATAAGGGTGGGGATGAATGGAAGAGCATGTGAAACCACGTGATTTGCAGCTCTGTTGCTTCCAGAGCGAGTTTGACTTCCAGTTTCTTTTCCCTGAACTCACATGTCCTTTCCCTTCCAGGTAAGGCCAGGGGCTGCTCTGAACAGCACCAAGATTCAGACACCAGTGGGTTTAAAGAGTGAGGCTCCACAAACCCCCAGGTGCTGCACATACCTGCCACAGCTCCACACAGCATTAATTGCAGCTGCCTTCTCTTTTCCATAAAGCCAGCAGCCACGTGGAAAAGAGCAGGAGAAATGCCCTGTGTGCCCCAGGATATACAGCAGAGTGCTCCTCTGGTACTTGTACTTCGTAGATCCCTCCAGGAAAAACGACAGAGCATTTCCTCTCCAAATCCTTAGTAGTTTTCCTACCTTTTTTCTTTTCTTTTTTAAGGGATCCTGAATGCCACTTTAAAAAGCTTAACAAAGAAATCCAAGTGCAACCTTTTAGTAGTTATCTAACAAGCTGGATGCACGTTTTCAGGAGCATTCAGGTTCCCATCTTAGCACTGTTTTCACTGGAGAGGAAACAGAAATAAGGGATTTAAGGTTGCTGGGACAGGCTGTGGCACTGACATTCACACTGATGAGCAACCTGCAGCCTGCTCAGCTCACAGCCCTGTTTGCAGGGGCACTGACAGCAGGGAGAACCAGGCTGCACACAACCAGCAACCTGCTGTGAAAAGGAGCAGCGAGGGATAATCAGACCAAAACCAGAAGGGCTGCAAATCAGAAAGTCAGTTAGTTAGTAGCAGCCAGAGGACTTGAAAATCAGAAGGAACTGATAGGCTCTGATGGCATCCTGGATGTTGAGCAGCTGCCCATCAGACTGACTCTGGAAAACACCTAAGCTGCACTTGGGAAGCTGGGTTCCAGAAAAAATTACAAGCATAATGCACCACCAGGAAAAAATGTGGAAGGAAAGGGGGTATTTTTGTCTTTTATTTTATCTTAAATGTGACTTGAACTTATCACAAGAAACATTGCTTTCAAGCACAGCACACCTCACCTCATTCACAAAGCTGCTGACAACACAAAAGCTGAGACTTGACCTTGAGGGGGCCCACAAGGTGCAGCAGCCCACCTTGGCAAAAAAGAAGGTCTCTGTCAACCTGCACAGCACTTTCAGAACTATTGACTTAAAAGCCTGCCACCAACCCTTCCAGGAGTCAAACATCCCAGAGTGAGTGATTTCCAAAAAGAATGACTTCACAGGTCCCATATTCTGGTTACAACAGCCATGCCCTTTTTTAGGGCCACATTAAGCATATGCACTTGCCACAAATCCAAAGGTCAGTGGCCAGGAGCTGTGGCTTCATGTTCAGAAGGGTTTCACTGCAATACCTGGTAAGGATGGTCATGTTCCCATACCACAGCTTGCTTCCTCTTCTCACACTGAGCTCTTCCAGCATTTCTTACAGCTTTGAAAGGAAATGCCCTGGAAAATGTTTTTATAGTATTCAGTCAGATACCCTCCAGATAGCCACTTCCATGGTGGAATTGGGAGAACAGAATTAAGGTGGTAAAATAAACTCCAAGAAGGAGGAAGATCTTAAATTGCAGCCTAAGTTGACACTATGCAGCCACAGCTGATACCTGACTAATACTCAAACTACACGTGCTTCTAGTCCAAGATCAGGCACTGCCTTTGAGAGATGCTTTTACACAATCAATTAAGAGTTTAATATATACAAGAGTCAGTTTAGAGCCAGACTGGGCCAACAGGCCAAGCTCACAGTGATAAGTCTTAAATGGCTTTACCTACTGAGAGTAAAATACCGACAGAAACCTTGTAAGGCAGGCGCAACACCTGAGCAGCAAGTCCATGCTCTGCACCAATTTCTGCTGGAAAGAGTGAAAAATAAGCTGCCTCTTGCACCCAACAATTGCTGCAGGAGAAGCACTGTCATGGAAGAACTGCAATGACATCCTTACTGCTCCAGCACCGCAGATGACCAGTTACCAAAAGGTTTTCCAGCCAGCCTGCAACACCCTTTGTAAAACTGGGTTTAGTTTTGTTTACAGCCACGTGTAGCCTTGTGGCCAATTCCAGCCCAGCAAACTCTCAGCAGTGAAAATCCAGGGCAGCCTTCCAGGCTCATGACAGTTGTCCAGCCTGACTTCATCCATGTCACGTGGCAGTGGCCACTGTGGAGTTTGAGTATGTTAAAACAGCAGAAAAGCAAAGAGGCTGCATTTGAGGTAAGTACCACTGTATCAGAACAGAAAACAGTGAAATTCAGTTGTGGCTGGATTTAGAGATGCTCCACATCCAGCATGAGTCCGTTCTGAGACTACTGAAGTTCACAAATGAATGAATTATGAACTAAAAAGCAAGGAAAGAAGAGCTGCACATTAATTCTCCAGGTCCACAGTCCTGCAATTAATGAGACTGTTAGGTACCCACTAATCTCACCCCACAGCAAACAAACATTTCGCAGACACAGGACTACAAAAACCACCACAGCCAGGAGGTTACACAGGCTGCACCCAGAGCAGTTGCTACGGACAGACTGCTTCAGGCAGTGAATCCTGTGCCCACCCTTAGTCAACACACTTGTGTCCAACACTGGGTGAGTCCTCACAGTGGAACAGAAATCCTCTTCCTGGGTGTTGCAATATCAGACAGATTATTTAACCACCTGGGCTGGAGGGTCGGTAAGAACAGCCACAAGCTGCTAAATAAACACAAACACATTGAGCTGAGGAGCACTCTCCAGACACTGTGTCCAAGGCAGAGGTGCGTTCCAGCTGTTGTGAGCTGGTCTGTGCTAGTCCTGGCAGATCCAAGGGCACCTCCCAGCTGACACACAATGAAGCCTGCTCCACTACAAAAGGATTCTGCTTTAACAATCTACAGAGAGGGCATGAACTATTTACATTAGCCAAGTTACTGCTCCCAGGTCTTGCTCATCTGTAGCTGGAAATCCCAGCAGCACAGGAGGTATGAAAACACCCTACCCTGCTGGTTTCCTGAAAGGAAAAAAAAAGAGCTGCTTTTCCTGCCTCCCCAATTATGCTGCTGCTGTCATCTCCTCAAATTGCATTTCAGCACATGACAGCAGAGCGGGGAGAGGAGGAAAGTCCTCAGCAGCACCATGGCTGTGCTGCAGGCAGCTGTCTGCACTGCTCTCCCTTCCCTCTGCCATCCCCCTGAAATATCTTTGCCCAACAGAGCTTGTATTTGCCAGGGATACATGGGCCAGTCCTCCTTCCAAGACTGGCCTTCAAGGAAAAATGATCTGCAAGAAGCATCAGGGAGAGGTTTTCTTTCCCCCTCCATCACACGAAAATGCATCCTGTCTTTGGGATGGGATTTGGAAGCAGAAGTGTAAATCTGTTCCTCACTCTGTTTATGCAAGGGCTGCAAAAAGCCAACCCCTGCCTGCCTTCCTCCAAGGAACAGCAGGAGCAGTGCCCACAGCTTGGTAAGAGCATGTCAGTCTGGATAAAGCAGTACAGGAGCCTTGTGCAAGGAGTGCTTTGGACAAAACATTACTTGAGGCCATTTTTCATCCTCATATTCCCCCAAAAAGAGATTCCAGCTAGCGCAGATCCTGACCACCTTGTACTGCAGAGCAGGACCATGTGATGCCTCTACAGATCCCATCCAAATGTTTCCCTGAATAATGCAAACAGTAGCTTGTCCTCCTTGCAGGGGAGAGCAGGCTGAGGGTGAGCAACACCACGCTTGGCCTCCAAGGCCAGCTGAAAACATTTCAGGTCACCCTGACACCCACACACACTCTCAGTTTTATTTCAGCTCATTAACTTTGCTTCTCATTACAAGGGGCAACCACAGCCTCCAAGACTCACCCTGGGAGGAGCTGGGCACCACCAGCATCAGCACAGGAGTGGGGCTCCCTAAAGCCAGCGAGAAAGCCACACATTTAATTTAAACTCCTGCTGACCTGGGTCAGAAATACTGTGAGGTGACATCGTGGCTTGGGGTAGCAGCTGCCCCACATTGAAATCTTTCCCTAAAGCCCAATGCTTTTCCCATTTAATCAGGCACTGACAGCTCCCCTCATGAACACAGGGAGGGAACCACAGTGGAGCTGGTAATTAGGAGAGAGGTGTCATTCAGAAGGAATATAATTTCCCATCCTCAGGAATTAAGCTTTCTCAAGGATCATTATGAATTTAAAACCACTGCAAGCCCTTAAGCACTGACCCAGAGGAAAAACATCACTCCTGAGACAGTCCAAAATAAACCTGAAATGCTATAAAAGTGACACGAAGGCTGCTGAGAATGAGATTATCCCAGCTCAGTGAGACATTCCTTATTATCTCTCATCTCAGTGCTTCGGCAAGGATAACTCATTCAAGCCACCAGGATGCTGCTAAGTGGCTTTTTCCCCCCCCCTCTCTTTTTCCTGTTTTCTCTGCCTACCCCTCCCTGATTTCCCACTTGCAGTAACCTGCTTAAAAACAAAACCACTCTGGACTGATCTTGACCAGCCCCTTATTCAGCTCCATTTCAAACACAGGAACTCCCAGCCTGTACACAAATAACCTTATCTCCTGAGCTGCTACTGGGAGACAGCTGCTGTCCCCAGGCAGCTGTGTGCTTCACACCTTCTGCTGTATTTAAAAAGGCACCTATCCCACTGGGATAGAGCCTACTGAGAGTAATCCCAGTTACATGAAGCAGCTTGAAACTCCACCATCACTTCAGTAAACACACAGGCTTTGGAGACTATTAATGCCTCGTTTTTAAGTAGTTACAATGATGCCCAAATGCAGTAATTTAAAGGGAATCTTAAAATATATCCAGATCAAATCCATCTGCAAAAAAACCCAAAAAAAACAACCCCAAACTTCCAGTGAGAGGAATTAGTGGTGCAGCTCTGACTGTCCCAGAAAGAATGCAGCCAGTGGCAAGCCCCAGCACCGCCAGTGCTCAGACACAGTAAACCACTTGCAATGGCTTCAGAAAGATATAAATAAAAATAAGACACCCATTCCAAATTAATGAATGGGAGCTTCTTCCAGCAGGCACAAAACAACACCCGAAGGGCTCCACATTACTTGCACTTGGGTTTGTGCTACTCCGGGTTGCTAATCAGCGCCTGGCCCCTGGGATATGCTTCCTGTCTCTCTCCAGCTGCGCCACAGGAATTGTGTGTTTGCCCCACCTATTTTTGCCACAGGACTTTTTAGTGATTTGTGTCCAATTTCAAAGCACAAGACTCGCCGGCGGCAGGAACGCCCACTGCATTCTCAGGCAGACAAAGCACTGGGCTACCCAGGAATTTCGACTTCCGAGGCAGCTCCTGAAACTCCAGCCCAGGAACAGGCCACCAGCCCCCTGCTGGAACCCAGACTGTACCTTCTCACCAGTAACACCTGCCCCAAGTGCTATTCTAGGAGCTGCTATTCCTGCCCTGACTGCCTGCAGCCAGGCCAACCAGAAGGAAAACATCCTAGGAAGCAAGAAAAAGAGATGGAAGAAAGCCTGTTACCACAATGCAGCACCTCCAAGCAGGCTGAATGTCTACAGATCTTCAGGAAATCTGTCTGAGTCCCTTCCCAAGTCTTGGTGTTCCAGGCACAAACTCCTGTCAAGATGATTGTTTATTAACATCCAGTCACACCATGAAGACACCCAGCACATGAAATCTATTAA
Source organism: Corvus kubaryi (assembly GCF_017639235.1). Taxonomy (NCBI): domain Eukaryota; kingdom Metazoa; phylum Chordata; class Aves; order Passeriformes; family Corvidae; genus Corvus; species Corvus kubaryi. Next base: position 6,015,138 of record NW_024581129.1, read on the forward strand.
CGTGTTTACAGTTGCAGAAGGCCTGATGTAAGGCAGCAGAATTTTTGCACAGCATTCATCCTAGAAATTAAAAGCACATATTAAAGCTGTAAATCCCACAGTCCTGGAATTAAAAACTGCCCGTGCAATCCTACTAGTCCTAAAGAAAATAGGTTCTATTACATGGTTTGAGCTGCACATTCCTACAGCCCTGTACCTGTTCAGGGATGTACCAGAACCTGCTCAAGATTTGGGTCTGCAGAATGATAGATCTCAGATTTCCTACCTCACCTTCCAAATATGCTGCTGGAGGAAAAACCCTCATGCCATCCTCTCTGAAAGCAGCAAAGGCCAGTCTAAATGCCTGACGGGGGACACCTGCCTTTCCCTCCACTGCTACCACTGGAAAACAGCTCCAAAGTGCATCAGGTGGGTGAGCAGAGATTGTTAAGAAAGAGGAACCAACCTCCACAGAGACAGAATAAAGAAACAGAAATCTGCCCACAGGTCTTAGGACCAGGACTGGCTGTGCCTCTCAGCCACCAAGGCACTCAGTGATTGCCTCCAGAACTGCTGCCTGAAGCAAAGCAAGAGCCTGCTGTTCCACAGGGCAGGCAGGAAGCTGGGAAAGAAACACAAGAAGGAATGCTCTGAAAAGCACATGGACATCAAGCTTTAGTCCCTCAGCATTATGCCTGGATGATGGAAATAAAAGTGCACAGCAGCAACATCAGCTTTCCTCTTTCAAAGCATCAGAGGTCTCAGGACAATGACCAAACTGTAAGAAACTGAACAGAAACCTCAACAACTAAACTTATTTGTAGGAAAACCACTGTTCTAAGTATCTGGCAGTAAGACTCTACAGTAAGGTATTGGAAGACACTCAAAGACAACACTCCAGGTCATAAAGCACAGGTGAGATGAAAGGAAAAACCTCCCAGGCTGGACTCGCAGGTGCAAGCAGCCGTTATCCACCCAGGGTTCCAGCCAGCACAGCTGCAAAGACAGGGGACCCAGGAGGTGATGGCAACTCTTCACACCAATCTACATTTTGCCCAGCCCAAAGCACTGCCCCGGGCGAGTTCACACTCATCTCTTCACACACACGCTGGAGTTCCCCACAGCTCTTCAGCCTCAGAAGACTTCGGTGGGATCCCGGCCTGCCTTCAGCCATCTGGGGAACAAGGTCAGCTCCAGAGGCAGAAAAACCCATTACATAAACCCAGTGTACATTAACACTTCCAGGCTGTGCTCTGTCTGCCACGCGGAGCCGGCACTCGGATCAATAGCGAAGGGAAAGAGGAGGAGGAAGGGGAGTATCTCTTACACTGATCCCTCAGCTCCGAGGACAGCTGTGTTTGGGGTTTCTTTCCTGCAGCGGCTCCCACAGCAGATGCCTGAAATGTCGAGATGTCCCAACAGCACCGAGTGCTCCCACACTGAACAGGGGTCAGAAGAGAACAATCTTTTACCCTCCTCTCCCCACCAGCTCCGGCGCAGGGTTATCCCGCCTACAAACAGCATTAAGGAGCCCCCGGAGAGCAGCGCCTGTCCCCGGGTGCGGAGGGACACAGGGGTGGTGCACGGAGGAGAAGGGACCCCCTGACCCCGGGGAGGAGGAGAAGGGACCGGCCCTAAGGGGATGGATGGGGGAGGGAAAGAACCCAGTCCTGAGGGAAGCTGGAGGGGGAGGGGGTGTCCCAGATCCTGAGGGAAAGCGAGGAGGAAGGACTCGGCCCTAAATCAAAGTGGAGGGGTACAGGGGGGACGGACACGGGAACGACGACACGGGGGACCCGTCCCTGAAGGGAAGCGCTGGGGGGGCGGGGGGGAACGACCCGTCCCTGCCGGGAAGAGAGAGAAGGACCAGCCATAAAGGGACGCGGGGGGAGAGGAACGGACGGAACGGACACCCGGCCCTGAGGGGACGCGGGGAGAGGAGAAGAACGACCCGTCCCTGAGGACAGGCCCCAGCCGGGAGAAGAGCCCGACCCCGCAGCGAGGGGTCCAGCGAGGCCCAGGGACTCCCCGGGGCGGCCCCTCTGTCCGTCTGGCGGCGGGGCTGCCCTGGCACCCACGGGCCCCGCGGGACGGAGAGGTCCCCCCGGCACTCACCGGCCCCGCGGGACGGAGGGCTCCCCCCGGCCCCGCTTCATTTAACCGCCGCTCCCGCCGCTTCCGCCCGGCCCGCGCCACGTGACCGCGCCGCCCCGCACCATAGAGAGCCAGCAAGGGAGAGACAGAGCGGCGCGGGGGGACGGGCGGGCCCGGCCCGGAGAACCTACCATAGAGAGAGGGGGCGGTCGGCCAGCGCCGCGCCACGCCCCCTGCCGGGCGGGCGGTGTTCCCGTGGGGAGGGGGCGGGTCCTGAGGGGGGGCGGGGGCAGGGGCTGCACGTGCTGCGGTGCGGGGGCTGGGGGGGGCAGAACTTTTTGGGGTGCTCAGGAATGGGGGGGGCCGGGACCCCTGCACGGGACCCCTCCCGTCCCCCACAGCTCTGGGTACCCGTGGAGGTCAAGTGAGTGACAGGGAGCCCCCCAGGACACCGCGTTTCGCTCTCGGAAGCAGCTGGGGACGTCCTGCAGTCATGGCAGAAAATTGAACTTGAGGGATTTAAGTGACTTGCCAAGCTGCCAGAAAAGGAGGCAGCCGATTCACTGAGCTCCGCAAGATTTCCTAAGAGAAATGGGAAAATTTAAATTGTGTTTTCGAGGGGTTCACGTCGTAGACAAGTCCTGGAGCAGCCCCTCTACAGCACAGCCCACCCACCGGAGCAGGGCGCAGGGATCCTCCTCTCTCAGCACCAAAATGAAAGCAGAAATCAGGGAAACGTCACAAAAAGTAGTTATTAAAGTAAACAGCAGTGCCAGTATTTAACAGGGCACTGAAGGACTGACACGATTTCCTGCTCCAAGTAATGAAATTGTTCAGTCCCTGCTGCTGGCTGACACGAGGGGCTGGTGACAGCAGCTCCCCAGCCATTTGTTCATATTGTGAAATTACTCAAAGAATAAAAAGCAATTTATTTGTGCTCCTTCCTTTTTAAATTTTTTTTTTAAAACCAAATTATGGCCAGATAAACCCCAGCTTCCAGCATCAGGGAGGGAAAGCACTGCTGCAGCACACACCAACACTGAGCACCATCCTCTGACTTGCTCCTGTCCTTCTCCACTTGCAAAAGAGCAGTAATTAGGGAAAAAAAAAAATCAGGAAAGCAAGGATTCATCAACATGTGAATCTTTCTCCAGTTTTCATTAAGGGGGAGATCATAATTTCTTTCTGCAAATTGAGGGTTAGTAAAGTATCAGGACAAATAATAAAGTAAGAAGGGAAAAAGATCAAGGGAATCAATCAGCTGAAGCAATGAATGAAGCAAAGTGTTCTCCCTGCAGAGGAGGACTTTCATCTGGGCAGTCCATATAGACCTCTTAAATTAGTTGCATTTCGATACTTTGTCCATTCTTTTCCTCTGATGCCCAAAAATATTTTAACAAACAAAACTGTGGCTACCAAGAGTTAAAGTTGTGAGTTTATTGCATATGTAACAAAAATGAACATGACCTCCTGGGTCCAGCCTACTATACAATCACTGTTTATTCCAGCTGGTTCCATAACCACATTAAATATAACTAGTATTTCTTTAAATACTTTGATTTAGACATAAAATGAAACATTAGTGTACAACTTTCACAAAATAAATCTGCAATAAAAACAGTGGGAAGAATAACAAGGATAGCAGCAATACTTAAACATGACATTACAAAATAATAAATTAAAAAAATACATTATAAAGTGGTTGAGGAACAACAATAACAACAAAAAAAAATTAACAGATTAAAACCAGATCCATACTGTGTTTCTGGGAACTTGCTGTGCCACACGGCCCTGAACCTGGGCACTGGCTCCAGAGGGCCTGGTGGCTGGATCAGTAATTTACAAAATCTGTTGGATTTTACAACCACCTCAACTTGAACTGAGGACAAACTGCTGAGCGAGTGCCAATCGCACCGTCTGGAGCTTCCAACAGCCTTTTTGGAGCAGGGTCTTGTCTAACATAATGCCCAAGTGAACACTCACACCCATCCAACAGTCTCGTTTCTTCCCGGTCGAACACACGAGCAGAGTGGTGGTTTCCTACATCCCTGAGCGTAGAGTATAGGCTGAGGAGCAGTATCAGGGCACTGCAGGGCTGTGCCGATGGATCAGCTGCGGGGTTTGCCGTTGGACAGGAACAACAGACACGCTGTACCTTGTATTTCCTTCAGGTCAGATCCAAGAGTATCCGCGCACAAGGTGGAACGTGGAATGACAAAATGAACACGGGACTCAATGGTATTCTTTGGGCAAGTTTGAGAAGTAACAACCAAGCTCAAGTGCTGGCAGACCGAGTGGGAATGGACACACAAATTCAGACAGCTGAGGTTATCCCAGACCTCTGAGAGCCACTGTTGGCATTTCGTCCTTTCCTGGCCTTGGAACTGGGCACAGGAACAAGCCACGGCTCCAAAGCCATCCTGCCTCGCTTCTTGCTGTTCCTCCATCCACCCAACCAGCTTTAAGGCCTGCCTCAAATGCATGTACAGAACAAGACAAAAAATGTCTTTGTCGTCACTGAAGTGGCACAAAATTGCAAAGACAACACGACGGGAGAGGTGGTGAAGCTGTTGAAAAGAGAACTGAAATAATTTAAAAGACAGTGCCCTATTCTCGTTACTGTCAGCACGGAGGAGGTACCTTGACAAGGGCTTTTAAATACAGCAAAAAACAGACGGACTTTTCAAAACAACAATCCTTGCCTATTCTTATTTTGTGCATTTAATAAAACACTGACCTAGCAAAGACATTAGGAACTATCTTATGTCAACTGGGTTGTTGACATAAAGCTACTTGACCTATAGATCTCCAAATCAGGGGCCTTTCCCTTCACCTTGCTTGGTTTGTACTGAGCCAGTTGTGCTGCAGGTGCGACAAGATTTTTATTAGGGGTGGGCTTTAGTATCTGGGTTTGGGTTTGGTTTATTTTTTTACACATTTTTAGTGAAAAATCCACATGAGACAGCATGCAAAGCTTTTGGGCAATAATCCATTTTGCATTTTTCCTATCTGACTGGTTTATTGCACATTCAAACATACTGAAAGGATTAAATACACTCTATGAACAGGTTTGACTTCGAAGCCATTTGGAAAATCCAGGGTTGTGGGGACTCTGCTACTCAGCCTGGGACCGTAGGGATGCTGTCTGCCAACTGTTGCACATCCCAACAACCAGAACTGCAGAAACTGGTCTCCAAGGGCCAAAAGATCCCTACAGAACATGGGGCTGAACATGCCTCTCCTGTACAGTCCTGCAGGATGAGCATCTTTAGCCACCCTGTGCAAATCTCACAATATGGTACAATTTTACACCTCCGATGCGACTCCTGACAACAAATCACAAGAATTATGGTCAATGGCAAAAAGAAAACCACAAACAAACAAAACAGAGAAAAATGCCAGGGTTTTGACAAGTGTCTACTTTCTGTCCTATCACAGTTTAAAGCTATTATCAAATTCAATTAAAAAAAAGACAAAATAGAAGTATTCCAGTAGACATCTCCTAAGGACAGTCTCTTACCCAGCTGAATTTCAATGCACTATTCTATAAACATCTGTTAAGTGTTTCAGTCATGAATCTCTCTAAAAATCAGGCTTCCAAAAGAAAAAAAAATCCTATACAATCAAGTCTGCTTAAAAGACATGTTTGATGGATAACTGGGTCTCTCTGAAGCCATGTTATTTGTTAAAATAGTCTCATCTTGGTGTGCAAACTGGAAAAATGTTAGTGATTCAGTGTCTTAGCTTACAATACGAGATGTAACCAAAAGTATGTATTCTATCACCATCTGTTAAAACCAGGTGGGGCAGGTGTTATGGTTCTTTGTCTCTTCTATGACACATCACTGATAACTCCCTCCGGAGGGATATCTTCTGCTAATGGGCCACCTAACCTCACTGCATGACTCATAAAATCACATCATCCCATTGTAAGATGCTCCGCCCAGGGGGAGAACCAAGCATTCCTGCCTGGATATAATCTGAAGTTTGGAACACCACAGGCAGCCCTGACCTACTGGGTTCCCAGAGGACAAGAGCTACATAATCATCACTGGACCTTCAGAGGAAGACCAGACCCTTCTATAGGATCACAGCTTTGACAGAACCATAGGTACCACTTCAAAGAGGACTGCAGCCACCACTTAATCAGACTGCTCCCAGCACCCTGACCAACAGGGTGTCAGGTTGTATCCTGACTCTCAGGTTAAACCAGTGTTTCTGTATTATTGCCTTGTTATATATATTTATATATACTAGTAAAGAACGGTTATTCCTATTTCTCGTATCTTTGCCTGAAAGCCCCTTAATTTCAAAATTATAATAATTTGGAGGGGAGGAAGTTACATTTTCCATTCCAAGGGAGGCTCCTGCCTTCCTTAGCAGACACCTGTCTTTCAAACCAAGACATTCAGGTATTGGATTTGCTTTTGTTTCCCCTGTGTTAGAGAACAAACCTTTTAATATTAGTTTCAGATATTGGAAAAAATAGCCTTATATGGCTCTCTGGAGAAATTTTCATCCCTATGGAACTGAAGGCATAAATTCTTCCAATAGCTTTCTGTAACATTTAGAATGTATTCCCCTTTTACCTCATCTCCAAATTTTACATTGTTCCCCTTTTACCCCAATCTCCAAATAAACCTTTCTCAAGGCCAAAAAATTTGAAGCAGGAGTTTGCTCTGTTAACTTGACTTTTAGTGATTTCCATGTGAGTCTTAGAATTTAAAGTCACACAAACACATCTTGGGTAAAACAGTGGCACAGAAATCACAGCTTTGGGATTGAATGGAATTTTATCCTGTCTCCTCCTCACAAGGCTTCTCTGCAAGGTACTTACATCTGAACAAACTATGGAAAGTAATTCTGCAAGAGGAAAGAATTGTTTTCATGTGCAAAACAAGTAGATTTCAGCCAGGAAAACCAAAAAGAAATCATACAATACCGTTTAAGCTGTCCCAGATTCCTTCACTTTTCTCAAGGTGGGCCACAGCTTCCACTGGGAGCTTCCTGCTAAGGCAGAACTTGGATTTCTTTACCTTTCAGTTAAGTGTTCATATGGAGGTATTTTCTGCTAGAAGTTTACTTTTTAAACAGATGTTTAAAATGTGCAATGCAAATTCTGGTGCCAGTCAGACACTCTGCACCTGCTGGACTCCACAAAGGCTCAAGCTTGATTTAAGACAGACTAACCAGGTGCACCTACCAGTTGCAAGTCCTCAGCAAATTAAGCTCATTCTCAAATACACTTTGATTCTCCTATTAAAAAAGCCCCACAGGTTGCTGACCCTATCACAATATGTGTTACAAATCTAGCAGAATATCCTGTGTAACCAAAGCCAAATGCTGAACTTGGCTGCATTTCATTTCAGGGAGGATGGAAGAAGAGGGAAGGGGTTATTGTAACAAAGGGGAGAAAATAGAGCTGGGAACCACCAAGAAAAGCCCCGACCCTCCCCCCCCTCATCCACCAGCGGTGGAAGGGAAACAGCCCCATCTCTAAGTTGTCAGAGTTCGGATGCTTCAGACAGCTTAGCAGGAAGTTCACAGCAAGCTTCTCCTAGCTTTTGATTTGGTGGTCCATGAGCTAGCATCTGTTTCCTTTGGTTGCTTTTTCACTCCACAGCAAACCCACACGTCTCTTCCACAGCTGTCAACAGCTTCTCATAAAGCTTCTCATATGACTCATAAGGCGGAATGTCGATCCGGTTAAAGCTGCAGGGAAAGTAACAGAACATTGATGGATCTGAAGTGCTTATTGGGGGAAAATTGTAAAGAAGCTACATATAGATAGAAATTGTAAAAACTCTCAGCTGCCTCATTGGCCAAAGCAGGCAAGAAGAAAAACAACTATTTCTACAGCAGGAATGCACAACTTAATAGGGCAGCGTTTGGCATGAAGAGGAGGAAGAGGCAGATGCAGGAGACTTGCAAATAAAAAGCAACACATCAGGCAGGCCCACTCCCTGCCCTGCCTGCAGACAGTCTGTGCTGCTGCTGACACCATTTCCTGCCTCTGATGGAGTGAGATTTCCGTGCAAGGGCTCAGGCTGTGCCTATACTGCACCAACAGCACGAGCTTCCAACATTTGACAACACTTCTTTGTAATAAAGAAATAAAGAAATAAACTTACAAATGTCTCACTACCCAGAATAATCACCTCTAGAATAGATGAAAACCACAGATAGTATAGAAGACAAATCAAGCTTTAAGAAAAGCAAATTATTTTGCTGGCTGCAGACTGCAGATATGTCCAAGCTAACAGAGCACACTTGGAGTCATCCATGTGTATCACATGCCTAATCCCTACCCAGGACAAACAAGACAAAGGGAGAGGAAGCAGAGTGTTTCCATCTTACCAAGTGTGGGCTTTTGGAAGGTTGTCTGTGTTTGCATCTATTAAATGGATGGTAAACAGTCTGGGTCCTGCAGCGCCTGTAGAACCTTAGACAGACATTCTAGTTAATGCACTTCAACAAAACATCATTCACACACACATATTTTGCTGCTTATAAAAAGGCAAGAGAGGAAATTACACTTCCAGCTGCAAGCCGAAGTATGTCCTAGGCTAAATCTGTAGCGATATTACCAGCTGATGAAGGGATGGCAGAAGAGATAGAGCTGTTTGTGACAATCATTTTACAGACTGGTATTTTGGAAAGCTGCTAAATTTGATATTAATGAAGCTGCACCATCAAAAATGAAAATGCTTAAGTGCAAGAAGGTTTTCCCTGTAAAAGAGAACTAGTATTTTAATTCTGAACATCAATTTACTGTCAGCCAACAAATGCAATGTGATCAGGAGATCACAACAGCCAAGGACACTGCCATCTTTTTGATAAAAACCTGCAATTTTCAGAAATTTTCTCTAAAGCCTAATGGTTTGTTGCCAAACACTGAAGGGAATACAATTCTCACATAAAAAAGTTCTTTAGTCAGCCATTTATCTCCGTGCATGTTCACATGGAATGATTTGAACATCAGAGCAGAGAGCTGTAGGAGACTGACGAGCCAAAATTGACAGCAGTCAAAGCACTGCACAGTAACAGATGTACCAGCTTCCATCACTATCAGCAACAGCCAAAGTGCTCAGCAGCAGCTGAGTCGCTGACAAATGTAAAACTGCTCTCCGGCTCTAAAGTTTGCAAGTAATTGACTTATCCAGTAATATGCTGATATTTTACAAGGGGCCTGTAAATACCACACCACTTTTATCTCTTTCTCCAACCACAGATTAAATCAGCCTCCACATCAGTCACCTTGTAAAGCCTTGAAACCTTGAAGTGGGACACGCGTCGAGCCTGTCACAAACTGCAGCAGCCTTGCCCTTCTTTCTTCATCAAATGTTTCCACTGCTTGCCAGAACCACTTGACGATGTTGCTGTCAGCCATGCAGTGCTTTAGGCGGGTGTTGGACTTCCAGTCATTCAGGTCTATCTTATCCAGGCCTCCTATGATCAGCTGTTAAAAGATTGGAAAGTACTTTAAAGTCCAGCGTCATTTCACGTTTGCAGTTATAAAAACACATCCAACCACGTCACGAAGCCTGGCATTGTTTAGGTGCTTCACCCACCTTTTTGGTGTGAGGTAACATTCCAAAACAGTAAAGAACTGGCAGTAAATCTCTCCAGCTTCACTGCAGTGAAACTGACCCCAAGCAGTGCTTTACCAGCATTAGAACTTTCACAAGCAACTAAGAATCAGAAGCCCATGCAAGACTTGCTTTGTTAAATCTGTGCTCCCTGGAAGGTACAGCCTGTCTTTATGAGGGCACAGCACTGCTTTGGAATAAGGCATGTCCTCTGCTGTGGCACAGCATCATTGCCCTGCTGCAGGATTGTCCTATACCAGCCAATACCAGCTACAATGGAATCCTGCTCGGCTTATGGGAACATCTGAGTTGCTTTGTTGTTCCACAAAAAACTACAGAAAATTTTCATCTCTTTTTTCACCCCATTTGTGACAGTCTCTGACACAGACCAGACATATCACTTCAATCTCTTTTCCAGATGACACCAAGTTGCAAAATACTGTAAAAGGAAGTTGCTGCTGGCCATGCATTTAACCACCTCCTGTGGCAAAAACAAATAAATAGCACAGAGCAAACTTCACCCCTCAAAACACAACGTGTGTCATGTTCTAAATTTCCCATAATATTCCACACTGAGGATCCCATTTCTGAGAGCTGCCCTTTAGCAGCTGCCTTGTTGTGCCACCAAGACAGCACCCATTTACACTTGCTTACATCATTAGGGTAGTTGTGACTGTTCTGACATGGACAGTATTGAAATATTTAATGGATTTTTAATCTGCCTTTTTAAGCAAATGGAACGCAAGAACTTTGTGAGATTAATCAAAATGCATGACTGACTAGCACAAAGCTAGTGCTTTCAATACCACAAATGCTGAATATTCCACAGCTTGTCTTATTTTTTCTAAAACGTAAAACCAGAGGAAAAATTGCTCTTACAGGAATTATTTTAAGAGGTAGCCTTCTGCACCTCAGGATTTAACAAGAAGACAAATTAATTTCTTTTCTATATGCGCAACCCTTCTATTTCTGTAAACCAATCCTTGTGTGCACACAGAAACAGCCATGCATGAAAAGTCACTGGACAAAACAGATTCTGGGGTAAATAACTATTGCCAACAATTCCTCAAACTTGCAGTGTTTTCTCCTTCTCAGACCACCTGCCTTAAGCATTAGTCCTTGGATAGACACCATGGTGTATTTATCTTTCCTATTTAAGTAGCCTTCTCAATAATATCAACCCAAAGAATGTCTAGAATAAACCTAAAAAGGTTTGGTTAAACAAATCCTCAGCCTTCTGGTATTTAAAATGGAATTGCTTGTTTTGTTGACTGTGGATCAAACAAATGACAAAACAATAATCCATGTGGATAAAACATACCTCAAGTTCCTTCTGGTCAAAAGGCTTAAGGAGATGTTGAGGAATAAGTTCATTAAAACCTTTCTGCAGAGCTAGGAACTGCGCCTCTATTCCTCTCATGAACCGCCAGTTCACATACAACCTGTGGAGGAGGAAGGAAGAAGTCAGGGGTGATGAGCTGGACAGGACTGGGATTTTTACAGCAGACTTGGAAAATGCTGGTTTTACAGAGGACCTTGTTTTAATAGACACATTTTGTATTATGAAAGAAGTGCTTATCCATTCCTTTTTCCATCAACAGTTAACTATTGCACCATCAACAGAAAAAGAAAGTACCATTCAGAACTTCATCTTCCCAGGTCTTCCAGTGAAAACATTAATGTCATTTATGACTCAGGTGTTTCCACCCAATAAAATTATTTCATTAGTTTCTCTATATACAAGAATTCAATTTACTACCCTCTTCCCACTACATTTAAAGGACATATTTCTGTTTGCAATACCTGACATATTCCTTCTTGTTCTCTTCTGTCACTGGAATATTCCTGCCATTTGGTTTGAGTTCATGCTGTAAAATCCTCCCAAAAGCGTTGTGTTCCACACAGAACGTATGGTCCAGAACTGGTGTGATATCGTTCTCTCTGCCAATGCACAGAGCATAAACTCAGTATTTTTGGTATTTTGTTAACTCTCAGTGGTGATGCTGACAGTTATTCGAACACCTAGGCAGTCTTCAGGCTAAACCTTAGTTACTACCTGCATTTCACACACTAGAGGAATATTGCCACCAATTTCTGTATGGTTTAGTTCATGTTGAAGAGCCTGATATGGGATATTCATCTAATTCTAGTAGAACTCAGGATACTGGATAAAACCCTATATACAGAAATACATACACACATAACATATACGTATAGACCCAGCAAGAATCTGCTCTGCTGTCACGTATCTGTGAAGCACAGAAGAGACCACACATAGAGAACTTCATCATCAGTAACTTTAAATACAAATTCAAAACAGCATTTAGGAAAAGAAACTGAGATAATGCAAAGCAGTTCTGAAGAGTCCCAAAGCTACACTGAATGCTGGATCTTGTTCTGTAAGCATACGGAAGCCCAAATCACTCCCATTTATTTTCATTTTAATCAGAGTTGGGTTTCTTTTGAAGAAGGCTGTACTTCCCCTCAGAGCTCTGTCCTGAGTTTGAATTTTGATACTGTGATATTCTACCACACCCATGTGACCTTTAATGATTTAGTATTTTTATTGCAAGGAGAGTTTGCAATGAGAACTTTTCATCAAGTACCTTTGATACATTAAGAATAGTTTAATGACTTTGTACAGACTGCCACCATAAAGTTTTTTGCAAACTCTTTCTCTAAAGCATCTCACTATTGCCAACAAACTACCCCATTTTCTCTACAGCCAGACGATTGCTAAATTCAGTACTTACAAGATCCAGACTAAACTTTTGTGTAATTCTGGGTCAACAGATTCCAGATCGGAGAGCTGGATGGGTTTCCCCAGCAGCTGTTTGTAAAAGGGAACTGTGAACCCCCCGTTGATATAGTGTCCATGGAACACAGCCAAACCCATTATCCGACCAACAAAATGGAAATAAGACAAATGGTCCTGCAGGGAGAGACGAGAATCAGGCTTGGGAAGACACTGACATCTTGTGGCACCCTTGCTGGTTTGTTCAGTGTGAGTTACCTGCAACCCTCTGGGCAAGAGCAGCCACTGTTTTTCCTCACAAAATAACCAAAACCAAAGCATTTAATAATTAAAAACCTCAAAGAAGTCTCTGTGCATTACCTGATTAATAAATTGTATTCAAATCCTCTAGACCTCTGAAAGGGCAAAACTTGGAGAAAGAAAATCCCCATGAAACCTACAGAACCAAGAAGACGAGGATTCCAAACAAATTAGTTTATTCTTTGTTTAACCATCCAAGTGTATCTACTCTTGAGGAAGCAGTGTGCTTGTTTCCTTCATTTCTTTCATGTTCCTTTTAAACTAACTTTTGAAAACTGAGGTATAAGTCCTATGGTTGACATTCTTCCAATCCATCTCCCTCACCTTCCAGTGTAAATGTCAGGAAATGTCATGACAGGAAGAATTCCCTCTACTAATACAGAACTGCTGCTCCTTTTAGGGTCTGCATCAATACAAATCCTCCAGTAAGAAAAAAAGCAAGCACAGGAGCGTAGTGAGAAAGGGCAAGCAAGGGATACATCCCTGAAAGTCATGGGGTGGCACTGCTGGGAATGAAATGCTGTGTGCACAACCACCTGTGTTCACAGTGAAGATGAATTTCATCTGTCTTGTCTTCTCAGAATCACTGTGCAAACCAATCAGTACTGAGTCTCAAAGAAATCAGATATTTATCAAAGGATAACATGCTTTTAATTTCTGAACAAAACCCCTCTGCTTCATACTATGTCAATATAGGACAGTAACACTTCTTATTCTGATGTACCCTGGAGTTAGGCTGTTCTTGTGGAAGAACAGCTGTAAGAAACTGCAGAGGACATCTCTTAAGCAGGAATATTGCTGAGAAATTAGTACTTACAGGATTGATAGAAGAGTCTGGGTTGATTTGCAGCATGTAAATATTATCTGTGGAGTACTGGAAGAGTCCATAGTAGGGATTCAACATTTCATGGCATAGTAAATACAACCACTCTCTGCAAAAAAGAAAAAAAAAGAGTGCAATTTGCACTTAAGTTTTAGATAATACAATTATTGTGCTTGATCAGTTACAAAATACTTATTTCAAAATTAGACCATCTTGTGCTGCCCTCCCTTTGTAGACCAAAAAGGTGTGATTAAAACCCCACAGTGTCCTACTCCACTCAGGGCAGACTTGGTTTAGTTTAGAAGCACTGAATTAACATCAATTAGAGAAGCTACAGCAAGCTGTCAGACAATGCCATCAACTAATTGAGTCTGAACAAGCCACACTTCCAAAAAAGTCCTGCCTTTGTACAGAGTTCAGCTATTTGGAGCCTACGAGATCTGCTTCTCTGCAACCTGTACAGTATAAGGAAATATTAAAAAAATCTGTTGATTAGAATCAGCTCAATCACTGGGGATCTTTCGAAAAGCTGTTTTTCTGCCAGCTCGGTGACTGCTTTCAGCAGAGGCCAGAATGAACAGAGACCAAGTGCATTAAAAGGAGGGGTTGGGTAAATTTTCTTGGTAACACACAAGGACAGGAGCAGAACTAGAGCTATTTGTGACCTCCCAAGTCACCATGATAAATACCCCTTTGTTGTTAAATTTGGACACCATTCCCAGGTCCAAAATATTCTGAGTGAACTATCAGTTGTAATGCTTAGAAGTGGAGCTGTACTGATCTGAGTCAGTTGCAACTAATGGGCAATTACGAAAGACATCAGGGCAACAGGATGTCAACAGTGGAGACACCCAAGGTTGCCTCGGATAAGGCAGCTCAGAATGTTCCAGCTTCTTTCCTTTGTCCAGGGATTGATCACTGAAAGATGCCTAAGTGGGGAGCTTCTGTGGATTTGAGAAATTTCTCCGTGAATTTACACAACTCTGAGCCACCACAAAGGTGAGCGTTTTTTCAGTGATGCTACAATCGGCTCCTGAATTTCAGATCTGATGCGACCCACAGGGAATTATTGTCATTTTTAAGAGGGAGGCAAGTCCTCACTAAAATTTTAGCCTTTGTTTAGGATTAGTTCATCTCCACTCCTGCTCCAACAGATCACAGAACTCTCCTGAATGCGGCTGACACATAACAAAAAGGAACCCCTACCCTCCTGCAATCCATTTGTGGGAAATCAGAGAGGTGTGTTTAACAAAACCATTCCTGTGATCTGGATGTGACTTCAGGGTCTATACACTCCCTGAGAGACCTCACAATTTGAGCTGATCACACTTTCATAACTTGCAGTGGCACAACTGTTAAATAACAAGCTTCCACTTTCCAACCTACCATAAAAAGAGTGAAGCTACACCCACTTGTCTATAAACTAGACCACAAATAATTAACGTATACCATTAACAGGTAACTTGAAAGGGAATGGTATCAACCATGGGGCACTTAAAGGACAACTTTACAGTTAAGAGGTGTCAGAAAACCCCCAAAATCTCACCTTGCTACTCCTCCATAGTCCAGGCCTTCCTCTCCTCGGAATTTCACCATAAGCCTCTTTTTCAAGTCCTTTGGCCTCATCTTCATTATCTGACGATAGGATTCCTGTATGTGCATTTGTACAATTAGATATCTTATTTCCTTCCTATATTTAAGTCTAATAAGATTTCTCTAATACTGTAAGATTTTTGCATTTCTGTAATACATACATTGTTACTGAACTATAGAAAACATGAGTCTGTTTGAGTGCTAATCTGAAGCAAATTCCAATGACTATTGTGTAATGTGGTGGGTGCTTGTGAAGCAAAGTTGTTATAATCACTGATCAGTTTTACTTTTCAGTGACAAAAGCTGCTGTAAGTAGTAAAAAAATCAATCCAATACCTCAAATATTTCCTCTCTGGATACTTCAATGCGACAGTGACCAGCCTGAGGTTGCTGAAGAGAGAGCTCGTGTCTAAGAACTTTCAACTTCTGTACCAAGTCTCTTTCATATCTCTGTGCAGGCAACTCCTCACCCTCTTCCAATGATCCCTCATTTGGAGCTGGCAGAGGCTGCTGGCTGGGCTCTTTTAGCTGGCATTGATGGCTTAGAGGAAAAAAGAACAATATTTATTCTGGACACATAACAATAAGGAATACATAAAACAATGATGGAAGAAATTATTAAGCTTCTCTAAGAGGAACATGGAGTGAAATGTGTATTCAGCTGGGTACTTCTGTACCATCATTACACTAAATTCAAGGATGTAAGGAACACAGATACTTAAAGAGTTTCAGCATTTTTTAACTGTTATTATATGGCAAAGCACTGTGGAAGGCTCTGGAACATGATCACTGATTGCTGACTGAGCAGTAACTAAAGTTTGTGTGGTATTCTCCCACATGGAGACAACTTTCAGGAGTGCAACACTGAAAGAGACCTCTAATGGAACAAACAACAGCTTTATAAAGGGAACTGTCTAACAACTGCAACTGATTTTATTCCAGCTCCATGCAAAATGAGGCTGGGGACTCTTGACACAATAAAAATACTGCATCTGTGGTTGTTAAGAGAGAAAGATATACTTGCCCCAAATAGTTGCAGCTTCATACACTCAATTATCCTTATCCATCAGTGCTTTATTCGGGTTGTGGAGCAATTATCTTTTAGATACAGAGATTACCCAGCTGGCTTCAAGCACAGGAAAAAGTCTGGTCTTGGGCACAAGCAGCACTGCCAGGCTGCTTCCAGGGTCAGTTCCATGACGATTCAGCTGCCTTTGCATGATGCAGAACTTGAGCTTACTAAATCTTGCTAAACCCAAACTGCCTGTGCACAGCACCAGTTGACCAGACTCCAGCTGGCTTTATGTTCCCATTGTCTGGAGCTCAAGGGAGCATGAAGTTAGTCCAGATTCAGCACAGCCAGCACAGAGCTAGAACTGCTCATCCAGACAGACATGAGCTGACTGCTGGGGAACCCCTGGCAGACCCTCTACCCCACACGCAGCAATTCCAGAACTGTGCAGAGCAGAGTAAAAACCCTTCCGAAGAGTCTCAGCAAAAAAACGTAAGATAAAACCAGCACTGAGAACCAATGCTTGGACCCTGACTACAGCACTGGCTGCATCTGTTCCCCAGTATCATTCAGGATTTCAGCCCCTCATGACTCCCAGACCTGACAGGAATTATTTATGAGGCAAAGCTCTTACTTCATGATGTGATGTAGTCGTGGATCTGTGAATTGTGTGGTTCTATTGTTATGATCTACAAAATATATTCTTCCTGAAACTGTACTTCTGACTTCCCAGCCTGGAGGCAAAGGTCCCAGTTCATCACAATTCACACTGTTAAGGTCTCTGAAGTGAAAAACAAACAAGATGTTAATGCACATCACATCTGAAGCTAAGCAGCCAAACACTAATACACTTAAAAAAATTAAAATCACCTCTTTATTTAGGTTAAGGTTAGAATCCTGACTATTTGACTGAAAAAGCATTGAGATAAGGCTTTAGCAACACATTCACTCACCCCTTTCATCCTGGATAAATTTCAGGTATCACTCTAAGTGCTGCTAAAGGCAGTCACTAACTTCCAGGCAGTGTTTGAATTCAATACATAGAATGCATTTACACCTAAAAAGATTGAAAATACCTAAGGCTCCAGCCACCTAACAGAGGAAAACACTAAGAGTGGCAAGAAAAGGAAGAAAGGAAGGAAACCTGAAGGTTATTTTTTAGGCAGAAAACCCATTGTTAATTAAAGCATTCTTTAGACATTTGGCATGGATTCAGAGTTGAAGGCACCACTCTATGCAATTCCTCACCTAAATCTAACCATGCAACATTTGTATAAATGAGTTAACTGAGAGGCTTTAGAAAGGTAGAAATGCTTTGAACACCGAAGATGCCTCAGTGTCACAGTGAGCATAAGCCAAGGGGACACACAGGCAGACAGACAAGCCCTTGCTAGGCTCCTTAAAGGAGATTATGGTTGGGACCATTTGCTGTGATCAGCTGTGCATCTGAAAGTCCTGCAGAGATCTGATTACAGCAGGTTCTAACCTACATCTTTGCCTCATGGCAAGGTTAGGCTTTTGCACCACAAGCTGGTAGCATGAAAGTCACCTTTAACTAAAATACGTGTGACCTGTGACTCACAAGACACTGCTGTGTCCACTTCCATTGCTGCTCCTGAAACCCTGGTTCAAGGATTTGGGAAGAGAAGCAGCAGCACCTTTCATTAGGGTGACCAGCATCACTTGAAGAAGACACAAGGTTTTGGGCATGCAAGCCTGACATGACTGACACAAATGAACAACCACTGTCATTTCTTCTTCCAACAATACCAGCTAATCTAACATCAGCTATTTTCTCTCTCTCTCAGCTTTATTTTTCATTTCCTTCCATACACTGAGCTTTTATCACCACTTTTGGCTGCACTACTTTATATCATTTTTCTAATATCCTGTATCACATCCCTCTATTATCCAGGCAGTGCAGCAGCTGAGAGTTACGAACTTCACTCTTGAATCTGGTGTGCAGGTGGCCCATGAAACAGCCCAGATTCAGAGCTGCTCAGGAAGAGCACCAGACCTTACTCACAAAGACCTGGATTAACTGCAGGTTAAGGTCTAAAGAGGCTTTACTAAATTAATCATGTGAAGGATTCAAATTTTCTAGCTGCAAATCACTGGCCTAAAGCATAAAAAACCTCAAACCATTTCAAGTTTAAAGATAACAAGTAATCTCTTTCAGTTATACATAACTGAGCACTAAATAAACAAAAGTTACAAGTTGAATAATCAAGAAACAATTATTTTAATAAAGTAGTCAGTTTTTTCTTCAATTTGCAGTCCAAATTGTTTTCATACAAAAAAAAATGTAGATAAGATTCAGAAATTTGTTGCTTCACCAAAAACAAAGTTACATCAACATTTTAGGAAGAATTTGTCAAACACGAGTTCCTGAAGGGCTACATATATTTTTGCTTTGTGTTTTACATGATTCACAAGTAAATAATTCTTTCTTTCAAAAAGAGTAACTCTTAATGTTTGGTGAAATGGTAACTAGAAACACCCCAAACTATTCCTCTGCTGGGAGCTCTCCCTTTAAATTCAGACAGGCCATTTCATAGATTTTTGCTCTT
Source organism: Corvus kubaryi (assembly GCF_017639235.1). Taxonomy (NCBI): domain Eukaryota; kingdom Metazoa; phylum Chordata; class Aves; order Passeriformes; family Corvidae; genus Corvus; species Corvus kubaryi. The sequence goes on from NW_024581129.1 coordinate 6,033,853, forward strand.
ATAAATCCAGCATCCTGCCACACATATACACATCAAACCCCCCGACTTTTAACTATAAATACATACCTTGGTATCCTTGGGTCGTGCCACGTGCTCACTCCAGTCTGTGTGTGCAAAAAATAAACCTGACCCTGTACCGTTGTTCTTTGCTCTATAAAAAAGGAAGGAAAATTATTTTAAATTACAAATCTTAAAAAAAATTCCAAATAAACAGTTTAAAGACATCAGAATATTTTCCTCCTAGGAGAAAGCACTGGAGCCATCACACTGATCTCTTGCAGCATGGCTTGTTTTGTCCTTGACAAATTTACTCTGACTACACATTTCAACATTCTTTTGAAACTCACAGATCCATGCACCAGCATGTTTTAGTTCGTATTTTCATTGTTAGATTTTGAGACAATCCAAATCTCCAAACTAGATTTCTTTACTCCTAGATTTGGTGTGCTCTTTTCTGAGATTTAAATTCTCCTTAATCTCATCTTTCCTAATCTTCTGTACTATTGGTTTCTTTGTTGCTTTTATATATTTTCCTGATCTTTTCTCAAATGTGGGCTCAAACCTACACAACATGCCAAGGGGGAAGGAAAAAATAGCATTACTGCTCTAGTTTAAAGAGCTCTTTACATTCGTTCTCCCTAGATACACAGCCAAGATTAGCAGTGAATTTTCTGTAACAGCATCATACCACAACCTCATGTTTAATATACCATCAACCCCTCAGTGTATCCTGGCGTAGCCAGCTGCTAATTAGCCAATCTCAAACTCCCATCTGCACTTAGTTCCTTTTCCAAAATGCAACATGAGATGCACGTGGATGCTGCCTGTTCCAACACGCAAAACACCTCGATGTATTAAAAAGGGAGAATTTGGAAAAATGAACCCCTTTCAGTTTTACAGCTGTGGGTCACTCACCGTAGCCTTCAGGTAGCTCAGGTGACTGGTGGCCGTGGGGCCTGTTCTGAGGTGTCTGTACGTGAGCTCTGACCTCTGGCGTGCGGAGCCGCTGGGCCTGGAGCCTCTGGTCCTGGCTGGGAGACTCCAGGAAGCGGCAGCCGCCTCCTCCCGCCGCTCCCGTTGTGTCCGTGTACGGAGCCGGCTCCTCCATGAAGCAGCTCAGCGGCCTCCCCGGCCCAGAATCTTCATAAACCGTTCTGCAAATGGGGAAACTTCAAGAGTTTCCATCACAAGAGAAGTGAATGCAGAAATGACTGTTTCTCTCTCCCCACAACTTCAAGTAATGCAACTTTTAACCCAAGAGGTGCCATTTTCTTAATGTTTTTATACCCACATTTCTCAGCACAGGTAACAAAAAAAAAAAAAATCAAGTCTTACCCAGTTTAGCCTATTTTCTTCAAGCAGTTATCCAGTTACAACCTTACTACACGTCACATCGATACTTAAGTTTCTAATTAGTTACAGTCTTGCAACATATCAACCACTGTTCTAATTAAGTAAAAAGAAAACAGCCCTTACCCTTCATTTTCCAAAAGCCCTCTGCAGTCTACTACAGAACCTCCTGTGCCTATTCTGTCCCGAGTCTGTAAACTGACTGAAAGAAGAAAACACAAACTCAGGTCAATGAAAGAAAAACTGCATTCCTAAACAGCAACAAGCAAAAAAATCCACATTTATACAGGGTAAAATATTAAGGAAAGCACTATCCTACACACAAGAACACATCAATTACCAAAATTCCTTTTATTCTCTTAAAGCATTAATAATTTTTAAAAAGCTGAAGAGAAAACAGAGGGTCATCCCCTCAAAACTTGAGTTTATTTCTGTAAATATCAAACATGTCAGGTTCTACATCTGGGTTTCATGAGGATCCAGAAAGGGAAGTTGGAAAAAAATTGCTCACCACTAGATGTCATCGTAGGGCGAGAATTTGGAGTTTGCCGAATGTATTTATGTATCACTGAAAAGCTGGGGTTGGGTGGGGGCAGCAAAACGTGCGGTAAATTTGCTGTAAAATGAGCACGGCCTCATTGAAATTTGGAAATGGCTTGCATGAGTCAAAGGTATCAAACCAGCAACTTGTAAAATGCCTTTTAACTCCTCCAGATCCTTTTCTAACACCTAAGGTTCTCTCTGCCTGTCACCTTGGTCAAATGCATCATTTCACAGTGACATTCACCCTTCCAGAGATGCAGTAGAAGCCTTGCCAGATGCATTCCCTGTTTTTAATGCTGTTTCCCGTCATCAACTGAGAGGAAACAAACTCCTGCATAGGAGTGCAATGAAAATTTTCAGGTTATGTAATTTAATCCCATTAAAATCAAAAGAAACAACACAGAACAGGCACAGAAGCAGCAACTAGAGGAGTTTTTCCCTATGGATATTTACCAAGCAGATGGAATTTAGCTGGGATCATTCTTACCCACTATTTGGCCTCGGACAGCATCGGTGTCTGTGGGGTTGAGTTTGCATAGATCCAAACGCTGGTCTGCAAAGGAGAATTGCAAAAATCAACCCTGGGAAGGGCTGGCTGGGAACACTATTCACTACTCAGGTACAGGGCATGGAGGGTTCCTGGTCACACCAGGGTGGAATTGCTCTTACATCCAGTATCTTTTAGCCTGCTGATGGCATTGGAGAGGAGTCGGACACACCCCAGGAAGCCAGCTCCCTGTTTCTTATGGATTTTTTTATGGTTCCATACACTGATGGTTATGGAATCTGTTTTCCCAACGTATCTAGAAAAATACATATTAAAAGACTAATTTTAGAAATAACAACCTCTTTTTACTTCACAGAACTGACGCTGTAATTGGTACAAATTCTGACACATTTTAGTACATCGGTCATGCCTCTTTATTATAAATACACAAGTGCTTATGCCCAAAATGCTGTTATTAATGAATTACTGCACAGTGATTTCACACAGCATGGGAAATTGATATTGCTGCAGTATGAATTTAACTACAGCCAGCCTCATTAAAAGCTAAGTAACAAGTCGATTAACGTACAAAACTTTAGAATTTATGGTTCTAATAATTTGAAGAAAATAAATCATTCCAACAAGGACAATTTTCTGTAAAACCTGGATGGCACTGCTCCAGGAGAGCTCACTAAGCCCTTGTGCTGTGTACCTGCCACACAAATATCTACAGATTCAAACATCTAAAAGCAAAGTACCACTCTTTATTATTTCTTCTTGAAAAAAAATCAGTCTTCTGAGAAGGCAGGGTTAGATGGGATATTGGGAAGAAATTCTTCCCTGTGAGGGTGGGGCGGCCCTGGCACAGGTTGCCCAGAGAAGCTGTGGCTGTCCCATCCCTGGAAGTGCCCAAGGCCACGCTGGGAGCAACCTGATCTAGTGGAAGGTGTCCCTGGCAGGGAGTGGAACTGGATGATCTTTAAGGTTCCTTTCAACCAAACTGTCCTGAGATTCTAGGAAATGTGACTTGATAACACAAAATGAAGTTGCAGTGCCAACCCTGCACTATTTATTCACTAGATAAATCTCTAGAATACTGTTTACTTATGACCTTACAACCAACTCACAGATCGTAATGCTGGTTCCATTTGGGGTCCAACGTGTTCTTCACAGTGTCAGTGGAATGGCACTGACCTGACCCATCCACAACTATTTTAGCAAACGGGTCAGGAAGTCCTGTGGAAAGAAAAAGGTGCTGTTGAACACAGTCCTTTGTTTTGCTACTTCCAAGACAATGCCATAGAAGCTCCCCCTCAAGAAAGGACAGCTGCCTTTATCCTAAAAGTATTTTAGTAAATCCTGTCTTTCAGGTGGATGCTCTTGGTACCCCCCAGCACAGAGCTGTGAACAGCAGCCTGCCTGTGGTTCCATCAGCCAGATTTTCAGCTGGAAATTTGTGAGCCCTCAGTGTTTCCAACCCTGAAGTCCACACAATCTACAGCTCAGAGTAATGTGTATTCCTGTAGTAATGCAGTGCTGCTCCGAGAAGGGAACCACAGAGCAAATGACACACACAGATGAGCCTCCACAGTAAAGCACCATCTCCAAATAAATCTGATTAATCCAGAGCAGAAAGTTACACAATTAGGACATACTTACTGAAGAAATCTTTCTTTGCGAGATTCTTGGCACATAATACTGCAAAACAAAAAAGTAGATAAAGAAATCTTAAAACAGTAAAAAAAAAAGCTTTTTGGTAATCATATCAGCTAAAATAATACCTGATCATGATTCATAAAAAAACCACCTAAATACTAAATGCGAGCATTGTTTTCTTTATATGGGATTGGAATATTTACATATAAATTTGGCTTTATATTTGCTGCTTTAATTCTATTGTTAGAACACACAGAAGATTTAATGAACATCCCTTAGCATTAAAACCTCCTAATTTTCTTTACTTCATGTTTACACAAATGCTAAACCAGATTTTTGTTGTTGTTTCAGAATCCATCCATTTTAGAACAAGGCTAAACATTTTCTGAAGAAAGAACAGTTCTGGGATTCCTGGAAGAGACCTCTTCATTAAGTCCCATCAAATGCAGTGCAACCTCCTGCTCCTTGCACACAAAGTAGGGGATACATGGTGAAACAAAGCATGGGAGGAATTCTGCAACAGCAGAAGCAATCTGTAAATACACAAAGGTTTGGGGATAAGTATGACAGGGCCTCACTCAGGAGAAAAAAAAATATGCTTGAAAAAAAACCTGCATCAAGATGTTTTCCTTTGAAATGGCCACAAATGAGACATCATTTCCCTCTCTCCAATTCTATTCACCAGCACAGCAGTTTAAGAAAAAATTAGATCAGGAAACTCGCATCAATCTCCATTTCTAACAGGTCTATTACCAGCTACAAGTCTAATTTTGCTTTTCCATAAGGACTGCTCAGTAGGATCTCAGCAATCCAAGTTGTTTAGTATCCATTAAACTCTTCTAACAGGCCAGGAAAAACAACTCCAGAGCCAAAGAGGAAAATATTAGAGCTCTAACTTATCTCAAACTAAGATCCAAGAGAGGAAGGTAACGATGAAAGACCTAATTACTTTTGAGGGAGTCTCTTTCCCCAGTGGGAAAAAAAGAGATCTTTCAGCAGGAGAATGCAGGCTCAGAAGATAATCAATGGCCTATTCCCCAGGTATGGACCATTTCCCCTTCTCATCTCCATCTCCCCTCCTTCCTGACTTAACTTCAGTCTCACTGTAATTCTATACTGGGGAAAGGGAAGGTGCAAAGGAACAAATACTTTATTTATTTATTTTTATATACTTCTACTAGAATTCCACCTCTCAGTTCCAGAGAAACATTCCCTACCTAACACAAGCTGCAGAGTAAAAACTGTTTCACCTCCCGTGTCAAGCAAACAGACCAAAGAAATCCACTATTTAACCCAGAATCTTATGGAAAAAAATACACAAATCCTCCGTCTTAGTAATAATTAAAGCAGCCGCACCAGGAAAGTATTTTTAGAACGGATTAAAAATTACTTATTTCTTACACTGGCAAACTGTATAATCAGAGAAAGCTTCTCTCGTATTTTTTTTTTTAAGCAGCTGACCAAAAAGAGAAGTGTGCAGGACTATGGCAATTCAATTTGAAACAACACAGGATTAGAGAATCACCATCCGCTGCTCTATGGAAGCACGAAAGAGCAACCTTTAATTTCCTCTTCCTGTTGTGAGTGTTTCAGAGGAAAAATGACCCAAAAAAGAGAGACTAAGTACAAATAAAATCAGAACCTGAGCATGCTAGTACCAGCCAAAAGGAATTCTGAAGTTCCTGTGAGATTTCAAAAATAAAAGAACTCTACTTTGCCATCCCCAATTTTAAGAATAATTTATTGAGCTGGAGAAGGATGACATCTGTAACTTTCTGCATATGGTCTGTACATGTAATTATTACCTTTATTCTGTATTTCAGATGTGCTTTCAAAATAGCAGCATACATTTCTAAAGTTATTATTGAAGAATTATATTTTTCATTTAACTCTTTTCCCTCTGCCCCAGCCTTTGTGTCTACAGTAGATGAGCACAGCTGCCAATTTTCCACTCACAGCCTGTGAAACCCTCAATTTTAGGTTGCAAAAATTATTACTCTTTCTTGTAAGAAAAATATTGGCACAAAAGCTAATAGCTGAAATAAACCTTTATGGAGCAATCTCCAAAATGAGGCTGCCCGAGATGGACCATTGGCTCTATTCCACTATTTGCATGTTAAATCCACTAGAGCAAAAAATATTTGCAAGAGCTGTATCACTTAAAAGCCACAGATTTCTAAATTCCAGTAAAAAAACAGGTGGCAAAGGTCAGCAATGGGAGACTTGGATGTGAAACCACGCCAGCAGCAGAGGAGACAGCCCCTCCCTGCTGTGCAAAGCTGGGAATGTGCCACATTTCCTTCTTAAACACATTGTCTCCAACAGGAGAGGACCTGATGGCTGCTACTATCAACCCAAAATTAATGGCCTTGGGTAGGTTTAGCTACAAAGGCTTTAAAAAGTTACTCATTTTATCCCTGGTTCAGAGGGGGTTTAGGAGAACGAGACAGACCCTAAACTGCAAACCTGGCACTGAGGTGCTCTTTGCCCAGGACTTGCCCAAACCCCCTCTTTGCCCATTTTCGCAAGTGCTTTTTCCTTTGGTTTTTCTTTCTTTTAAACAAGGAAGGCTCTGGGCTTGTCAGCAGGGGTGATCTCTGTGCATTTGTTGCAACATTACAAAAGGTACTAATTCTCCTGACTTGGGTATTTACATTCTGCCTCCTCAAAGTCAACCAACTTGTTTCAGCCTGACACAGGATTTGTTTATGCTCCCCTCCTGATTGTTGCACAGCTCTGAAAAACTTCTTTTTTTAATACAAGAGATCCCAAACAACACTGAAACAATGTCTTTACATCTAGATTATAATATTTATAAAGGGATGGGAATGTTTTTTTAAGTACCTGACATTACTGAGATAATTTCAAAGGCCAAATTAGCCAGCTGGGTCAAGTGCTAGTGTGAAAGCATATTTGGCAGGAGGTGAAGAAAGGATGAGCTTTAGACAAAGTCAGTATTCACCCTGGGGATGTAACTTGAGTGAGCTGAGAGGTTTCTCTGCCAGGCCCTGGTTGTCCACCCCGCTTCCAAACAGAAATGAAACATCTGTTGTGGTTCAGGAGGTGCCGCAGGAGCAGGACGGGTGTAGTGAGGAGAGCACGGAGTGGCACCAGTGTCTCAACAACCCAGCTGAGAATTGCATCAGAAAGCTGCTAATTCACCCCGAGACACCATCCTGCAGCAAGGGCAGCACTTGCAGGGAGGCACAGAAAAACAGTCTGGGAGAGGAACGATTTCAAACATTCCCAAGTAAACAGAGCCTGACTCTGCATCAGCACCAGATTTATTCCCATACACCACAGAATGTCTCCATTTGGAAGGGACCCATAAGGATCACAGAGTCCAACTCCCAACATACCCCATCCCATAGCACACTGCTAAGATGCTACAAGTGTTTCCAGCTGCACAGTGTACAAACGACACAGTTTCCTGCAGGGAAAAAGTAAAGTAAATAAGGCAAGTGATGAAAATATTCCATAGGCCCAGCCTGTACCAATGCAAAACAGCAGGCAAATGTGCACCTGGGACAGCAGTCATTCACACTTTGCAAGTTAAAGGTAGGAGCCTCCATGCTCAAATTAAGGACCTTTACATGTGGATATGATCTGAGCTAACCACGGCCTTCAATTTAGCATCCAAGTTAATTTTGGAGACAAGACAAACCAGCAATGTGTCCACATCTTCCTTAGGAAAGGCGGGTGGGGAGGAGGACACAGTGAACCGTGCTGGCAAATATACCTTTCAGCCATCTCTGGCCGTCCCTTGGATATGCCAGGTTAATTATTTATGCTTGCACAAACAGGCAGCCAGATTCCAGGATACATTTGTTTTACTTTGTGACAGAAGATAAACACAGGCCAGCAGGCTGATGGCGTAGAAAGGACTTCACTTAATATTTCCTTCTGTGTAGACCATCTTTAATTGTAAGAGAGATGCAGCACAATCATTACAAGCACCACAGGCTGGTTGGTTTGTTCTAAGATAGAAGCAGAGAAGAACAATGAGGCTTTGGAAGAGAAAGTAATAAAGATCTTGACATAAAATGAAAGTAAAGTTACTGCACACAATTGGAAAATGAAAAAGGCTGCAAAGCAGGTCAAATTTGAGGCATCCAAGTAATGGAAATACCTCTGCTAATGCTTCAAAGTCTGCACAGGTTTTGACTTGTGAACCTGGTAGGCTGTGTTGGAGGTGCCCCTGCAGGACAGTCCCCTGTGTGTGCCAGCTCACAGGGTGGTTTCCGTAGCAGAAATCCCACCATTCTGAGTAACAGTTTTGGGAAGGCTACATGGCAAAAATAATACGCATTAAGTGGAAAAAAACCTCCCCCAAAATAGGAGAAAAAAAGCAAACATCAGCTATTCACCACATGCTGCTCCAACACCCCAAAGCTCACGGCCCACAATTAAAATCTTTAGTGAATCTGTTACGTGAAATCATGTCTCGTCCAAACAGTTCCATGGATTTTGTGGAAAATACTCTGAATACCACAAGCCACCCCTTCTGAAACGCCCTGAGGAATGACTCTGCTTACAGTTGTGTTCTCTGCACATAACCTGAAATGAGACTTTACTGCAGATAAGGTCTGGTTTTATTTCTACTACCAGACAACCCGCTAAGGTTTTACATGTCTGGCTTTTTTAAGAGTGACAATCATTTATATGTGGTGGGGTACAAAAAAATGGGTTTATGGGAAAGGAAAGATGGCTGAAGTGTGTAAAAATGCAGCTTCTCTACAGCTAGCCACATCACTGAACTGAAATACACCACTTTATTCACAAAGTGCACTTTAAATTGTCACCACAAAGGCCAAGGTTTCTATTCTAGTAATTTTTTTGTTTGCTTTAGGAATACTTTTGGTCTTTCTCTTCATCTGCTTGAGACTGAAATGCATAAATCCAGACTGCTTTAACTTCTCTGTAACCGAACCCAAACTGCTGCAGCGCCTGCGAGCACAAAGAGATAAACAAACCCACAGCCTTCCCTTACATTTGCCAAATAAGCCAATTAGCTGTATGGAACTAATTTCATCCTGACGTGCACCCTGAGTGGCCTTCACTAACGATCTCAGCATTGTGGTGCCAATGAGATTTGCAATCTGAGACACAAATCAACCAAAAACCCCCGAGACCCCTCCGACTTCAGGCCCTGCATTCATGCCCTGACACTGGAAGGCTCTGCCTGAACTCATGCTAAACCAGACCTTGACTACCAGATTAAAGCAAGGCTTCATTATAAAACCCTCAGTTCTCAAAGAGTCGCTAGAGTTGATACACGAAGCCTTTTTGTGGCCCTTTTGTGTAGGCTGCAGTAAAAATCAAAGCCTCTTTTCAAGGCATGATCTCCTCGTGGGTTGGAACTTGGCTTTGTGTAGCCAGTTGCAAACACTAGACAACTTTGAAGAGATCTTCAAAAAACCACACACCCAGAAAAAGCCATTTTTATTAGTCCATTAACATGTCATTAAAGTATCTACTTAGCCAGGAATCAAAATTCCATCCTACCTAAGCAGAAACCAGTCACGAATGAGAGGCAGTTCTCCTACTGCAAACAAAACTGAGTTGACAAAACACAAGAGTTTCATCTCCATTCCTAAGAATTACTCAAACTGAAAAATTCTCCAACAATAAGTCTTCACATACAACCAGCAAGAGCTGACTTAGCCCTCAATAATATAAATCTTTGAAAAACGCAGCACAGGGCTATTGGAAGAACAAGACTCATTAAATACCCTGTTAACTGAGACTGTGCAATACAAGACCAGTAAAGCAAGTTTAAAAATTAACTGACTGAGATGTAAAACTTAGAGAAACACTGAAGAGTTATGGAATCAGCTGAAGAACTTTGCAGGGATAAAAAAGGGAGATCAATAGGAAGCTGAATTAATGCTGACATACAGAATATGAGAAAGGCACACAAATCAGAGGTGGGAATAAGCTTATCAATTATTCCTCATACCAACTTTTCTCTCTCTTATTCCCCCTCTGCTCACCCCTAACAAATAGCCGACATAAAGGTTACCTCTCAGATTACATCTTTCATTAAATCCCAGCTATTGCCTCAGTTTTCTTACGACTTTGTGATGTCTCCCTCTAATCCAGGCCAAGACCCTTGTCATACTCTCCACACAGTTCCCTACTTCCTAGATAGACATAAACCCCAAGTATCCCCAATTGCTTGAGTCTTACAGACACACCCTCAGCTCTGAAAGCAGAAGCTGGCCATGGCGTTTATCTGTCCTATGTGCCACTCAAATTGTACTTCCATGGTTGCTTTTTTTTTTAAAGTTTACTTTTTAGGACAAACCTTTCATAGACTGCTGCATTACCACTTTCAGCTAATTGTTCTTCTTGGCCCTGCAGTGGTTGCTCAGCTGTAGGAAATACAGCCAGACATGCTGGGGCAAAAGCGAGACCCTCACTGGTGACACCTCCTCTGTCACTAAGATGCCCCTGAAGTTCTGTCTTCCCTCACATCCCTTCCAATTTCTCTTTGCTGACTGTCTCCAAACATGTCCAAAGCACAACCATTTTGTGTGAGAACTGGAATTTAAGAGCTAAGTCAGTTATTACTATCACCATTTTACGGCCATTCCCAAAAACACCCCATCAATTACACAGTTTTACCAGGAAATACATTAACAGAACATAAGGTCATTTATACCCACTGTATGGTTTCTAAAACTCAGTCCTCCTACCCCACCAATACATCTGCCAGGACCACAGCCAAGCAGGATAATAATTTTGTAAGGGGAGATTTCCCAAATTCAGTCAAGTTTTTGCTTTTTTAAAGTGTTCACAAATGGTCTCCTGATTCCCTGAAAACAAAGAATACACTCAGGCTTCAGCTACAGCATCAGCTTCTGTATGCACTAGCAAGATACAGGAATATCTGTAAAAACCTCAGAATTGCTGTTAAAAACACACAGAATAATATGCTGTTCTCAGGGCAAATACAACCTCTTAGGTGAGAGCTGAAGAAACAATTTCAATGAAAAAATTCCTGCTGGAAATACAAAATGGACTTTTCATTTACTCTACACTTCACTGTGCAAGTTGTAGTTGCTGGGATCAACACAGCTTTGGAATTCTTCCCTTATTCAATCTTTTGCATCTCTAACCACGTGCATTTGCATTGAATAATTCATATTTCCAAGCAAGTGGTGTCTATCCAGACAGACTTATCTGCATGCCTTGCACATTCTTGTGTTCACACTTTGGATCAGACACAACGTGAGCTGTGCGACATCATCACCAAAATAAAAGTTTAAAACACACCAGGAAACTATGTGGCTCAATTTTCCTAAATTGCATTAAAACTAAGGAATAAATCCATGCTGAAATCTTAATACTTCACTTTTATAGTTACCCAAGCACTGCAGAAGCATCTGGAAAAAAATTCCTAAAGCATGAAAAACACGTTCCTCCACCCACATGCACTCATAACTCGGATTCCAAACTGAATTTTACTAAGATCACAACAAATATTTTGTACTTTTAACACCATGGAGGTTTCAAAGCATCTTTTTCAAATCCCTACAAATGTCAGCACCTAACAGGACCATGTTCTCATCCCAACATTGCTCACAACAGGTCCCAGGCGGAACTGAGGGTTGAGCTCAAGCCCAGTCCTAATCCCAGAGTCCCAGTAACAAAACGTCCTTTCTAGAAATCCTGTCCAAATGTTCAGAGGTATGAATTTGCTTCTCTGGAAAATGTGAGGTGAACAACAGCAAATTAAAAATCAAATACAGAAAATAAACCCTGAACATTCCAGATATTGCTGAGGCATAAATTAGGTATGAAATAGTTGACGCTCCTGTAGCGGAGAACAGTGCCTGTGCTCAGTCAGCATTTCAGGGAGGCGTGTTTCATTTAAGGTGTCTCTGATCTCCACTTTCGTAAGTTCAAGTTATAAAGCCTTGAATGCCTTATTTTCATTACCAAAAAGAAGCCTAGAAGGACTCTCGTGCAGCTGATCATTTGCTTACTAATTCAGTACATAAAAGGCTTTTCCAATAAATATTATGTTGAATATAAAACACAGAAATTTAGATTCTCCTTCTTTCCAGGTATTCTCTACGGGGCTACCCAGACCACTACTACAATGTATGTTTTATAAGCAGTTTGTGAGATTCAAGTTACAAGTATGTTTCTCCACTAACAGCAGCTTTCTTCCCCCACAAAACACTGTCCAATTAATGGACTTCGAGCTTTTACAAGCCATTCATTTCCTAATTCCGTGAGGAAAACCTGCACAACTGCTCTCTGCTGGTTTATAACGGGGGAGAAAGTGCAGAACAAGAGACCAAAACCAGAATCAACACATTTGCGGGTGCTTAACTGAGCACTACAATTCGTAGAATACACAAGCACTCACACCAATTAAACCAGACCCAGCCTTGGGGTCCTGTCCACGGAGCAAAACAGTTTTGAAATGTCAGGAACACAACACACAACTTTGTACTTTCTAACCCAGTACTATCTCCCGCTCAATATATAAATATTGCCGTGCCTCAGAATATCTGCTTGTTATGCAGAAAGCAGAAAGGAGTCCGACCTGCTGCTACAGAACATGTAAAACCTGTGAAAGAAGAAACCTTGGTACAGAAAATCTTGGCAAAGTCTGAGTAGATACAGCCAAGCAACAGTTCAATAGAAACACTGAATTTTTGTCAAACAGTAAAAGGTCTACAACTTCCAAGCCAAAACGAAGCAGATTTCTCAGTTTAAGACATAAAACATATGTTTTGTATCTCCAAAGAGTGGCTGATATTTACATTCCTTCACATACAGGTAGTGTCAGTATTTCAACAAAGCAATTTGAATGTAAAGCACTATTGTAAAGAAGGAAAAAAATGTAATTTAACACATTCTCAATCTCAATTTAAAACTGAGACTTGTTTTTCCAGACAAAACCAGTATTTGACTTCTTTGATATCTTACTGCAATTAAATAAGGTATAAAATCAACTTTACAGGAACAAAGTTTCCAATGGGGGTATTTTAATAAACAGTACAAAATTAATGTCTGGTTTTCATCAAGTGCTAAGTAGATTGCTCAAAAGCAAGAACATTGTTATTTAAAAAATGAATGGCGTTAAGTTATGTGTAAGTTGTAAACTATTACTTCATCCCATGGGGGCTTAAATGTATCAGCAGAAGACTTGTAGTTAAACAATCCACACAACGTTGCCTTGGTGCTCAATATACAGCTTTGGCTCTGGACTGCTCAACTCAGTGTTAAACTGAAGCTTCCCTGTGAACCAAGAGCAGGAAGCTGGCAAGAGAATCACTTCAGTGACCCAGGAAGCTGCTGATGTTGAGATTAACTTCCAGCAAAATGAAGGGGGGAAAAACCCCCTGTTTTAAAAACACCGAAAATACAAACCAACAAATTTTGCCAGAGAAATTTTTACAAGTTGTAAATAAAAGTATAAAAACACTGATGACCACTGTGGTCACAATATTCAAGAATCCACGTTTCTTCATTCATATTGAAACACTGAATGAAGAATTTTCAATTCAGAAATTCCACAGGAAAATTTAGCCTACAGGCTACTATGTACATCGAAAGAAGAAACCTCGGAACAGTGCACCGGGCCTAACTTGTTTCAGAATAACCCAGACTCATTTTGCATTTCTTTAATAACTGGAAATCTTGTAACAAGCAGTTGCTCAAAATCTATTGCAAAGAATAACACTTACCAAGCACCTCTTCTGGCACTTCTAACTTCAGTAACAGCTACCAGAACAAATTCCAGCAGGTACTGGATGACTTTTCAAGAGGGACAGTCAACACCCCAAATTTTTTTGTAAATAAATGAAAAGCATTCCTTCTTTCAAGTAAGGCATCAGCACCGTATCACTGCTTTACCACCACATACCTCAGGTTAACAAATGCCTCAGAAACTTTCCCTGATTTCCAGCACATCTCGCTGTTTTCCATGCTTGGATTTTAACTGAGGTATGCCGAGTACTTTTTGGCGTGTTTGGATAGAAACATAAAAAGCCTCAACTCTTGTCATGAAAAGCTTTTCAAAGGCATGGGCCTTGCTGCCAAAGAAACTTTTTCATGCTCTTACAGCTTTTTCCTTCCTTACTCTCAGATCTGCTGTTTGCTTTGTGGTGAGGATGGTAACAAACACGAGATGGAGCAGCTCTTTCTGAACTGACCCAGAGCGAGCTCTAACTTAGAAACCAAGGCAGTGAAAGTCCATATTCAGTGAAGAGGTAAGGGAGTAAAAAGGCCCAGAGCCATGAGTTCATTTTGTTCTAGGCTACTTAGAGAGTGGCCAGCCAAAAACGGAACCAGCTGGAATTCATTCTGAAGTACTTCTTTCTTCCCAGAGCTCCCTGGGCTGTCGTTATCAACCTGAGGATAACAAACATATGGATCATCAAGATGGAGTTGGTGCTGGAAAGAAGTGGCAGAGCCTAATGGCCCATAATAAATGAAGTCTTGATCCTAACTTGGATCTTAGTGCTGAGGTATGAATGCTTTTAATGTCTTAGGGGGAAAACTGCCCACACTAGATGGAATTAAACATTCCACTAACTTCTCTTCTTGATGGTTTCCTTGTTACCAGCTCTTGGCACACATCTATTTTCATCTTCATTACCATTCCATATTCAAATTATATCCATCAGATCCCAGATGATTCAAGAGGCATATGCAAAAAAATGGGAAAAATGACACCTTGACCATCCAGGTAAAATTTTAAAAAATAATTCAGGCTGATTAAGTGCTGAGCTACAGAATGGAACAATTACTTTAATTTTCTATACAGAAGCTAAAATAAAGGTGCAAAGTTTAAAAAACAGGAAGATAGAAGAAAAATTGTGTTTGCCCAAATTAAATTCTTGGCATCATTTCTCATTTTGAATAAGGTACATTAGCTGTTTTACAATATTGTTTTTAACTCCTGGAAATCTTTCCAACCTCCAGCTTGTTTTGTGATTATTCAGCCCGTTATAATCCCTTTCAACATCTGCCCAAGAGGCTACAAATCTCTCTCCACTTCTTTATGTCTATTTTTTCATTTGTTCACAGAACTCAGCTCAAACCCTTCTTGTTTACAAATGAAAAACCCAAGGAAGCCCCAAACACCCATGTTTGTGGAGGGCACCGATGCTAAAAGGTGAGCAGCCACCTGGACACCTGCCAGGGACTCAGCCCGTCTGGGCTTATTAGCCCGGGCCTTGTGCCAGCCCTGCTGAACCCAGGGGGAACGTGGGGAGGTGACAGCGGTGGCACTGGGGAAGGAGGGGGGCTGCAAGTGGATATACAGGAATTAGGAAGCTGTGGCAGAGGCGAAGGAGAACGGGACAGAAACGAGGCTTGTTCCAAAAAAAGACTGCAATTACAGAGGTATTAATAGCTTTGTGAAGCCAAATTTTTACCATTCATTCACCTACTTTTGTTCTTTTATTAACCCCAGGACTGAATCATTGTTTCCTTCTACAGGACATTCGTCCAGCTGTCACAGGGAAAACATCCCTATGTAACAAACTTTCCAAGGAATTAGTATGAAAGCTTTTACGTAGAGGAAGAAAATCTGATTGAATAACCAGCCCCATTTAAAAACTACAATGAGAGAATGATGTGTAAGAGACTTTTTTTGGTGCGGCCATTGTTACAGGATAAGTCTTGTCTACAAGAAGCACATAGATACACTCCCTCCAATCCACCTAATCACCTATTAGTCACACAAGTAAATCCCCAAAAGCACTTTGGCCCGGGCCATGCAAACGCTGGATGAACTGAGTTACATCAGTTCTCATCTGATTTCCTGGCAATGAGCTGCACGTGACTGCTGCTGTGCCTGAGGAAATGTGGGTCAATCCATGTGCATCCCGGTGCTGAATGTGCACGCTCTCGAGGGACATGCAGCTCTGTGACTCAGGAGCACCGGGCTGGCAGGAAGGAGATTAGTGCTTCTCCATGCTGGGGCATTCACACAGCACTGCTCATCCTCTGGAATGGGATCTCAGAGTGGTCCAGAACGCCCTCAGCAAAATACTCCATCCGAAATGTTCAAATGATGTAGAAGGCTGTCAGGCACATGGCACGGCGGCAGCCACTAAAAGGAAACGCCTTCCTTCAGAAGTAATTAATCACCCATCATGTTTGGGTACAAACAGCCAGATCTAACAGCCGTGTGTCTCTCAGCTGAGCAGCAGCGAGATGGACAGCCAAACACTGCTGCTGCTTTGGAGCTGGGGGCCTGCAGATGGAGCAGGATTCCTCCCAGGATATGCCCTAGCTGAATGTGGTTAACCAATAACCTCATGGTAGCACCCCCTTCTTCCAAACCTGATCTCCAATTAGTATCAAAGTTCAGCGGATCCCTGTTATATTCGTGTTATTGCTCTCTTACACAAGCAAAGCCACCCTCTTCACTTTAGGTATTTTAAGCAAAATGTCTCATTCTTGCATGACCTAAGGGAGGCACAAAACTGGGAGCTGAATGGCACCAAACAAGACTCCATGAAAAGAAGGCTTTTTATTCTGAATAAAGCTGTATCAGCCTATGTGTTACTCCCTTGTTCTAATCATATAGGCCAGCATCTATTTAAACTGCCAAGCTAATGACTTCAAATTTGATCAATAGTCTCTGTTTATTCAGCCAAGTGCTACTGACAGTCACCAGGGATGAACAACAAAACAAACATACTGGTCAGAGCCAATCCCTGGCTGAGCAAGAAAATCCAATCCATGATGGCAAATACTCTTCGATTGGATCAGGAGGTGGGGAGGGAGGTCTGTCACCCACGGACATGGACACAGCCCCTCTCCTCTGTGCCTACAAAACATTTATCCACATTATTCTGCTAACAGCCAGCTCGTGAGCTGAGCGAACTCAAGCAGAATTAACATCACAGATACAGGGCGGCTCCAACTCTTATCGTGTGCCATTGTAGCTATGCTAAAATATTTCCATTTGTTGTCAGATTAACCATGGCAGGACATGACAACAACAAGAGGATGTCACTAAGCCTTTGGACCATAAGCAGTGACTTCCCTCGTTGTCACCTTATCCACTACAGAAGGAAATTTCCTTTGGAGAAGCTTCAAGAAAGACTCAAATCATCTTCTTGAAACCAGGACAAAAAAGTCCTTGACTGAATCCCCAACCAAAGGATGCTAGGAATGTTTTAGTTGCAGACTGGCTGCAGAGAGCAAAATAAAAATAGAGTTTAGAATGAAAACAGATAAGTAGAGCATGCGTAGCATTCTAGCACAGATTTTTCTTTCAAAACAAATAAACATTTTCATTGCAAAATCAGTTTCTCAACAGTGGCTTAACAACAATATATGTGGACCTTCCTCCCATGGGCAATTTTTAACAACTTGCAAGCAACTCACTAAAGGAACCTCCCTTTCAAATCCCAAGTGAATCCGCAGTCACAAAGACTGGGATCTGGGTGAAAATGTTTTAGTGCGTTATTCCGACCAGGATGTTTGGTCACAATTTTCTCAACATTATACATTCATCACTTTGCCTGTCAACAGCACCTGTTTGCTATTTTCCTTGTACAACATGTCAGGGTCCATTACATCAATAAATTACAATCCCACTATTGCTCTGAGATACCTTGATCAAAGGTATTACATAAATAAACTGGAGCTTGAAGGAAAAAATACGATGCCTCTTCCTATACAACCTTAATGCATATTCAGACACAGGATTTTATGCAAGTGACACCAGTCAGTCGCAGGATCCTGCAAAAAGAAATATGAAGAAAGTTCTCTTAAACAAAAAGTTCTTTATCAAACTACTATATTAGCACATCCAAAGCCCAGAATTTAATATCTAAAAAACCCAATACATGAGGACAGCTGGTTCACTCAAAGCCTAAGACGTTTGCTTTCCACTTTAAATTGATTAAATAGATTGAATACATTACATTTCGCATGGATGGTTAACAGTGCTAATATTCCAGACAAAATGAAATGCTGTATGAGGAAAATTCTCACTAGGGCTACCTCCCCCTGGACATATTCCTTGCTCTAACAGTAATTTAGTATAACGGAGGCCTAACAATTTCACTGAACAGGATTACAAAAACAGCTCTTCACAGTTCATGGCACCGAAGCTCTCAGAAATATCTGTTTCTTCACTACCATCTCCACACAGGGAATGCACTTGAAAAACAGGCTGACACTTGCTTTGTGGGAATCATAAAATAACATAATGTTGGTTGCTTTGTTTTTATGAAGAAAGTGCTTCTTGTTTATCAAATAGTCGAGATATTAAAAGCCAGCCTTTTATTTGCATTCATATCACTGAGAGGACTCACACACCTCAGAATCAGATACTGTCCAAGCGCTGAATGACAAACTACTGATAAACCCAAAAGAGAGCAAATTTTAATAAAAAATTTTCACGAGAGAAGAACCTTTAAACACCATTTCACTCCTTACTCCAATAAGCTATGTGGCACTAATTTGAAGTGATAGTGCTGTTCTTTTAATTAAAAAATGCCAGTAGGAGGTTGATGCAGTGGCTGGTGCTAGAAGCGACGTGCTCGCAGGGCGCAGCTGAAGCTTTGTGCCAGGAATTAAGGCACAATTTCAGCTGGGTGAAAAGGCAAAACAAAACCCTTAAATCCAAACAAACATATAGGGAGTGTTATTACAGGTGCTTGATAAAGTCACCTGGATGTTTGCCTCAGAGAATGTTGTTAAATTCTGGGGAGGAAAAAAAAAAAACCCAACAAAACCCCCAAACACTCTCACTAGTTCATGAATTTTGGTTTACCTATAGGTGTGTGGGACTTAATTCATATATGTCCCTCCCCTTCCTACCTCAGAGCGCCTCTCTCACTTTCCCAGGTTTCTCCTTCCACATCTCCTGCGCACACGGCTGGGACCAGGACCACTCTGCCAGACCAAGGGAGGGTGGATTTGCTCTCTCAACCTCCTCATCTCCATGAGTCTTGAGCCCTGGTATGCTTAATGTCTCTGCCTTTATCAAATTTGACTGAAGTCAGATGAAAAGCCAAAAATTAGTTAGAGGAGAATGACAGGTGAGATCCCTTTTCAGCCTGGTAATTTTTCAGTCTGGAAAAAAAGATTAAGCTTGTCCCACAAGTTTATCCATTAGCCTGATGGTCAAATAAGGCAGCACTTTGTCCTGAAATGTGTAGACAGCTTCCACATTCCAGGTTTCACTGCTGATTTGTGAAACACCAAAAGGCTAAAAAATTAATCTAGAAGAAATCCTCACTAAAGTATTTGCTGGATCATTTCCCCCTCAGTCTTGCAACATCTTTATTCCAACAGCCCAGAGGAGGCCAGCAACCACATCCAGAGCATAAAAGAAGAGCTCTAAATCGGCATCTGGGAACATGACAATCCTTAAAACTGGTGGCTGCTCCTCCTGATACAGCCTCCCTGGGGAAGGAACATCCCAGAAACAAGCAGGACATTTTGCCTTTACTTGGCATATGGAGCAGCAAAGAGAAGTCAGTTTATCCAAAAGCTTCTGGTATATTTACTCACCACTCCTACAATGACTATTTCAATCACGTTTACACTACCAGCATCATCTCAAACATCACAGATAAATCTGTTTTCTTCGGCTGTTTCAAAGTCTGTTTTCTTTCTGCACACTTGTAGGATTTACATCCTAAGGCAATGAGAAAAAAACCTGTTACTACTTTCCAACTGGGCTTTATTTTCTTTTTGCTCCCCCCTTTCTATCAAAAATAGCTCTCATCTACGTTCTAGTTCAATTTGGAAGTAGCACATGCAGACTTGATAAGCATCCTGCAAAGGAAATGCCTTGAATTGCAGACTACTTACAACACATTTTCCCAAGCAACTTTTTATAAATCCCATTTGATGGCTGGTTTGCTAATTTCTATTGAAGCTTATCAAAACATTATTTGTAACAAGTCAAATTACTTCTGTAATTGCACAAATAAAAAAATTATAAAAGAAATGACTGTGACTGGCAGTCCAAGCCAAGCTGCTGGGTTATAGTGAAGTGTTATTTTATCCTGTTACCAGACAGACCTGGAACTCCAAGGAGGTATTTAATTTGAAACTAGAGAACACAAACCAGAAAAGCACCTATTTACATGTTTCTTCTGTTTGCCAAAGTCTCCCTCTAGATCTCCTTCTAGGACTGGTGACAGCACAATTATTGGAGCTGATTCCATTACTCTCAGCAGATCCAGGGGTTACAGGCCAGTATCGGGCTGCCTGGCTGTCTCAGATACAGCTCGATAAATGAGCACAGACACATTAATTAATACGTCTTGAAAGAAGCCTATTAACATTAAATTCCCTAAAATTCTTGGAAAGAAGGAATAAAAGATGTAGGTGTTCCCATTATGGCACATTAGCTGTACACATAGCATACTATTTTTAGTTAATTATTGCCCAATATGCAGAAGTCACTCTTACAAAGAGCCAGACACTTATTCCTACAGCCTGGGCTTTTCCAGAGGCAAATTTAATGTTGAATTATTGAATGAATGACGAGATCTCTGGGAAAAGATGCAGAGGCAGAGATTTAAATCCAAGTGTGGTTACATCACAGAACTTGGTTATATCACACAATTACCAAGTTGTATAAAGTCATTAAAGCCTGAGTTCAGCACTGAAGCCCTTCTCTGACTCCAGAACATTCAGAGGCTGATGGACCATGCTGAGCTTCACAGCTGAACCGCTCTCTGGCACTTACTGGCTTCCCTAACTTCACTTCTGCCTTTTAACCTCATCTCACCTTATTTCGCCACTCATCTGTGCAACGGGGTCCTCAGCAGAAGTATTTTCACGCTGGTTTAAAACAATTTCAGGGGTGGGTTAAACGCATCAGCCGATCACAGCATAAAAACGCTTTACGAAAGGGATAGCTGGGAGATGAAAAATTAGATACACAGCAATTCCCTGCCAATTCCAAAAGCCACAACATTTCAGGCATTATTTTATTTTTCACCAAGCCATTTCTGCTCTTTCTGATCTGCTCAGTAGGGTATTTACAGACACATGAGATATGAACATGCCCACTGCAGTACTTAATGTGGCCATTACCTGTCTGCAGATGTTTTTAAGAAAGAGCTACAAGAGACACTGCTCGGAATTCCCTGGAATATAAAGCACTGAAGTAAGTATCACTTCAAGAGCCCAGAAAATGTACCCAATTTCTCTTTCAAAGGCTGACATCAGACCTTTAGCTTACGCTCACCCACTCAACTGCAAACCCAAAGTTTACCAAATGTAACAGATTCTCTTGCTGTTAACATTAAAGAAGCCTTTCAACAACGAGGTATCTGCTAATTAGACTTACACCTGTAAAATATGACATTTTAAATCTGAGTTAAAGTGAAGTCCCCACATGCTTATAAAAATGTCTGCACATGGGAAAGGAACCAAAACACATCAGCTGCAAGGATGAAGAACAAGGATTCCCTGGAAAGTGCATCAATCACTGCAAGTCTGAATCAAATTGAAATTCCTCATTTTTCTAAATTCTGCACTTGTGCAGTCAAAAAATTATGTTAAAGCAAAAATACAATCCATACATTCAGTTCATTTTCAGTCTGGAGTTTTTGGGGTTTTTTTCCCTTTTGCTCTTCAGGAAAACAGAACACATGTATTTTTAAAGATGTTTCCTTTCCAATAAACTTTTCAGGTCATACACCCCATGTACTAAAGAATGTGAAAACACTGACCACTGGGATTGAATGTTCTGCTGTAATGTCCGGTTGGCTTTGGGGGTGCAACACAGACCAAATCTGGCAAGTGATGAAGAAAAGTCAGGGCCGTTAAAAAAGAAAGTCTGGACTGATGTGAGGAGTTGCCAAAATAAATAAATTATTTTCCAGTATAAATAAGAAAGGCAACTATCTTCAGAGTTTTAACCTCTATTTTCAGGAGAAAAATACAAAGGAGAGCTTTTAATATTGTCCTGGAAACATCAGGGAGATAACTTAGAAGCCTAGAATTTAACATATGCAAATTAAATTTGCTATTTTGTGACATAAACAAGATATGGAAACTTTTAACTGATAAATACATAACCATAGTATTTTAGCCTAATTATTAGAGGAAATGGGCAGATATTTAAGGAAAATAAAACTGTGAACATATTAAAAGGTCAAAGAAAATGCTATTTTTCCTAATTCACTCATCCAAAAATACCATTTTACTCCAAATAATGAAAACTTTCTAGAAAGGTCTCATCAGCTTGAGGAAAAAAGACTGAATCCTATCAAAAAATACTTGTTTTTCTGCTACTGGTTACCTATGAAAGCAAAAACTCCTGCAAGAGAAGGATAATACCAGGTTACCTATGAAAGAAAAAGAAATAAATTTCATTTTCTTCAGCAGAGCTTCTTCATAACGGGTTGGGAAAGAAACATCCACCATTCAAAAAAACCAGCCATGGGTAAAACTGAACATTAGTGAGGACATTCAGGGACACTCAGCACTCCTGGAGTACAACAAGGCAGTGTAGTGGTCAATAATCCTTGAAGTCGATAGTGTGGTTTAACACTGCCCTTCATTCCTAAATTGCTGTACAGCCTCAGGAATCAGGACCCCAAGGGTAAAATGGGAAGCTGTTACAAACATCCAGTTCCACAGGATTTTCCATCGTTTCTTACAGTTTAGGATTATGAGCTTAACCCATTTGAACTGCTCCATCACACAACAGCCAAGGCGCAGGGCCGGTGCTCACCAGGCCGCGCTGCCGGAGCCGCTGCTGTGCCAAGGACAATTCCCTCCGGCTGTGGCGAGGTGAGCACAGCTGGAACAGCTGCCTGCAGCACTGCGAGCTCACTGCAGGATTGTGCATTATTCTTCCATTACTCCCAAACAATAATGGATTGTTTTACACACAAACAGACGAACAAACCTTCCATTTAAATACTTTCTGTTAAATTGTATTAGTATGCGGAATAGTGCCCATATCCTCCAAAAAAAAACCCAGGGAAGAGGATTTTTCCAGGGGAGGGGAAGACGAGTAAAGCAGGCTCTGCCAGCTTTATCTATCGATGCTGGGAATTGGGTAGCCTTGAGGATTTTTGCCTGCTGTGCTTAGTGTCCTTGACAACAAGCCAGTTAGAATTTTGGCCTTTAACTTGACAAAAATGACTTACTGAAGAGGAAGGCATCAAGCTATTAGAGCCCTGTGGAGAGATTCTTTCTGAAACAGCATGGATGCTTACTCTGCCAATTCAACTAGAGCATCATCAGATTTATCATCTTATACCCCCAAATATTCACCACGTAGCTGACAGTTCACAAGAGAGTATGACAAAGAAAAAGTTTCATCATTTCTGCTGTGTTCTCCTATTATATTTTATGACTTTCCCAGACATGGAAAACTGTAAACTATCCCCAGGGATCCCCTCTCACAAATTACTGAATTTCCCCTTAAACATACGTGAAACAAAGTTTAAAAACATGTAGCATCTTAACGCTAATGGACGTACTGACTCACTTAGCAAAGATACACGCAGCTCTCTTCTTTTATTACATTAATACTTATATAAATAATTTTAAATTGCAATATACACACTTGCTGTGCCATTTAAGAAATCACTAATGTCTCTTCTGATTTTCTCTCCCAAAAAATGACATGCACATACCTGAGCTTTTCAATGTTTAGCACCTTAGTCTAAATCCTAGAGGTAGACTTACACAGTGAAGCTGAATTTGCACTGAAGCACCTGAAGTGCGAGCACAGGTTTTCTTCTGCCAGCTTTCTCATGGCAGGTGACAAATTTTTGGCAATGAGGGTCAGCAGACCAGGAAGGAGATAGCATCTTGAGTTACTGCAGCAGTGTTGCAGGAACTCATTTGTAAGCACCTGGAACATCACGATGTGAGAGCAGCAGCTTCCTCACCACCAGCCATAATACAAGCGTTCCATGTCAACTACCTGCATGCTTAACTGCAGGTTTGCCAGCAGACATGGTAGAGAATGTGAAATGATCTAAAGGTGAAAACAGCTGGATGTGGATCAACCATGGTGCTGTCCTCACAAAGGTATCCTGGGATGGCAAAGCATGAAGGACCATAGTAAGACCTCAGTGAAGACATTCCCCAAAAGCTGAGCGGCTCCACAACACAACGGTTGTCAACCTCGAGACTCAAGATCGCATTGACTCCTTTCTGCCCCAACAGCTGTCGGTACAGGAAAGAAAAAACCATTTGCAGCAACAGTTTATTTCACTCTGGAAGAATAAATCAGCATCTGCTTCCATGAAAAACAAGAAAAATATCAAAACTTTCAGTGATATTCCAGACTTAAGTTCTTCTCATAGCAATACTTTGACTATATAATAACAGAAAAACGTAACAACAAAAAAGATTCCATTCCGAACTTAGGGAAAAAGATGGCAGATGGAACATCTCTTCCAGCCTTTTTTTTTTTAAATTTTTCTCTTTACTCAAGTCTTACATGAATTGCTCTGCTGGGTACAGACCTAAACTTCACACCCAGCCAACTGATTTAACCACAACTTGTTCAAACCACTCGGCTCTATCCCACTGCCTCCACCAAGACAGCCCAAACCAACACGGATGGCAGTGAGTAGCTGACTCAAGAACCATAAATAGCAGCAAGTAATCCAACCAGACTGATCCAGCTCCAAGCGTGGCAACTGGACTGGCTTCAAGGTGGGCAGCAATCCAGGTAAACCTCCAAAAACCACACACATGGATGGTACCTCCATGATGTACTTCTCCATTCTGTGAATCCATCAAGCAAACCTCCAGCCAGCTCAGAAACTGAAGGGGCTCACTGATCTTTACTTACAGTGGCAATTTTAGCAGCCTTGGGGCTGCCGTCAGTAAAGTTCCTCTACCCAGCACACAGAAAATCACGGTGTAAGAATAACTTCCTCACTGAGAAATTCCACACTGCTTGTATTTCCCAGAAATTGATGATTAATTGTGAAACACACACAGAAAGGATGATGCTACAAAATTTTAGAAATATTATAAAGCTGTTTCAAGAAATGGATGAGAAAACTGTTCTCAGACTGGTGGGCAGTATGGAATAAAAAAGAAATCATGAACTGCACAACCACATGCCAAATTGCATTTCTTTATATGAAGACATTCAATTTGACAAAAGAAAGTTTCAAGTCAGGAATAAAGTAGTTATTGTTTCTACTTTCCTCGCCTGAGGGGGATATTCAAACAAACTCGTTTTGGTGATTTAATTTACTTCCACCAGGACAATGGTGCTGGCACAGCTTTGACTTACTGGGAGAAGCAAAAAAGGAGACTTGGTCCCCATAGCCTGCCCAGAGGAAAAGGCTGCTCTTTGGATTCCCACTCTGGCAGCCCAAAAATGTCAGCTGGCCAACTGCAAAGGCTGTGCTCTCCACTTCCTCCTGTGAAAGCAAGATCTTATTTTTTTTTAATGTCCCCAGAGTTACATGCCCTGAGCCTCTTTGCCATCCTGATCCATAGGGCTCCAAACAGACACAAATTTGCCTTCAAGAAAACGCTGCTGCTTCCCAAGGCAAATGGGGATGTGAGGCAGAGGGAGATTAAGTGCCTCGCTCAGCATCACACAGGAAATCTGTGGCCAAGCTCCACGCTGAGCTCCAGCCCCGCGCTCCAATCACAGTCGGGCCTCTGCTCCCAGCAGACATCGAGAAGAGAAAATCCTTACGAGAAGAAAATAACGAGACACGGATTTCGACACACTCCCAGACTGCCACACTAAATAAATTTGGAGCTACCCAACTGCTGCTTCCCACCATGTCCCCCATGGCACAAAGCTGGCTCAAATATTAAATACCAACTGCAAGGGGGGCTGGGATGAGCAGCCAGCTCTTCCTGCCTTCCTGCCCCAGCACTCTTCACCTGGAACTGGTGGTCCTGATGCCCAGCCACAAAACTATAGCCAGCCCATGATGTATTTACCATGTCTGATTGAGAGATCCCTACACAGATTCATTGTTCCTGAACATGGGACAGAAAAGTGTCCAGGTCACCAACATTAGTGTTGCTATTGATCAGTCAGTTAACTCTGCTGCACTGATCGATACATTACTCATGAAAGGGAAGCAAAACATCCTGACATTTGGGACATGCTTTAGTCTGTGCCTTTGTAACAACCCTAAGTGAACATTGCTCTAATGACAACACAACATTTTATCTTCTACTTGAAGTCACCGTATTCTTTTATGGATTCTTTAAATTACAAACGCAGGAAGTCCCAAAGCCACCCATTTACCGGCTACCAAGTGGCCAGGCTTCGTGGCTGGGGCTTCCCTAAACTGGCTGACTACACTGAGCTGCAAGTCTATGCAGGATACTGGTCTTTATCACTTCTTCCCTCTTCCCCTTTCTTTGCCACTGCTAAGCACAGCCACCTTCCCTACAGGAATCAAATTCGTCACCTACAAATCCCCTCTGGCTCTTCCCTCACCTCACAGCAACCACCTGCTTCATCATCGTCTTCCTCACTCTTCCCCGATGCTTTTAACACCACACTTTCTTACTCCTCACACCTGGGAGGATTCTCACTTCCATCCACTTTCCAAAACTGCCACCACAAGCAGCCCAGCACCTTCCCAGGCCAGGTTTTCCAAGGAGGATTTGAGGACTCTGAACCACAGCAAAAGGAGGTGTTTGGAGAAGATTATTTGGATCCTCCTGTTACACCAGCTCTGGCTTCTCTGCTAAAGAAACTGTTTTGCCATCAGTCCTCAACACGGCCATCTGACCATGGACGTGAGATCCTCCCCCTTCCTGCTCCAGCTAGGAAGTGATCCATAAAGTTTAACTTTCCTCAGTTCCATGATTGCCCCAGAAGCCAGCCAGCTTTTAACACCTCTGCTGAAAAAGCCAGAACCAATGAAACCAGAACCCAACTTGCAGCTTTTTTTGGTAGAAAAGTTCCATGTTTAGTCCATTTCTTCACGGCCTTTCCAGTTCCATCTGCAACCTTTGCCTACAAGCTACCTGGAACAGGGTGTCTCCGATACCCAGCACAATGAGACTGCAGTTTTCACCAGCACTTGTGGGTGATATAAGTGTGAGCAAGGCATGTGTAAGCCTTGGAGATGATGAACCCTTTGGAACTTCCCCAGGGAGCAGCAGCAAATAAAGGTTTCAGAGAAGCACATGGGTAAAAAAGGGACACGTGCTCCGTGAAGGTCTCCTGGCCTGTGGATCGTGTTCCTCCTTGACCCAGCAGACCCCGAGCATATTTGGCAAGGACATGCACTCACAGGATCACTTTATTTTTCCATCCTTGTGTTGGCAATTCCGCCACTGCTGTGCTGCCCTGATGACAACACAGATAGGAAGAGACCACAGATTTAACAGGAAGTTTTCTCTTACTTTGCCTAGAACTGTTCCAAGGGGCAAGAGACAAGGCCAGAGGCCAGAGTATCTCTGGCTCTTGCATCACCAGATGGGGTGAAGGTTTTAGTGGAAATAAGAGGAGAAACTGAGATATGACAGGAAATTAGCATATTTGAGATCCACAGGCCACAAAGTCATTTTAACCTGTCATGCAACTCACTGTTATATTGAGGTTTTTAGTATTTCTGCACAGGATACATTATTTGCCATTTTACTTCATTACAATTTGCATCAGGCTAGGACTGACATCATTCTGTATAGGCTGGGAGATCACTTCTGGTAATCATGAGAAGATCAAGAACTTTTACATATATTCACATAAGTAACCCTGACACTCTGTTAACACAAATACCTTTCCAACAGATGAGGAAAAAAATTATGTCTTTTAAAAAATCACAAGAGATTCAACCACTCTTCCCTTCCCATTCACCCAGTGATGCTCACAGGCATCCTCAGCCTAAGTGGTATTTAGACTGCTATTTTCAGTACTGCAAAACTTAAATGGTGCCTAATCACAGGAAACACAATGCAGGTAGTAAATTATAACAAATGAGGTCCTCTGTCTTGATTTAAATGTGCTCAAATCTCCCAGTAGCCAAAGAGATGAGAAAACAACAGCCAGGCTGGCTGCAGCTATTTGAAACAGGTAAGTCAGCACCCCAGTCCCAGCCAAGCCAAGAACTTGGCATTGCCCAACAATTCCAGAGCTAAACCTCTCCCAGAGCAATTTATTTGTTGATTAAATACAGCAATTTTTGTCACACCACCCAGGTTTCCTGCTTGTAAAACCAGAAGATGTGTTTGAGCAAGCAGGAGATTTCTTCAATACAGTTAAAAAATGGGGAGTAATAAAAACTAAATCTACCAAGTTGCTCAATAAACTGAAACTTCAGTCTCTTCCAGGAAACATTCCCAGCTCGGAGAGAAGACTAGTGTATGCTAAAAGTAAAAAAGCATTTTGCTGCAGCATTCAGCCTTTAAAATTAAACCCAACAGCTTCTCTCTGTTATTTAAATGATCTCCTCCAGCTCAGAAGGGCTATGACCATGGCCTAAGTTACTTAACTCACATTTTTATTGACTGACTTGCATAAAAATAAGCCACATTAAGGACTGAGCTGACATTTGGTATACATCACCACAAAACTCATTTCAGATCAAACATAATTCATACAACCTAAAAATATTTCCAGCCTTCTCCCATCCAAGAAAAGGATTTTCAGATTTACATTATCCTCACAAACTTTGGTCTTCTGAAGCACAAGCAGTGCAGAATCAAAGGATTAAAAGAACACCAGGAGTTTTATTTTTTGATGACCTGCCTCTGAGTGTGCTTTGTGCCAGGAGCAAGTTAACCTGTAACTGCAGCTTAACCAGCACCGTTTTCTCATTATTTGCCAATGTTTTATGCACCCACACACAGAGGATCCCTCTCCAAGGATCAATTCTGGTCACCCAGAGCAGCACTGTGGCTGCTCCAGCCCAAGTGACCTTCAAGCATCCACCTGTTGCCTTGAAAGACTGGATTGGACCTTATTTTTTAATAATTCACACAGCAGTCTCAACAAGCAGAAACTGTGTCTCTTCCCGTTAAAGAAGAAGGCTCGGCATTGACCGGAGCAGCTTCCAAAAGACTTAATCCAGATCTTTCAGGGTCCAACATAAATTGGTTTATCCATCCATGAACCCTCCAGAGGCCTCACACAGAGGCAGGACAGACACAGCTCTGGGTGTCACCTCCTGCACGGGGAAGGAACTTCCAGAGTTGAATGCCATGATGTGCCAGATGAGAGCAAGTTGTGAAGAAGGAGAGAAAATTTCAAAAAACCACGCTAAAAAAACCCCCAGCTAAAAGCAACTAAATGGGTATTTTCTCATTAGCAACTGAGTTATCCTCCTCGGCACACAGGAGGCTGGGGGGGTTGTTAATTAAAGTGAAGTAAGGCAAATTATGAAAGGCTTTGAGAGAAAGCCAGTCTGTGGGAGAGGTGGCCCTGGGAATTCTCCTGGGAAAGGTGGAGAGGAGACCCCATGAAGGGGTAGGGTGGTCTGATGGGATGGAAAGTGGGGGCACAGGGATACCCCCACGGGGGAGGGAACAGAGGAAACCCTGGGAAAGGGCTGGGAAGGGGGAAAGGTGTCACAGGGATGCCCACAGACAGGGAAGGTGCAGAAGAGACCCCAGGAAGGGGCTGGGAGGGGGGAAGGGGTGTCACAGGGACCCCCACACACTGGGAAGGTGCAGAAGAGACCCCACAAATGGGCAGACTGCAGGGGAGAGTTATCAACAGGGACCCCCAATCGGGAAGCGTGCAGAAAGGACCCCATGAAGGGTCAGGGTGCTGGAATGGGTGGTGAGTGTCACCCTCCACGGGGGAAGGTGCAGGAAAGACCCCAGGAAGGTGCAGCGTGCCCTGACCTGCTGGAAAACGAGGGGGAGACAGTGACAAATCCCCGCTCTTCTCAAATTTATGTCACCCCAAGGGGGCTCAAGCACCCCACGCCGGAGGGGCGGGAAAAAATATAAATAAACAAAAGCGCAAAGAGGCTCCGTCGGGCCACAGAGGTGGAAGCGGAACAGAAAAACGGTGGATAAAAGTTAAGCAACGCTGGGAGCTCGGGCCCGGCCGTCCCTCCCCTCACAGCCAGGCCGGGGAGGGGGCGAAGGCGCCAGGGGAGGGGAGGGGAGGGGAGGGGACCCCGGGCCCAGCCGTGGATGTGCGGCCACACACACACAGTACCGCCGCCGCCCCGTTACCTGTGAGGCGGATCTTGATGCTGGATCCGTTCCGGCGGGTACCGGGATTCGACATCGCGCCTGGAGGAGGAGGAGAAGGAGGAGGCGGCGGCGGCGCCGAGCTCAACCGGCGGCCTCGCTCAGCCCCGCCATGCGAGCCCGCCCGCTCCTCACGATACCGGGGATCCCCGGGCCCGCGTTCCGGCGGCCGCCGCAGGCTCGGCGCCCTCTGTCCCCTCAGCCGCCGCCTCAGCCGCCGACGCGCCCGCCCGGCCCGGCCCGGCCGCGGAGAACCGAGGCCGCGCCCCCGCCACGCCCCCGCGCACGGCGGAGGGCGGTGACGTCAGCGCGCAGAGCGGAGTGGCCGCGTCCGGACGCCATGAGGAGAAGGTCGGGGGAGGGAAGGGCCGGGGCGGCGCATGCCCAGGAGGGCTCGGGGGAGCGCCCCCTGGCGAGGGGAGAGGGTGGGGGGAATAGGGGGAATTAGGGAATAGGGGTGGGATGGGGGAATA